>NW_019416219.1:1684632-1742720 GCF_000390285.2 Anoplophora glabripennis | reverse complement strand
TTTACTTACGTTAAATTTTAGATACCAAAAAATATTTAGGAAACGTTGAAAATCTTAATAAGTTCGACATAACAATATACAACATTAAATATAACATCAATTACTGGTAAATAACAAGAGAAATAAACAGAAATTGGCTAACAATGTCGAACACGTGGAGTGAAATAAAGTGAGGTTAAATGTTAAATGAAATTGAAAATTGACATTCTATAATTCTAAGGATTACCAACTAAGTGAAAACAAAAATTTTTAAAGTTAAACTACCAATATACTAATAACAAACTATCAGCTATGAATTAACATTTTATACATGTTGAACTGACTTCAAAAATACAGACCTACTACTTATATTTTCCACGAAATTATCTTTAACACAAAATTTTCCCCGCGCATCCGCCAAAATATGTTAATATAAGAATTTGAGGTAAAGACAATTTCTTAGTTATCATATTTTTAACAACATGTAAAACTTATTAAAATAAACATTTTTTCAAATACCACTTTTCCTGAAAATTAAAACGTTACAATGTTAAATCGAAAACAATATTTATTCTGGTTCGGCTTTCTTTCCCAGAAGTTAGAACATGACAAAAATATAATGAAAAAATCTTGAATACTTAATTGTATCTTATGTTCTTCTTCTTCTCCTTTCTGTGGTTAAGTTCTATTCAACTCCCCTAGCACTCCGGCCTTGTCAGACCTATATATACGTCTATATACGACCCAATATTAAAACCTATTCGGCAAGAAGCTTTGTCCTTTTAAGAATGTCCAAAAGGTTCCTTGTCGACACTTTTCTCAGCTCCTTGGGGTTAATAAAGGGTTTTCCCAGGAGCGACATTCTAGTACGTGCAAATCCATGGTTTCGCATGGCTTTGCCCTGATCTCGAAGCCTAGTACTTCCTATGGTGTAACTCAGTCTATTTGCCCGGAACCCCCCCTGACTACACTGGGAGATGTGCCACACATTTATATTAAATCCAAATAAACTTAACTTTCTGGACATCATTAGCACGAAATATGTCATAAGTAATATTTAAAAGAGCGGTTGTAGTGCTATGTTGAGCACGAGTCAGACAATTTATATCTACGGAAGGCATTGTCACGTAGTTTTATCACATCTCTAATAGTTACCTACAGTTAACCCAGGGCAATGAGGTTTAGTAACTCTGACTTTTCTAAGTGGAGCATGATTGTTAGCCAGTACATTAAAATTAAAGTAATCAACCTGTAGACCTACATAATTCAAAGAGTAAACATGGTCCCAATTGATGTCAGCTATATCACTATAAAACTGTTGGTCATTAAAATCTCTATAAGTAATATACTTATCGAAAGGTTTAATTTTTACTTTAGCCAACTGACATACGGTAAGAAAGTGATCAGGAAGAAACATTATCTGGATCTGATATGCAAATTGTATCAATGAGAGTTTGTGGCGTACTAGTAACTCTAGTGAGTTTATTAACAATTTGAGTTAGATTGAAATACTCCAGAATATTACAGAACAACTCTGTAGGACGACCAAATGTAAGCATGTCAATATTAAAGTCGCCTGCGACGCAAACATAGTCGTATGCAGGTGCTATGTTAGCTGATTTTTAGGTTTACAAGTGGTTTTCTTGTATTCGCCCGAAGCTGAAGGGTTGATTGAGTCGCGAGCCTTAAGAAGAAACCTACTGAATGCAGAGTATTGGCTGCCTCTTAGGTTTTGGAGATATAAAAACTGATGAAAAGACTGATTTTCATTCACGTTTAGTTATTTGAAGAGTTATTGAATCTTTGCGTCCTTTCTCGAATACGTCTTTATTACTTTTTGTACATATTCTTAGGTACTAAGGTTCCTAGTTTGTAGTATTTCAGTTTTTGATAGTACTAATTAAATCTATAGTTTTATCAGCTATTTTTATCGTTGTATTTGTAAAATCTTAAACACAATTAATTTCCATGCTTATTTTATATTTTCCGCAGAGTTTGGTTTCTAGTGAATGTAACAAATCTTCATACGTGAGCGTCGTGGAAATAGATAGCAACTTTGTTAATAGTAGCTCCTACAGCTCAGGTGGTAATTATCGCCGTACTAAATCGGAATGAATCTGTTAATATCGATTATCTGTATTCAAATATAAACCTGGTTATCGGTCCTAAAATAAAACTCAGTTATTTTCATCCGCCACCTCCTATCTTCCACAAAAAAATGAAAATTTCTTGGCCGTTAGCGAAGGTGGCCAATAACTCTTAGTGGCAGCATCATCGTAAAATCGTGATGAATTTTAGCAAAATCAGTTAATAAGATCTCTAAAACAATCAGGGGGGCTTTCCAAAATGGCCGACGGTGCTCCCGAAACTGTTGAAATTTTTTCGAGTTAAAACTGAAACAATGTGAAATCTAGCGGCAAGACCCGCCCCATGCGAAAGCGGTTGGCCGCCCTACAGAAGGGCATAATGTAACGTACCAGGGGGCGGCCAATAGCCGCCTACGTCAGGAGACGGCGCCGCGACGTCTACGTATTTCGCATCGGCGGCCAAACGTTACCCGGACCTGACGTCGTTTGCCAGTGTCGACGTTTCATGGTAAGTTATACATTTTTTTTTATTTCGCTTTTTTCGATGCACCCGCAATTGTAATTTGATAATAATTTGTTGAATTTGCAATGATGAATTTTAGTTCGAAATTATTTTTCATGGTAGAATGAAAAAAAAATCGTAGTATGTGCTTGTCCTTGAATCTTCTTTAAATTCGTTTAAAATTGTTATGTCAGTCTATGCATTTGTTTTGATAAAGGTTTAGAATCATATTCTCTCACATTCATATGTACTGTATTCTTGCAACTGTTCTTGTAATTCTAGCGTTGGACTGTAGGATACAAGAAACTTATTTTAATTTAACCTGCCGAAACATTCTTTTATAAACAAAAAATAAAAAAATGCTTTAGGAATTGATTTATAAAAATTAACTAATAACTGTCTTCTTTTTTTTTGCAGGAATGAGAAAAAAAAAGATTAAAATATCTAAATTTTAAACATTAAAAAAACGAGGCAAACTTATATTTAAACAATCAAAAATAATTTTTTTTTTATGTAAATATATATTTTGAACACAACTCGTTTTCAAGGATTCGAACAACTTTTTTGATACCTGAAAGGTCTTAACGTTTTCGCTTGTAAAATAAGCTTTGACAAGAAATATAAAAAACGTCCTGGTTCAAAATAATGTTTCTTGTGTCTTATATCTAGCTCTTTACTAAAATTACTCAAAAAGTGTTATATTGGTCTATTTCTTAACGGAGTACACTTTGAAAAGTATAAAATTTTTAATGAAAAAAAAAACCTTCGTATTAGTCTACGAGAGTATGTCTCACTATTTTTGTGTAGATATGGATTTTTTTTAGAAACCATCATACCAATGACGAAAAACTCTTGCAATGAAATTCAATTTGAAATGGTTTCGCTAATAATGCAACCTTACTAATAGTATCTAGGTACAAACTGCTTCTTTTGTTAACTGGGAATTCTCTAAGGATGACATTTAGAGAGACACATTTAATATTAACTTATATTTATATGACAGACTGTATAATTCTAATCTTAATTAATTATTATATTCAGTTTCTGTTATAGATCGTACTTAAAAAAATATATATAAAATATTTTGAAAAATCTCCCACTTTCACATTTATACGAAAAACTAATAACATTAAAATTCAAGGAAAACTACATAATTTACTTTGTCGTAATTTTCTAAACTTAAATCAAACAAAAAGGCTATTGGAATTATTATGTTTTAATTAAAAAACCATCAAGAGTGGAATTTTCCTTGTCTTATAATTAAAAGAAAGAGAGATGTATTTCAAAAATATTCCCGTTGATTTGTGTAAGCCACATTATAACATTTTAATTTATTTGTCCTGTCCTTATTTATTGAATTACGTAAATCTTTCTTTGTAGATAATGAAATGATCAGTGCAAATTCGGCAGAAGTGTCTAGTGTTAAAGAAATCTCAAACTTCCTGCTCTACTAGCAGAGTGATTAACTACACCAAGGGGATACCGAGGTTTCAAACAACATGGTGGCTGGCATTGGTTGGTGAGTAATTTAATATTCAGTTTTTGGAAGATTGAATTTTTTCTTGAAAACCGAAATGGCTTTATTCAATTTCGAAGGAAAAATTGCTGGTCAATAGTTATGATTCACTATGGATGTGACGCCGATAAAACGAATATTATATTAGAATATTAAATTGTTAACTTCAAATTGAATTCCGACATAAACCACAACTTAGATTCATCAAAAGTTGACTGTATTCTCTTCTTTGTGATCTCATTTGGTGTAATCTAAGTCCATCTTTTACTTAACATGCCCCTATTATATTGTTGATTAGTAAAAGTGACTATACTTATGGTGACATAGTTTTATCATTAATTTTAGTCTTATTCTGGTCCTAATATTAATCTCTGGAATCAACGTCTATAATTTTGCTTCATACAGCTATATAAAAACTTAAAAAATAGTAATAATTTATTTGAGAATAGGATGACCGTCTAGAATCCTCATCACTACGTTTAAGAGAGATTCAAAAATCCCAAGGCAGGAGACATTTTTTAAATTCTTGTTTGAATTTATTTTGTGAATTTATATTTTTTAAATATTTTTGTATCTTTTTAAATATACGAATAGACATAGACTGAATAACTTTAAAACACTTCCAAATATTTCGAATTTTAAAATCTACTGTAAAGTAAATAAGGGAAAACTCAAATTGTTTTTTCTTGAACGATGCAGATACTTGTCTTGTACAGAACTAACCCAACAATCAGTTTTAAGGTATTGAATTTCTCAAGCAAACTCTATAATGGAAGTACCGATTTTCAATGAATTGTAATTATTTTTTGAGAAAATCTGTATCGATTTCCAAAGGATTGTTGTCAATACGTGTATTGGGTTGTGTATCAACATCGAACACAAAGTGAAATCTTGCAGAGCAATCGGTTTATGGCGGAAAGAAACGAAATTTAGAAATAACATAAATCCCGGATTAGAATCGCTATCAGCCGAAACCACTGAACAGTAAAGAGGATGAACGTTCACCATAACTGCGACTGAAATCACCCCCACAGCTCATATTCCCGGTTCGAGCCAAACCGCTTTGCTTATTCCACGGGGTTCCGTTTAAATACGACGATTATATTTTAGGATCTGCAATTAATACTTCAAAATTGAACGTACTAAAACTTATATTCACTGTGCAATACAATAATAAGTGATGTGATTTGTACTAAAAAAATATTGATTCCAATACTTATAAGTATCACATAGATATGCCAAATTCAATACATCAGATTTGATATTTTGGTTACAAGAGATGGAGAGTAATTATTGCAAGGAATATAGAAATACTTGCTTAAAAATTGAGCAGAATTTTAGAACGAGTACAAAACTATTTTGTAACTTATTTTACCGTTTGGAAGAAAATTAATATAAGAAAAATTACCAAGATGACTACCCTAATAAAAAAGCTAAATTTACAAGACATCATGATTACCAATTTTGAGAATTTAGGAATCCATAGATGATGGAAAAATAGTGCTACCTATCTTCGAAACATTGCCATGTTTAAAGGTACAGGGTGTCCAAAACTCGACGGCGATGCCCCAATGATATTACAGGGTAACGAAAAATGTTACTATGTTGAAGTATGAAGTTCAAGTGACATGGATTGAAATGTATTTTGCAACAAAAATTAATGTTTTAGATATTTCGAAAATTGTGTTGATGACGCCATGAAATATTTTTTCCAGGAACATTTGTACCTGTATTTTTCCATATTTAAAAACAACATATTTTTCCGATAAACTTTTATTTAAAAACTTCTCTATTTATTTTCATTAAAAAGTTATGATCAGAAGTAAAAACAATAATTAGAACGTCAAAGTGACATTAGTCATAACTTGATCGGACATTCTCAGGAAAACAATTGATCGAGTTACATTACTATAACGTTTACTTGTCAACAAAGTGTCAAACGAGTATTGCTTAGCGCTTCCAAATGTTTACACACAGGGTAGTTAGTAGTTTTCACTGTTTTTTCCATTATTTGTAACAATGCTATCACACGCAGAAAAAGTTGATATGTTATTAATTTATGGAGAATCCCAGAAAAATTGTAGAAGACCTGTTCAGTTGTGCATTTTCGATTCGAAAGGGAAAATCAATAAGAAAAAGGGTTCAGGGTGACTATACTACTGCACAAGTGGTACAATATTTTGAGAACCACTCGCGAAACTCAATAAGGCAAGCTAGTAACGAGTTAAATCTGAAAATTTGAATATTTATCTGAAATTCATCTAGAAAGGAGATTTCCTTGCACAAATCACGGTAGCTGCTGAAATTTCTGATCGACGAATATTTCATCATATTCTTTGGACGGGTGAAAGCCTTTTTGTAAGTAATGGTTTATCTAATAAAAAAAATGAAGATTAACGGTCCATTGAAAATTCACACTTTGTTCATCCTATACAAAATCAAGGACATCTTGGTGTAGCGTTATTGGATATATCTGATAGGACCATACTTTTATGAAGGTGTGTTGAATAGTTTCTTGCAAGAAGAACTCTCAGCACTCGAAAATATCCCTTTGAAATTACGAAGGAGTTTGTGGTTCCAACACGATAGAGCCCCACCCCATAAAGCGTTTATTGTGGAGGATTATAAATACTGTTTTCGGGAAACAATGGATTGTAATAAATGGACTCATAAAATAGTCAGGAAGATCTCCCGACATGACTCCTTTGGACCACTTTTATGGGGTTTCCTTAAGAATAAAGTCTATGTATGTCACGTAATATAAAACATTTAAAGGAAAAAATTCGAAATGTCTGTGAAGAGGTTACTTCTAATATGCTGAGGAACGCAATTATGAAGTAAGTTAGGCGTCGATTAGATTTATGTTTTGCTACAGGGGTGAACATATAGAAAATATGTTATAATAATGTTGGTTATATTTATGTAAAATACTTTTTATTTTTTTTTCTACTTTTATTGTTTTTATTTTCTTTGTGATAAATTAAAGACATGTTCAGTATTTAAATATGTAATAAATATTACTGTTTCAAGGACTTCTGGCAATTTGCATCACTAACAGTGTCATAGCAAGCCTTGTGTGAAAGCTTTCAACGGCCCCCTATTATTAACGAAGCAGTAAATTCTAAAATAATTCTAAAATAATAACATAAATCGTTTGTAATTATTGTTTTTACTTCCGATTATAACTTTTTAATGAAAATAGATAGAGAAAAATTTTTACATAAAAGTTTATCGGAAAAATATGTTCTTTTTAAATATGGAAAAATACAGGTATGCTCCTGGAAAAAAAATATTTCGTGACGTAATCAATATAATTTTCGAAATATCTAAAACTTTAATTTTTGGAGCAAAATGCATTTCAATCCATGCCGCTTGAATTCCATACTTCAAATTTTCAGTAACATTTTTCGTTACCCTGTAATATCATTGGGGCGTCGAGTTTGGGACACTCTGTACAAAGCGTCAAAGTTTTCAAAAAATGTCTCTAAATATCTTCTGAACAAATTTCGTACTTTTAATATTTTAGATCGGAAACTTTTTTTTCATCGCTGCACAAATATTTGTTTCTGTAAATTTTCTTTTCGTAACATTTATCGAAAATTAAATATAAATCGAAAGCTTCCTAGATAACCCCATTAATTTCTCCCAGTGGCCACACTATGAAAATAAATTGGGGCAATAAACGCCCTGTAAAGAATAATACATGAAATGACGATAAATCTAAAAAGCATTTTGTCATTCTCGTATTTTATTTTCCAGTGCTTTATCTTCCTTACATGTCGTCGTTTACTCCCTTAACAGCTTCACTCCCCCAATCTGGCCTACGAGGAACAAATAACTTCGTGGACTTGTACTCCATAACTGAAACTAACTAGCATTTCTTATTTTCGCGGAGGCATTGATTTATCGAGCTCATATTTTATATCCAGGTCTTTATTAGCTTTTGTAAGTGAATGGAGACGTAAATATGATAAGGAGGTGAGTTATGGAAGTCCTGTTCCTTATTGAAAACTAGGTCGATGGAAATGAGTTGTTGTTCTCTTGGTTGTTTTTGGTTTCATTTCCTTTATTTGCTTCACATTCTTTGGAAAATGGCCAGTTTTTTATAGTCTTTTGTTTATAAGATGACATACACGGTGTCCTATGTATAAAGTGTCTAATTGCTGAATACTTCATACAACTATTTGCCTCTTTTGAACTTTTGTAGGTTGTATTTAAAATTGTATTCCTAACAAAAATTCTCATAAACTGTTTTTATAAGAAGAACAGTTTATTTTCAATTTACTCACCGCCGCTAGTTGACGTGAATATTAAAATAAATGTTTGTCTAGCAAAAGTTATCCTTATCTTATACAGGGTGGCCAAATGAAAACGAAACAGGACTGCGTCAAGATTGTAGAAGAACCCTCAGACCGAGGACATTCTTTGCTGGTATTTTTGACTCCGCCACTTTCACCCCCAAGCAAGGGTAAGCATCAACCCAAAATATTTAAATGGAATTGGGGGTTGAGTAATATTTCTTTTGAAAACTCTTACAGTTCACTTTACAACAGACTTTAAATTTTATAATTCCGCCCAATACTCATTAAGAATTTTTATTTTAAAGTTGAAACTTATGTACAAAGAAAATGGTATAAATTTAGTATTTCTTGCGTTACATGTTTTTTGGCGATTAGTAAAAAAAACACAATTTTAAAAAATCAGAAATGAATGCTATACACACACAATGAACGTAAAATTAGTGGATTCCAAAATATTTTCTAGTATTATTTGGAAGCGTTGGTTGGTAGTTTATTTAATTGGTGAAAGGGTAGATATCATTTCGTTTACTTTATGAAATATAAATGTGCGAATAGAACAGCTCAGCTATTTAATGAACAACATCAAGAGCGACATGTTAGGAGGAAGAATGTTCTAGAGTTAGGAAAAAAAATTTCAAGAGCCAGGAAACGTAGCCAATAAAAAACGAGAAATTGAAAAACCTATAGTTAATGAAGCTAGTGAAGTTGCAGTTTTGGGACAAGTTCATCTTGATCCTACATTAAGTACGAGGCAGCTGGTATCTGTGTCTGGGATCAATCGAACTAGCATACAAACTATTTTGAAGAAAATACATTAATGCAGGAACTGTATGGGCTGAAATTTTCGGTTACCGGCCGGTGGGTCCTTCTCTTTTACCTGGTAATTTGACTGGCCAAATGCATTTGCAATTGGCCAGGAAGACGCTATTGACCCTGCCTTGACTGAGATAATTGAAAATGTTCCAGAGTACAATGAAGATCATTTGATTTTTCAACAGGACGGTGCTCCTCCGCATTATGCGTTAATTGTTCGACAGCATTCGAACCAATGTTTTCTGCGGAATTGGATTGGGGGAAGAGGCAGCATTGAATGGCCTCCATGATCACCGGATTTATCGCGCCTTGATTTCTTTTTGTGGGGATATCTAAAAAGTAAAATCTACAAAAACCAGCCAGCGTCGCTGGAAGATTTGCGTGAAAGAATCGTCGACGAATGCCCTCGAATCATTCCAGAAATGCTTCGGAATGTGCGCGAACGTTTCGAACAAAATCTTTATTCTTGTGTGGAAGCGGGCAGTCATCAGTTTGAACATTTAATCAACTAACTAGTAAGTAAGCAACTAAACATAAATTAAATTTTAAAATGTAAATTTTTTCAAAGTTTTGAGCGGAATTATAAAATTTAAAGTCTGTTGTACAGAGAATTGTAAGAGCTTTCAAAAGAAATATTACTCAACCCTCAATGCCATTTAAATATTTTGGAGTCATGAAAGTGGCGGAGTCAAAAATACCAGCAAAGAATGTCCCCCTTTAATCTACTTCCGACGGGTCTGAGCGTTTTTCTACACTCTTGACACAGTTCCTGAAAATGGCTCTGTTTCGTTTTCATTTGGCCACCCTGTACATATTAGCTTATTTGTTTTATATGTCTGTTACTGTTTATACTTCAGTTCTTTTGTCTATGGATTTTATGTCTTGATTGCTCTATTTTGTGTAGTACTTATATTTATATATTTAATGTTAGTCTTTTTTCTCTGTTTTACCTTATCCCGTCTAAATTTCTAAAATCAAGACTTTAAAGACTAAGAGCATAAGTTTACTACGATCATTTGATTCCGTAGTTGTGATAACAGCAATTAAAACCGAAAATAAATTGAAAAGGTGAGATTGTCAAGTTCAAACTTTTAATGGCAGCGAAACGACAATATTAGCAAATGGCTCGCTGAGCGTTTTCAATAAAGCAAACTGGGAAGTAAATTACCATTTAGATTAAGTCCACTTTAGGATCGTGATAGCCGAGACAAATGGTGGCATACATAGAAGGTAAATCGCGGAACATTTAGTTAATTGAAACGTCTGGGGCTGAACTGAACAGCAGAACAATTACACTGAGTGTTAACAGATGATAATGTATTCATTTCTCCCCTTTTCTGAAGCTGGATGGGTGCGGGTAACTCCGCCAGCGGTTGTGACCATGCTTCTGTAAAATGCCATTTCGAACTGTCGATTTTATGAAACAAAATTTTGAGAATGATATTTGAACTGATTCAAAAGCCATTTCAATTTTTGTCTTGTCATACTGTTCTGCAGTTTTCATTGAATGAAACTACAGTTAGAATACAATTTACTCTATCTATCGTTTATTAGTATCTCCGAATTGTTTGCTACCCCTCAATAGCAGAAACCCTTGCAGGAGCGGCATCCAGAGGGATGAAACTGGATGCGTTATCTCATGCCCTTTATGCAGCGCTCCGGATCCTGCAGATCGATATTCAGATTTGATGACGTCGCCAATTGTATTCCGTAAAATTGAAACTCAATAGAATATCCTTTGTTGAGAATTTATTCTACAAAGCATTCGGATTTGATATCTGTAACTTTAAATTGGCTGTTGTGATGACAAGGTAAATCTAATATAGGTGGTAGTACGGGTTTATTTTTTTATTCAGATTGTGACAGACGTATATTCCCTCAAAATAATAGGGGATACAGGACTAGTTTGTGTTCATACTTTGCAAAGCGTAGTAAGATCTTTCTTACAAAACCGAACAACATTGTTTGATTGTTTTTATGAAATTTGATGACTTTGCTGCATGATTATTAACAGTTCGTAACGAGTATTTATACAGAATTGATGGGAGTTTAGGAAACATTAGACAGCTATATAGAACAGCAATAACCTTCCGACCAATGATCCGCAAACACGTTTGTGTATATTGTTACACGTGTTTTTGGAGACAATGCATTTTATATTTTGTCTCGTGCTTGATAATATACTTTGTCGACTTATTCATTAATTCCATGAGAAAAACAAATGTTTTTGGTGCAGATTTTAACTAACTTTGCACCATATCAGTTGCCTCATTCAAAGCAAAACAAAAGTGAGACAAGTGCTTTCTCTTTTAATGATTGCTTCTTACTTTTCTCTACAGTATGAATGAATGTTTTCAGGATCTAAAATTCTAAAATTAACACGTATCCAGACACAAACAAATCATCCAAAACTAGTTTCCTAAGGACAACTGATTCCAGAACTAAAAATTGAAGTGTATTGATGTTGATATATAAGAGACAACCCAAATTTCCTTTTACCTGATTTATACATTTTTGAAGAAGAAATTAGAAATAATGGTAAATATATGGATGGAAATTCACCATCCTTCTGAAATCCGCTATCGCTTTCTATATGCCATCTTTTCCAGACAACGTTCTGATTTGTTTATGTAATAAATTTTTCTTCCTTGGTGGAATTTTTTTTTAGCTTCCTTCAAATATTGTGTTCTCCATATAACCATATCATATCTATCAATAAGAAAATTATTCCTAACAATCTTCCCGCACTGAAAATTTACATTTTGCTTCCTGTGTTGTTTGCCTAGAAACTATTATCAATTCCTTTTTAGCGTCTTTATCACTCCTATTGCGGACTCTCTTCTTGATCTGCGCATTTGGGGAACAAGATGGGTTTGATCAAGACGTATTGCTGTAAGGTTTTCGAAACTTAAATATTAGAATATAGGGCTGACATTTTGGACAACACTGTGCAAAGCACTTGGGATTGTTAATGGAAAAAGTAGTTTCCACAATGTCAATGGAAAGAGGTTTAGAAATGATTATGATAATTAGGAAAGAAATTGCGAATATTCAAAATCCGAAAATAAACATATGCGCGATAAATAATGAAGACAATTCTAACCTTTGCGTACGAAGACCCCTTCTGGATTGTTTCAAGGCCATGTCTGCAAGAATATTATAACAGACGATATGTAGGTCTAGGCCACACGCCGCGGCTTTTCTTATTCAAATCGCCAGGCATATCCCAGTGACTACTAGCCGTGTGAAGTGCAATTTACTCCCGGGGACTATATTGAGTTATGAAGTCTGATTCTCGGCACGTCCTCTGGTGGCGACGCTAATACAGGGTTCATTGAGTAATTTGGTCACGTGGTTTATTCTTCCACCCTCTCCTGCAGACTCGTTCGCCACCCTACAATGTTATTATGTATTATACTACTAAGTGGGTATAAACGTGATGGTAAAAACGTCATCTTTTGTACGAGGACACTCGAGCAGGCTGCTACGTTTTTCGTCTCGATAACTAGATCGATTAAATTTAAAACTTGATCACGTGCAAACGCACTGGAAATGAGATAAATTAATTGTAACGTTATAGGCTGACTCCATTATCCGAGTGCGACACTGACATAGTAATGGCTTGCGGAGAAGTCCTTTTTACGTAAGACGGAAATATGATACAACGGTTTAAAAGTATTTGTATAAAAAATTATTTATCAGAAATTGTTTAAATTGTACATCACTGAAGATGTACAATAGCGTCAATTTAAACTATTGAAAGGAACTATTACTTTCGGTGTCCCACAAGGAACCGTTCTTGGACCACCTCTATTTATACTATATATCAAAGTTTATTTTATGTTAATGTTGTTGGTAAAATATTATGATGAAGGAACAGTTTTATAGTCCAATTAAATAAGCCTTTAAATCGAAATTTTGGTCAACTTGCCTGAATTTTTTATATGAGTTAGTTTGAGGTATGTTATAACAATAAGTGACGGTAATTTTTTGTTCAACCCCCGGCCAAATATGAAAAAAGATAAAACATAGGGGTTTTTCAAGATAAAAGTTGTAAAGCATACAATTCTACATAAAAATGGCCTCTTGACTTTTTCTTGTATTATGAAAATTAACAGAGTTAGGGAGGTTAGAAGTTAAGGAAAGATTTCAGAAATTTAAAAAAATCATAAGCAAAAAAATTAATGAATTTTGTAATTTTTTTTTAGATCTACTCTAAAAAATGTAACCTTTCTTTTCAGAGAAATAGATATGTTTTTTTATTTTTAATAAGAAACTTAACAATTTCAAATTTGTTGTTCACCCCCCTAAACAGAGATTTTAATGAAAACCTCGAAACAGGTCAATTTAATTTTGTCAATTTGTTTACATAAATCATATTTTTAATTCTTTTTGGGTAAATATGATATTTTTATAAATAAAAAAATATAGTTTTTCTGAAATAAAATATAAGGGTAGCAACCCCCAAACACGGAATCACTTGTGAAATATTTGTTTTTTATCATAAGTAATTTCCATTTTGTTTCATTTCAAAATATTGATTAGAACCCCAGAAATTTTGAAAAAACTGTTTTGGGGGGCGAACTTTGAGGGTGTATTTCACCCGGTAAATATGTTTTTCCGCCAATAAAAAAATAATTGTCTCTTTACAATTTTTAGAGTAGATTGAAATAAAATACAAAATTCATTTGTTTTTCTGCTTGTTATGATTTTTTAAAATTTATGAAACCTTCCCTTAACTTCTGCCTCCCTAACTCTGTTAATTTTAATAGTACAAGAAAAAGTCAAGATGCCATTTTTATGTAGAATTATATGATTTACAACTTTTATAAGAAACTTTTTTTTCTAACCCTTGCCCCTTTTGAGTTATCTTGAAAAACTCATTTGTTTTATCTTTTTTCACCCTTGGCCGGGGGTGAACAAATAATTACTGTCACTTATTATTGGGAACTTATAAAAGAACTGATTACAATGAAATATTGACAGGTTATGTTGATGCTGATTGGGGAAATAATGAAATTGACCGGAGAAGTACTACAGGCTATATTTTTAAATTATTTCAAAGTTGTCTAATTTGCTAGAACACAAAAAGGCAAAATTCAGTAGCAGCTTCATCAACTGAAGCTGAATATATGGCTATGTATGGAGCAGTACGGGAAGCTTTGTGGTTAAAATCACTGTTAACTAGTATAGAACTAGAAATATCGAAGCCAATTATTTTGTTTGAAGACAACAATAGCAGTATTGCAATTGCAAATAATCCTGTATACCATAAACGGTCAAAACATATAGACATAAAGTATCATTTTACCCGTGAACAAGTTGAAATGAAAACAATAACTCTAAAATATATTTCTACAGGTGAACAATTAGCAGACATCTTTACAAAACAAGTTCCTGCCGAGAAATTTCAAGCAATAATATTTAAGTTAGGATTGATACTAAATAATCGTTAAAATGGTCGGATTTGGTTATTTTTCTGGGGTTTTTCCCAAATCTCAAGCAACGAATGTTGGACCATAATAAATATAAGATTACCCCCAGAATTAATTAAAAATAGTAATTAAAGAAATAATAATAATAAATAAAATTAATTAAAGATATTGTTAGACTTCACATTAATTATTATTATTATTGTTCTTGTAGTATTATAGGACTTGTTTTTGATGGGGAGTGTTGGAAGATACTCAAATTACGTAAACAAAAACATTCCCATCCTTAGATACCAATGCCCACTTGTAATGTGTGTTTACTTTTCTCTAACCCAACGACCCCGAAGTCGTAAATTAAAATGCTTATAAACATACGGAGGTATATTGTCGCACTGGGCTTGAAAAAGACTACTGAAGAGTTTCTAATCTGATTTGATACCGAATAGATGTGCTCTCTGAATAAGTGAATAAACAATACTTATCTTTTAATTATTAAAGTGTTTTATCTTCCAACACTTATTGTTTATAATATACCTCAAATTAACTCGTATCAAAAATTCAGGCAAGTTGACCAAAATTTCGATTTAAAGGCTTATTTAACTGGACTATTTATACGAAGGTGAAACTGAATTTCTAATAATTGAATTGGGTTGAGAAAACAAAATATCTGCCACTATTTTCCCACTGTAATAACTTATTAAATCCTCTTGATGTTACTGAAAACCTATACAGTAATAGTATTGTAATAAATGTGTTCTTTCAAAGGGGTAATAGAGGACGCGAAAATAACTCGCTTTTGTATATAAAACATAATTTTTTCCTAAAACATTGGTCAATAAATCATTACAAAATAGTAATATACGAGTAAAATCAACGTATTTTATTTGTAGAGTTAACAATTGCAAAACCACAATCATTCAATTAAGAATACAATTACAATTTTTTTCACCTTCCCAACCAACACGGACTCGAAACCTGTCGCTGTTCATAAAGAACTTCTTACACTTCAGCTATCAGGTCACGTACTACATTTGCTTATTAGCGTTTTTGAAAACTTTTCCTCGGTAACTTGTTAAAAGGATTTACAAAATGAATGAGCAAGTAGGGTAACTTCCTCCGCTGTTAAAAATTGGATTGTCGGCTTCAATAAATTATTATTGTATTAAGACGGGACAAAACTTTGATCGATGGACCGTTAGAATACTTTTTTCTTCATGTTCTTTATCGGAAGCTCCAGTAAAAAATTCTTCAATATATGCTCTTTCCAATACTGCAACTTTTTTTGCTTTGTATCCTCTCGATTCACTCTTCAAATAGGCAGTAAGCTTGTTATATTTTCCAATATCTATATTTTTGTAGACTTTTATAGTAGCCTTCAACATCGAATACTTCGACCACATAGATGAAATTGCATATTTTTTCTTCAAATTTAATATTTTCTTATTAAATTCCACTAATTCTGACTCCACACATGGTTGTGATGTGATTATGGATAAAACATTGTATTGCATTCGTGATTTAACTGCCTTTTATCCACTTAAACAAAGTAAATATTCCACTATTGAATATATTTATTGAATAATTAAAAAAAAAAAGAGTATATAGTCAAGGACTGGGATGTGCTTGAATATTTTTACATAATACATTGAAATCAGGTGCTACTGTCGTAAGTTGCAATAGTATTTCAAATCCTGCATTAAGAGCATTGTATTTTTAGCGGAACCCCCAGAGAGGTTGTGGGGAACTTCAGAGTTCCGCGGAACACAGTTTGAGTACCGTCTAATAATTAGACGGTACATGTCAAAACATATTGATCTGCAGTACAGTTAAAACTGTCTAATGTGTGGGATCTTTTAGATCATTCAACTCTTAATAATTTTTAGATTTGCACTTGTGCACTTGTTAAAAAAAAACAAAATGTATTAATTTGTCATCCGCTTAATTATATGTTTGAAAAAATTCTTTGGTGACGGTTCTTTTAATAGAATCTTGCTTTCTGGAAACTTACCTGAGCTTCTCAGAAAAAAGGACTCCAGAAATACAAAAAGTTGCGTAAAAAATCGTAGATAAAGTGGAACGTTACACAATTGTATCGGAGTTTTCTCCTTTAAAATTTTCTCCTTGAAATTAAAAAGTGTAACGCTGCTGACAGCTTGGCTGGGAGAATGATGACGAGGGAAAACGTCCATTAGTTTGTCTCACAATCTCTTAATCAGGCCATTAGCGGGGATGTGCTTCGGTAAGCAGTCTCACGAAAAGCCTATTATGATATTAGACAGCCCTTTCCTGCTATTATATGTAACCACTTCAAACGTTTTGCTAAACAACGATACCGTCATGCTAAATAAAGCCCTGGTCCGAATCGGATTTTGTGCTTTTATTTATAATCTCGAAATAATGGTCAGATTTGGAAAACGAAAATTGATTTTCTACTTTGCAGCAAATTAATACAATATTTGGTTGGGTACAGAACCTTCACAAGATTACAACATTCGAACATTTATTTATAAACTTTTTTTTCGTATTTTGACCATCTTTTTGACTAATTTATCCAAACTGTACCAGTATATGTCTCTTTTAAAAATATTAATTGAAGAAAGGTAAATTATAGTAATTTTCAATATTTATGCAAATGATTTTTCAATAAAATCAGAGAATAATTTGAGGAAAATTATTATAAGGAACTTAGGTTTAATTTCGAAATTAATTCTGAAGTATAGTGCAGAAACATTGAAGTTTCCTTTAAATTAATATAATTAAAAGCAGTTTTTGTAATATGTCCCTCTCCCCTTTTCCATTTGGCAAGTCTAGAGGCAGCCATATCAGTTTCAAACTAATAACGTCCTCTTCCTTTGAACCATTATTAAAGTTAGTTGTTCTTATTAATATGGCGTTTTTGTCGTAATTAACAGACTTTAAAGACTTCATTACTCGCGAATGGCAGGCCGTGGAGGCTGAATGTGATATTTATACCGCCTATTGATGTTCTCTCCTGCTGCTTAATTAATTTCTACAAAGCATTCCCGGTGCTATCGCGTTTCAAAGTTTGATTTATGCAATCCCCCAACGATACAGTGGTTTTTATTAGTAGCGAACTTTTTTAATTGACAGTATACAATCCACTCTTTCATTGCATCTTGCAAAAAGCTTTCTTGAGTCCACAAATGAACACGAAATATTAGAAAAATACCTTTTTATACTGCTTAATTAAGATAAATGATTAAATAATGAAAATCAAGTGTCGTAAATATACTACCACTGGTTTTATAAACTACGCTAATAGTATTCCTACTATTACATTCCTAATAATAACCAACATTATCTGAAATTTTTTATTCTCTCAAACTATGTACAACTATTTTTTTTAAGTGGAGGAAAATATCGGAGGGAATTGTTATTTGCAATAATTTAAATATTGCTGTATCTTATTCAATTTTATAGATAACTTTTGTAGATAACTGTAAATATTTTTGCTATAAAATATATAATAAACAATATAAGTTTCTGTAGGGTTAAGTTTTTCAAAATAGAATTTTATCTTATGCCGAGTTCATCCAAAATGAAATTATGAATAGGTAAAAGAAATTAATTTAATTTCCAAAATATCCAGATTGTTTTAGTCAAATTTCATCAATTTGACAGACATTTTGTGAATTATCCCTACAAATAATAAGACTCATAAATAGAATATACCGGATAGCAAAATCGAGCGGAACGCACGTAGCCGTAGATCCAATGTACTGTAGACCGAAGTATAGGAAAATGTATTAGAGGGTAGACCACAGACCACCTAGACTGGCCGTTTCTAATTCCAATGCACGGGTACCAGTGAATGCAAAATCCGGGGAAGTGGAGTGTGGAAGGCAATCTGATCGCGCACATCTTTAAGCAGATCCGGATTAAGTTATATTTTTATTACATATTAAACATTATATTGCATCTTATGACAAATATTCAATTTTACGTTTGTAATTCAGTCATATTAAATAAAACTACAAAATAATTTAAATATATTTATTATCCTCTAAATAATATTAATTTATTTAATATTTGTCTATTCGTAGATTTTACCGAATTAAATAATTTGACTTCATGATTTATTCGTACATCGATATACTTTTCACATTCAGCCCTTACAAGTTCTATTAAATTATTACAATTGTTAGGCAAATTATTAAATTGATGTTCATGCAAATTTTCAAATATGTTCACATTCAAAAAGTTTTTTAATACATGATAAACAATTTTATTTTTCTGTAGCCTAGGTGTTCTGCTTCCATCATTATTTAAAAATTTTATTAATTTTTCTGTTTCTTAGCATATTACTACGACATCTCCAGATGAATACGTCAAACAACCACGATCTTTAATAAAAATTAATTGACTGTACGAATACTGAATCTGAAATTAGTTTTGTTTGCTATTTTTTGATGAAAAAAAAAATTTAATTAATTTTCAGCTATCTCGAAATGACGGGAATTGGTAAAATTTCATAAAAATTTAAGACTCACATAAAGTAAATAATTACTAAAAATATTTTACAGTAATTCATTCATTATTTTATAATAACAATATCACGTTAATCACTACACTATGTGGGCGAACAAAATTATAAAGCTAACCCTGGAAACTTGTGACGTTAACCGAAAAATGGCGTACATATTTACCTTTTATATATTCCTTTTTTTTACATACCTAAGGAAGGAAACTTTTCGCCCCTCTTCACCAACTCGATCACATCTATTTATACAATGGTCTACAATACACTTGCCCATGATAAAACGTCTAATTATCGAAATCATAGCGATGCGTACACGTCAAATGCTAGGACACGACTGAACTCTGGGCTCCAAATCAGGCTCCAAAGTGTTTTCACCAAAGTCGCTCTATAAGCCAGTCTAGGTGGTCTGTGGGGTAGACTGTAGAGTGAAAAATGATATTTGACTACAATTTAATATTTGACATTGACATTTTCGTAGTAATCAGCTAACGTTTTCTTAACAGTTAATATGTCGAGAAGAAAAATAAATGAGTAAGTCGAAAATGCGTAGTTTCATTAATGCATATATTTCAAATTTCCCTCGTTTTTTTTTAAATCTGCGTAGGCTAAAAAATTAAAATCCCCAATTCGACAATACTAATAAAATAAAATGGAACTCATTCTTGCTTATTTATTTCAGGTCTTAATTTTATCAAAGTTTAGTAGATATTTTGTTTTGCTTTACGTATAATGAGGTATTTGTTGTGTGAAAAATTTTTGGATGCTAGGTGTAGAAATTTACATTACTTGATCTGGCAACACTGCTTATACTTTCAGCGTTTCAGTTCGCGGTAATGTACACGTCGCATAGTACGCAAGACATTATAAATAAAGACGGACGAATAAACCTGTTTTATAAAAACATTCACTGTGTTTTTAAACATTTTGTTAAAAGTGGAGGCAAACGAAAATATGGTGGCGTTGTTTTATATGTAAATAGTTATGTTGGGTGGTAGCCCAAGCATTCTGTCACGGATTAACGTTAAATTTGCAGAAATTATTAGACGTTTGACCTTGAAAATTTTAAAAATTTTGCCTGCGGCGCTTTTTATTTCTTTCTTGCCCACCTAGTAAAAAAGCCATGGGCCTCACCTATTCACATCACGAGCCGCCACAGGTCTTTTCCAGTGTATATTACTTATTACAAAACTATCTGTAATAACAAAATTATGCCAAACTTCTAGATTACTTCGTTCCCACAAACCAGCCAGTCACTCTCTCTTGATATTCAAAGCGTTAACAGCCGCAATAAACCCCACGATCATTCATAAAATCCTCTCCGAGAGCCGCAGACGTCGCTGGGCGCCCAAGTGGCGCCTGAATTCTCCCGGGGTTAGTAACATTCGGACTATTTATGTGGCGGGGGCGCCGAAAACTCCAAAAAACTATTCTGTTTGTCATCTCTTTGTTGTCTGTTAAGAGGAAGAAGCGGTATTGGGGTCCGCTATCGATTTTCCCGACATAAATACTATTCAGAAGAATCAGGGCAATAAAAAATAACAAGCCATGAGGCGGCAAGACGTGCCTTTAACGAACTAATGCTCAGTCTTTGTGGAATGCCTTCAGTTCCAAGAAATCGCATGCTTTCGCGTATATTGACGATATATCTTACTTTTAATGAGATAGTTTAAGAGTAATGAAATGAATACAGGGTGTTAATGAACTTAGTCGTGTGGTGAGTGTTTCGACTGAAACATACTTTCGAAAAACAGCACAGCAATCACTACAACAATGTATTGCAAACTGACTTTCGAATACAGTTCGGCTTCATAAGAAACCTATAAACTCGTAAAAAGTGTTACAGAATATTTTGAAAGGACTCGCCGCGATAAAATACATGTATTTCAACAGTTCTAAAACAGTTTGAAACACATTTTTAATTAGCTTTTTTCTCTATGACCTTGAACTTCCGATACAAGTTTGTGACATCAGTTTTTGCTCCTTTTTCCCCCTTTTAAATTTTTGACATAAGTTCATTAACACCCTGTATAATATCTAAATATATGTGATAAAATTGTCCTGGATAGCCATCATTCCTTAAATAATCACAAAGATTTTTTTAAGACTATCGTCTTTATTGTCTTCTGTCATTTGTTCTGATTTAGTGAGCTATAATACCTCATCAGGATATTTTTTATAATTTCCGAGCCGATTATAATGCACTTTTTGCGACAGTATTAAAGAATACAAAGCTGTCCGTTTTCCGTAAATCCAATCCTGGCAACATTATTACAAACACTGAAAAATAGAGAGCTTATTCCGCAGCAGCCAGTTCATAAATCTGGGAACATCGAATATATGAGTCGGGAGAGCCCTTGAAGCTCCTCTCAACAAGAAA
Source organism: Anoplophora glabripennis (assembly GCF_000390285.2). Lineage (NCBI taxonomy): Eukaryota > Metazoa > Arthropoda > Insecta > Coleoptera > Cerambycidae > Anoplophora > Anoplophora glabripennis. The sequence goes on along the minus strand of NW_019416219.1, from coordinate 1,721,212 downwards.
ATCTCCTTTATTGCACTGTCTATCCTGTAAATCCTGCAAAGCCGGGCCCGCTGGAATACACGCGGTTGCTTAGCGATGAGCCGCTCTACAGAATGCACCGCCGTAAACTGAGCCTTTATTACACTTTTAAGAGGATGAGAACATGATAATGGACATCTAATCAATTTACAAAACGCTTTACACTTGTAACGGGATAACAGTAGAAGAAACAATGGAACAGATACTGGAAAATTAAATGCAAAATCGTATGTAGGGAAATAGTCATTGTACAAGTAAATAAATAGCAATACAGCCTTCAACAGATGTAACAGAGGTGAACAGTTTGAAGTCATATGCATATAAAAGAACATTAGTTGGATTATCATAAATGTCATTAATACATATATAAAACAATAACGGTCCAAGAACTAAACCCTTGGGTATTCCAGAAGGAGCAACAATTTCTGTCAATATAAATCATGGATTGATCTTTCAATAATTTGTCATAAAGAATAATCTGCAGAAACATTTTTAATTGTTTCTTTTTTCGATTTTTTGATTTGCCACCTCGTATCTTTGCCGCTGGCGCCATTATTCACAGAAAAAAGTGACCTGAAACCAATTTTTGTATATATCTGGTTTCTGGTTGATTTTACAACAAAAATGACGCTGTATTAAATTAAACTACACAATTTTCTCTACAAAATGGGTCGCTCTCATTTTTTTCAAAAAATCTTCACGAAATTATAAAAGTATTTAAGGAAAAAGATGCTGACAAAGAAAATGTACCTAAAGCTGGAGAATACTTTCTTCTCAGACTGTACGGCTATAATAAAAATAATTTATAGCTCTGAACACTTATAGGCACCAATGCTTTATAAAATCAGCATATGGGAATAAATTTAACATCGCTTCATTGTTTCCAACAGAAGCAGCAACAAGACAACATTCGTTTTTTGAACGTATCATCAGGTACAGCAATGAATCGGTAACGAAAAACTTGCAGATCAATGGGGATGCAAGAAAGACAAAAATGGTCTTGTTCCTCTAACTACACTCCAAGCCTCTGCTCCAGAAGTTCTTTTTAAACTAATTTCTTGTAAATGCAAGAAAGGATGTTCGGGAATATGTGGATGAAGGAAAACAGGGCTCAACTGTTTTATAATTTGCTCAAACTGTGACAATAGATGTAATAACATGCCTCAAGCATTGGAAGATGCCATGAACTCTTATTGAAAATTGAAATTTGATGCCTAGCACTAAGGTAGAGTAACTTCAAACAACTTACACAAAATTGTAATGAGTTCTTAGTTTTCAATGAAATTTTTGTCATCATTTTGGTTTCAGTCTAAATATATGAATCAATACTTAGTACCCAATCTCTTAATAAAGAAGGTTGAATTCCATCAGATCTTGTATCTTAAATGTGTTTAGAGCTCTTAAAATATCGACTTCTGTGATAAAGAGACTATTATACCTAGGCTCCAAATCCATTGCATTGTATGGAGATGAGGAAAAATTGGCAAAACTATTAACTATGTCTCTAGGATTATTAAAAGTAGCACCCTAGTATATCATTAAATCAGAAATTGAAGACTTATTGCGTTAAGTTATTATTGAAAGACTCAAAATAGTCAGAGTTTAGCTTTAAAATTTGCTCAATTCTATGATAAAATCTTAGAATTCAATTCATTCGTCACCCTATATTAGTTCCCAATAATGGGATTCTTTTTAATAACAGACCTTTTTATTAGTGATGTCACATACGCCAAATAATAGGCAACCTAAAGTCTATTTTGATAACAGTTTTAAATCAACTTCCACGACTTACTTCGTGCTTTAAATTTTTTGAGTAATGGTTTATACAGGGTGTTTCTAAAATAGGGCTCCAAACTTCTGCTGCGTTTATAACTTATTAAAATAAGCCAAAAAGTTCCTATTAACATGTACCCTAAAACGCACTCTTAGGAAGTTATATGCTCTTAAAAAGGCTCAAACAAAACTGTTTTTTTTTTCTGTTATTGACAAAACGGTCGCAAATAAATAGAAAAAAATCTATGGGTCTTACATACTTTTTACGTTAAATAACATGGGCTACTCCGTTTTTCGACATGCAAATCATATGCGTCCCATTTAAGTTGGTGAAGGGAGTTTTCGGCCCGAAATTTTTTTTATTTAAATTTTTTTACAATTTTCTCTACAGATTTATAAAATCTTTAACAATTTTACGTAAAAAACATTATCTTTGTCCAAATCGATATTTCCAATGGTTTGAAAATTACTCTGCTTTTTAAGTTATTAATTAGGCCAAAAATTACAAAAATCAACCATGGCAAATAAAAGACTGACGTTACCACAACGCTTAACAATTTAAGTTGTTGATAAACTGTCAATTGAGCTTTTCAGTGTTTAATTAGTAAAAGTGGTGAGTGGAAAATTTAAGTTTTGTTTGAGCCCTTTTAAGGGCATATAACTTCCTAAGGGTGCGTTTTAGGGCACATGTTAATATGAACTTTTTGGCTTATTTTAATGAGTTATAAACGCAGCAGTTTAGAACCCTATTTTAGAAACACCCTGTATATGAGAATTCAGATGTTGAATACATTAAGTCCAAAGAAAAAAACTCTTATTGACTCTTTAGAACTACGAATAGAAATGCCATATAATTAATTGAGAATTAGCACTTATAATATTCAAATGGTAATAGATAAAAGCATTTGTAGTTGTGCCAAAAGTTCATTTGAAAAATGGATGTAGTGATGTTTGGATTGTTTTGGTGTTTACTCAACATATATTTTTTGTGCTACATCATCCTAGGGAATATATTATTAACGATCTGTTATTTAGAGCATTTATGGATGCTTGAGTGAGTTCACCACAAAAATATAAGTCGAGTTGAACGATTTTTGAACAAATACAATAGCTTTTCTTTCGAGTAACACGGAAGATTATAAAAAATAATAGGAATATAACAAATTAACTGCGTTATATAATAAAGTATAAATATTTCCATTAAATAATAATTAAATGATAACGTGCAAACCTAAAAAATAGAGTAGTCTTGAAACTCTCCTCCTGTGAGGGACAATTGGACTATTTTGAGCTAGATTGGCGGATCACAATGTTTTTCACTGGATCCAGTATACCCTTTCTTTAATTACTTTGTGCTACATTTTCTCTAGATAAGAACAAGTTATTCTTTGTCCTTTGGCACCTTTTACAATTTTTTTGTCGATTGGCTTTTTATTTTCTTCTCTGCACTATGCAAGGTCTTGCAGTTTTGCTTCATCTTCATTGAACTAATGTTTTCTTAGTTGCTTGCACTACGCAGTGAATATTTTTCTAACCTATTGTAGTTTTAGATTTGCTGTAAACTCTAGCTGCTTAATTGCCCATCGTGTTGCCTGAACAAATCACTGACTACGAATTAATAGACGTTGACGACTGCAATTGAGTTTAGCGATATACAACAGGTTTTAACGATCAGTTTAATTATAAAAATGGATCAAACAGGGATGTTACTGTTGAGCTTACAAGTAGTAGGTACCTGGGTATCCACCGACGTGAGCATAGCGCGAAAACTTTGAACAATGACCAGAGCAGCGAACATTCCGAATAAAAGTGCCCCGAATACTGTCATAGATTAAACAATTCCAAACAAATTCCGTTCGGGAGTCTCCCTGCTGGCAGTACACAAAGCAGTGGAGGCATTGCTCATTGATTTTTACTTATATTTGTAACAGCACACTGAATATAGCCAGGAACAATGAAAAATTTTTCACGGCCATTAAATCCGCTGTTGGCAGCGTATTAGTCGTCGCTTCTCGTTTTCCCCCTATGTCAATGTCAATGCATAACTCTTCACTAGTCGGATTAGGGCCGCTCCGGGCCGTCATTTAGGCCGACTTGCCCGTCGTTCTGTCTTTCCGTCGCTGTCGACGCGGCCTCTCCACACACGGACGCTAATGACGAGATTTGCCGGCGCTCCGCTGCCAACAAGTCATCATTAAAATGGTATTTATTGTACTTCTTCGGATTTCCACTTGGCTTTTCTTCTGTACTGACAAATATTTTATATACAGGGTGATTCAAAATAAAATTCAGTACAAAGAATTTAGGTTCGTATATTTTCCTATAAGCGTGGGTCCACAAATGCTCAGGTTTCGATATACAGGATGTTAAAGTTTTTTTTTGATTTTTTAGTGATTTATTTTTGAGATTTGAATATTTTCTCAGGATTGGGCTCAAATCAAAAAATATATAGGAAGTACCCCCCTTAATATTACTTTTTAAACACCTCCTTAAAATATTTGCACATCATTAGGAAACACCCTGTATAATATTGTTTTTCTAATTTTGACATATAAAGTAACATCTTTTGTTATCGAAACAAGTGTCAGACCGTTCTACTTTATGTAACTAGTTACAAAATGAAAACTATTATGCAACTGGTTACGAAAAGTTCGTTATGTCACTAATTGCAAAAAAGAATTAAACAAAATACAACAGAAAAATAATAAAGTAACTTTTATTTTTATCAATAATTTTATAAATAACAGTTTATTAATTATTCAAATCTAGGTACTTAAATAAAATTTAGTCAAGATTTATAACTTCTATGCAAAAACTGATACAAATTTCATCCAAATACATTTCACTGTCGTGGCTAGGAAGGGGAGACCAAGTGCAGAAAGAAGTCGTGGAAGTCGAAGCGTCTGGGTGGATATTAAACATCGATATGAAGAGCGCTGTGTACTCAGGAGATGGATTCGTCTATACGCGTGTTGACTACTCAAATATTTGCTCGCTCCTGCACAGAGCGCCAATATCACGGCCTAGCCCGGGGTCAAAGCATTTATCGCTACCCACTTTATCAACAAATATCAAGCTAGGACTCACTCAACCGCATTTCGCTGTTTAATGATCCTTACTCGCAGCGACTCATTTAGAATTTTAATTATAGACCGTCCGGTAGGTATTTCGCAAGTATTTTTATACAAAGAATTCGGTATTAACTCAGAGAATTAGGAAAATTCACCATTAGAGCCATTTCAGGAAAATAAAGGGTTCTAACGTTTGCTAAATTCGCAACTGTCTATCTCTAATAATAATCGAGATACTTTAGCAAGACATCGAAAACAGCATGTACAGCAGTATGGGGTATAAGTTTGACCTTTACATGTGTTGTTTAAATGAATAAAAGAGATAAATGTACGTTACAACAGTGTCAATTAAAGAATCTTTGGAAGAACTTCATCGAAGACACCAGTTGGACCCTCTTCTCCTTTAAGGATCAGTTTTATGGGCAAAAGGAAGAAGCAGTGAGTTCACACTTGTCTTCAGCTTTGACAAATATCTACATGCCAAAGTTCGAGAAGAAAGTTCTGGGGAGAGCAAATCTAAAGTGTTAGTTCAGATATATCGACTGTACATTATCTGGATCCATAACAACAAGGATTCTTGAACTATATCAATGGAATACAATCGGATATCATGGAGATGGCACCCTGCCGTTCTTAGATGTCCTCGTCAAGAGGAAACCAGACAATATTTTGGGTACAACGTTTACAGAAAGCCAATTCACCAGAAACTGTCAATACATTGGTACGTAAATCGAGTTGCATCAGAAAGACATTTGAAGACAAAGGAAAAGAAGAATATCAACATACATACATCAACATACCAGCCCCATATAGGTACAATGTACTGGATAGATCTTAAAGAAATACAATATTAACACCATCTACCTCGAGGAAGATAGGGGTAGCCTTTAACAATACGAGCTACAGAAATGGTATAATCCAAGGTTCTAGTGTTTACAGCATTCCTTGTATATAAGGAAAAGTTATGTATTGGGCAAATGAGAAAACACGTTAGGAAGAGGTTAAAGTGCCACTTGAAGAATACGCCGAAACATCAGCAGTTGCGGAACACAAGGCAGATTCAAAACATACGACAGACCTAAGTAATACCAAAATTCTGGTAAGTGAGAGAATATGTTGGTAAAAACATGCAATATGAATCGAGATAATTTCAATCTAGATGAAGTGTTGAAGTTGCCGAGAATTTGGAATCGATTCAATGTCAAAAATTAAAGACCAAGATGAGATGGGCCAACAACTGCAAACCATGTACCGGAACATCATAGACGTCATAAAGTCTAAACCGATGACGTGGCAACCAAGTCGGAAATAGTTCAGCCATTGACAACTGCAGGGCTTATAGAACATCATACCGCTGGCTTCAAAATTTCCTCTAAAAATGCTTTTATCCAGAACTAGTTTTCGTTTCATCTTTTTCTGGATGGTTGGCTACATCCACAATCGAGCAAAAAAAATAATGACTGTCCCAACGGATTTTTCGATATTGTTATTTCAAATGCAGTTTGCATGTGCAAATGTAATCCAAGTGTATTATTTACATGCTACCAAATGTGGCTTGTGTCCATGATTTTTTCCAAAATATGCAAATTATAATCTACCAGCAGCTGTATTCCACGCAACGCTCATTCATATGCTTATTCATTAACGTAATGCACTAATGATTCTAATAATCCATCCGCAGTTATTAAATCCTGGGCACATGTCCTGAAATGAACAGGCTGATTAATATCCTAATAAATTCTATGAAGTACAGAAGGGATAAAAAATGAGGTCTCCTCAAACATGTACTTGTCGGTGTATTAGGGATGCGGTAGCAATATCGCTGCGGCGCATCGCTGGAGTGTTTTAATAAAGGCCGTGCTGGATGCATAATAACTGTAATAAAACATTTGTTACAATCATCCGGCATGGCAGATTGATGCGCCGCCCTCGAATATTAGATACCAAACATGTAGTTCGGCAGAGGGTGAACGGTAGATCAGCTTTAAAGCAAGTTCTTGCGAAGCAATCAAATTTTATTTGATTATAATTATACTGGATAGTGACGGGAATATTTTTCTCTTTGGCACCAACTTCAGGAACTTCAATGAGAAGTTAGTAGTAATATTGTAGGAAGTTCCTGAAAATGGCTGTTTCGTTTTCATTTGGCCACCCTGTATATTAAACATGTTATATATATCACCCAATAATTTAAACAATTATTTAAAAAGAAAATAATAATCTGTCCAAATATTATTAACATATAGTATTACATGTATCAAGGGTGCCAAAGGGTAATAAACATAATGCTGATGTACCTTACTTGACTTATTGATTTTGACCTTTCCGTAAACTTCTGTTGTCACATATAGGACATATTTCAAGTACATGAGCAATTTTGGAGGCGACAAATTTAATGGTAAAATTAAATTCGAAACCGAGCGGTAAATATAGGGATTCGCGTTGTGGGCGGCGAAATCAATTACTCGGTTTACCCTCGAGTGCGTTTAGTCTTCTGCTAAAAACCCTTGATGTAAACAGGGCATTGTATGAGTGTAACTCAATTTGCAAGCGACTCCCGACATCGGGAGCCATCTTTGGGGGCTTCAGTTTCCATTAGTGGGCGACCCATCTACCCCCGTAGCGGAGAGGTTTATTAAGCGACAGTTCGCGATGTAATTTGAAAATTTCGAACGGAGTGGAAAAACGTAAGTTAAGGGCAGCTGGTCCTTCTGCTTGACTCTCTGTTTGCTGATGGATGTCTGTTGTAATAAAATCAACGGTTATTTTTGTAATGCATTATAAAAAGTAAAAGGCAAATGACCTCATTTCTTTCTTATTTTGTTTATTATAACTGATTAAATTAAATAGTTGTGTTAATAATAAATAGTAATAATAAATCTTCGTTAATACGCTGAAAATCTACTGGAAGAATTAAAGAAGTAACACAATTGCCTCAGCATCTTGATGGATTTTAAAAAAGCTCAAAAAAATTGGCCTTATATACAATATAGAAAATAGTATTGGCTCAAGTATGCTACCTTGAGGTACACCTTGATTTAATGTTTTATAAGATGAAAGTAGTTTTCAAAAAGCAAAAGTCGATCCCATCCAAAATATTTGAGTTTTTGTAAGTCCAAATTTTTCAAGTACTTTGGATGCAGTTGGAAGAATACTTATTGATCGAAACAGGGTTATGCCGTATGGATTGTCTACTTTTAGGAGAGTATGAGAGTAGGAGAGTATCGGCATCTTTCCAATCCGATGGAACTGTGCCTATCCTAAGACAAATATTGATAATATAAATAAAATAAGAGGTTTACTGGCTAGTAATCAAATTAAATAGTTTAAGAATAGTATTACCAGTACCTTTAGCTAGGTTTAGTAGCACGTATTATTTTATTCACTTCATCAGCTCTTATATTAGTAAAACAAGAACTATTTCTAAAGATTGGAAAAATACTATCATATCTTTCGCAGGAAAGAATTTGAGAGTTAAAACTGAAGACCAGTGAAGAACGTTGATTTGATAGATTTAGATGCATTGACCCCACAGTCTAGCCCGAGAACAACAAGAGCAGATCTGATAGTATATAGAAGTAGATAGATAATTTTCTAAATGGGGATCTTTTTTATTTTTCTAATATGTTGAAATAGATTAAAGAACAATTGTGAATACTATCTTCTGTGAATAGGTATATTCCCAACCATCTATAGATACTCTCGGTACTACAGCTACGCTCTTTTTGTTTATGAATTTAGTTAGTTAAATCGTATTTGGATTTTAAGCATAATGTTCATTAAAGAGACAATACTTTCATCACTTTTTCTAGAAACATATTTTCAACAAATCATTATGTATCAAATTCAACAAGTCGTGCTTACTAACATTTTTACGCCACCAAAACTAAATAACTTCATTGTTTTGTTCATAGTACTTGTTCAAATAAAACTTATTATTCCGAATGACGATATTAATTTCAATGAATAATAATTAAGATCTGAGAGGGCGCTGATAATTGAAACCGTAAATGTCACGGGATTCGTTAGCAGGAAATGGATTTAGACTGGGGTGTCTTATCTTCAGAAAAGTAGGCTTTACTCCATCGGCTGTAATTGTGATGGACCGATAGACTCCTTTAATCAACGGTTTTCACTGGAAACAATTTTCTATTAAACTGTGCTTTCCCCGGCACTTAAAGAACTGCGTTTAAAGCGACTATTTTTCCTTTTCCGAAGCAGGGGGACACTGACGATAATCCATTAGCGTTAAATAATTTTTAATGGATATTCCCGATTTAAGTCTAACATAAAGGTCATTATACGCATTAACAAAATATAAAACAGACTTCTGGAGTAAGAAAAAAAAAATGATTATAACTGCAAGACAAAATATCTACTATAGCAGTTTCCCATTTTCTTATACAGGGTGTTTTACTGGTCGTACAGCAACCACAGATTTCTAAGATAAAAATAATTCGATTTATCGACTTACTTTAGCCCAAAAATTAAATTCATACTTTTGAAACGGAAATATTTTCCCCACTTACGAATTTCTAAAGAAAAGCAACTGATGTCAGGATTGCCAATGTAAATGCGACGCAAGTCCCTAGTTCTGAGTAAAGTCGTCATCGATTCCTCCAATTCCAATTAATTTGAGGAATTCCAATAAAACATGATAAATGTTAAATTGTACATGTACATTTTCAAATACTGAACTAAGAGAGATAGCCTGAGAGAGTCATTATTTAAAAGAATTTTCCTTTAACGGTTACAAATTGGTTACGTCTGAGGACATTTTATATAACTGTATATTTTGCTCCTTTATGACAGATATCGATTCGAAGGTTTATGTAGCGTGAATGGCATAAAAATGAAGGCAACGGAAAAGATACATTATATAACGACCCTACATAAAGGATATCATTAGTGCAAATATCCTCAGGCATTAAATAGAATGCTGCGATGTTTGCATTCATACTAGAGCCCCGAAAGCTATCTGGAGAGCTTATTTTTAACATAATTTTAATAATTATAAGAGCTTTACCGGGTTAAATTTACGTTTTGGAAAAATATTTATTTTACTTAAAATTTTCATTCGATTCCCATGATCTTACATGTTATATTTACTCTATTCTATATTTAACTGTTTTAAGAATATCTCTTTCTTTAAAAGACTTAAATGTCTCATGTTTCTTTTGACTGGTACAATATTATAGAAAATTTAAAGAAGTTTTTGGTCAATAGTCTCGCAAACTTTTGTTAACGTATTACTAACTAACTATTGTTATTTTCAATAAGCATAATTTCTGTTTTTCAGATAAATTCAACAATTTGTCAATGGTGAACACCTTCAATCGATCTTTGAGAACCATTGTTTCCACATTTTTGTCTTGCAGACATTCATTTTAAATTTGTTTGTACTCATGTCTCTGCTCAAACTTCTTACCAATTACCTGTTTTCAAAAAAAAAGAGTTTCAAATTCCTCACAAACCTTTTAATATATTTTGTATCTGACTGGGCCTGAATTTTTGTTGGTTCAATCTCTGTAGTTATTTGTAACACCTAAAAATAAAATACAACCCAGTTCTGGTAAAGCCTTAGGAAGAATAATACCCCAGAAATGCATTTTTTATGTCCACCGGGTTGTCTCTATAAAAAGGGCAGGGGTTTTCCGCGTTTCTCCGCAGAGTGCTTTGGAAAGAAAACAAATGTCGCTCTCTGGTCACTCTCCGCCGATTTTCGCCATCAATCAAGGTCGGTTACCGTCACTCTCTCCCCCACGACTTTATCTTGGTTTAAAAGCTTTGATTTCGTTATACTAAATTGGCTTTCATCATTTATTTCATTCACCTGACATGATTTAAAACTAAAATTGTACAGAGCGATTCATTTGAATATGGCAAAAGAATGGATTGATGTACCCAGTAAGAATTATTCACGAGTGTAGATTTTTTCCACTTCTCTTTCGTAATTTTTATATTTAGGCGGCATGTTTACTTGCTAATTCCTAGCTTTCTTGATTCGCATATATGTTTTTGAAGATAAGATTCACAAACTAAACACAGTGATTAAAAAATATTGTAATAAACATATTTTATTAAAAACTTGAAATGGTTTTAAAATATAAATTAGAATCACTCACAATAATTAGTAATGCATTCCTATTCATATAGCAATATCAGTTAATATTTTATAAATTATGCAAAAAATATTTATTATCTTTCATGTGTTACCTCTACCCAAAAGTGAATGTCTACAACAGATTAACTCTGCATGCGGATTTGGAAAAACTAATGAAAAATCTGATTATGTCCGTCCGTCAGTCAAAGTTGAGGCTGGATCCGTGTGTAATCCATCAGGAAATGACGTGAACGGGTCTTTCCGTAGCCATTGAAGTGTGACCGCCCGATAGGCATTGAAGCAAGTCCCCTGGGAAATCAGCTAAACCTCAGTCGCTACGGCCCAGAGACGCTCGCTGATAGACCTCTTTAGATACAGCCGTATTTTTACCAGATTTTGCTAATGGCTTTTCGAATTATACCCCATTTTAAACAGTTTATTCGTTCTTTTTATTCCCCGTTCAATATCCACCAGTTGCACGTGAAACATTTATATCTTTCATTCGAAGATCAGCTTGGAGGAATGTATTTTTAATCACCGATTAATTTTCATCATAATTTATAACCCTTTTTGGCAATGATATTTAAAACTGTTTTTTTCAGTAGGTATCCTAGCTTATAGGTCCACAGTTGTCTTATTATTAATTTTATCAAAAAAGTCCAGAAGTTTCTGATAATTTAAAGTATCTTGTGAACAAAGAAAAGTAGACAATTACGTATTTTACATTTCGCTTCAGTTTGAAGAACTCATCATTTTGATTGATATACGAGGTTTGCGTTCACAGAGTAAATGTCGGAATATTAGAGTGCGTTTATTTTCTTTGACACTGCTGTGGAAATAATTTTTCAGTTGACATTGAGGTGTGCACATGATTTTTTTTATGGTAATAATGCTGTCCATGCAATACTTCAAAAGGAGCATGGAAATTGTATTATCTTTGAAATTGGAAATAATCCAAAATCGAAAGTGTTCATTAATTTATGATGGCTGACATAATGAGTGAATTGATGTAATTTTGTCCATAAACACTACATATAGGTACTGTGTACTAGTTTTAAGTTTTCCCTTTGTACAATTTCTTCATATAAAATACCTTTATATGAATAAAAAAATATTGATTCGTGTTCATGACCTATTTACGTAGATTTCCACCTAATATTCGTAATCAATACCAATTATCCCCTCGTTGCTATTTAAAAATCCTTCTGAAGAAACTGTCATTAGCAGAAGGTGGAGATTTTTCTGGCAGCAATAATTAGCTAATGTAATCAAGTATTTTACAGATGTTACAGAGACATTTCTAGCACAAATTGATTAACTTTACAATATAGAATAGTTATTTATTGTATAAGTGTGGCATTTTATCCACGCAAGAATGTTTAAACGCGAGAACGTAGTTCGAGCGTTTCATATTCTTAAGTGGATAAAAGGCAATTAAAACATGAATGCAATAGAACGTGTTTATCCATAATCACATCACAATCATATTTGTTGAGTCAGAATTATTGGAATTTAATAAAAAAATATTCGCATGACTTGATATTTCTTAGTAGTATTCAATGAAACGTGGTAGGTGAACCTACTGGTTGCTATTGTACGTTGTTTATTATCAATTATTTAATAAACAGTTCTATCTGAATTTGGTAAAAGTGCAAGAAAATAATTGTGTTTCTGTGGCTGCTTTTGAAGAAGCTCAAGATAGTTGCCCATTGCATGAGGCGTACTTCAACAACTTTATTGATCAATAAAGGTGCTGATCTTACAACCATCAAACGGCATGGTGGATGGAAGAGCTCCTCTGGAGCAGAAAGTTATGTTAATGAGTCTATATCTAACCAACTTAATATTGCAAGGAAAATTCAAGGAAAATATAACTGTTCCTTACAGGAAGAGACATCCGTAACTTGTGCAAAATCTTCACAAACTTCGGCAGATGTTATGCGTTCCGAAAATGATGACAACAATGCTACAAGGGTTGTTATTAAGGGAAGTGATGATTTTTCATTATTCTACTAGTGAAATAAAGTTACTTTATTCCACTAGTGGATAAAGTATCACTATTTAGACAGGTCATATGTGTGGGTGGGTAAAAGTCCGATTATAAGGTGATTGTTGATAAATATATTTTATAATTACATTACAAGATAAAGGTGCTACCTACATCAAACTTAAAAAATATCTGAGAGAGAGAGAGAGAGAGAGAAAGAGAGAGTAAAGAACTTCAAGCTAATGAAAAAAAAATAAAAAAAATAAAAAATTGACATAAGAGACAACTAAAGAACTAACTCAAGGGAGGCATTTTTAAGAAGAATGAAATAATGCCGTGAAGATTCGATCAATTCTTTGGTGTGGTCAAAGGATCTGAAGACTTTATCAAAAGGACAACGTTTATTTATAGCTTATGCTGGATAGAAATATGGTTTATATGTATGGATTTATACTAAAAACGAAATTATTTTTTGAAGTCAAAAACCGAGTCAGGGGATTATCATGATGATATGAACTGTCAAAATTAATAGTGCTTGCAAGCGAAACATACCAAATTTGTCGCCATGTTCTGTATTAGTGATTAACAATGCACCATAATACAATCCTCAAGCTGAAAAATGTTCTACATCCGCATGTCAAAGGGATGAAATGAAGCAAGACAAACGAATTCAATTTGCGGATATGTTAAAAAAAACAACATTAAAAATACACGTTGAACAAATCTTAAAGAAAGGTCATACTATTTTGCGTCTACTACCATACCGCCCTAACCTGAACCCTCTCGAACCAAAGTTACTTGGGGTAGATGCTCTTGGTTTATGTACCCTGTATCTTCAGCAATATTTATCACATTTTAATTGAAAAGCATAATAATTATGTAAAGCTTACAAAGGTATCAGGTGTGTAAATTAACCACCGCCATATTAAAACGATTAAGGTAATCATCTCCGTAAACACAAAGTTAATAGAATCATCAATCATATAATTATATTTGATACTTGATATAATTCTACTCTGAAGTTTCTGATACAGTTTCATGAAAGCTTCCTGGGGTACGAACTTTTCTCATTAGTCTTCATTAATTTAATTGGAATAGGTGTACTCTTGGGGCTCTCGCTAGGATTGACTATTTGCGAATTGAAAAACTAATATTTCAAAATTCCACAATTCAACACGAAATGAAACATCCACATACACACATATTTTTTTAAGTGAACATAAAAATCCAATTAAAAATGACTACTTTTACCATTTCTTAGAATTAATGTTGTTAATTTTTCTCCATCCATTGTTCTCCAAAACTACTTTTATTAGCTTTTTCTCGGTCTGTTTCGGCAGACATCCTTGCAGTCCTAACACAAGTAAGTTCGCAACGCTTTTTTTAATTTAGCGTAAGTGATATGTTCCTGTAGAATGAATTTCTAACAATAGAAGGCACAAGCATTGTTGTGGTGTCTTGTGTGGAAAATCCGCACAAAGGGTGTACCCGTACCAGTTTAATCTTGTTAATGGACAGAAAATGTTTTTTCTAAAGATACACTACCGCTGTGATTATCCTCGTAAAATATACTCGTCGAGGCAAGAAGTTGATGTTTTCGTGTTAAACAAGCATTGTCCCTACCACAGGATATTGCTCTGTCGTCTATTTATTTAAATATCCGTTTTATCAGCGAATTCAGTATCACAACATGTTTTTTTATCTCTTTCATAATGTAGCAAACTAAATTTATATGAGGTATCCAATATACAGGGTGATCCATTAACGTTACGCTGTATATAGGAAACTAGACGTGCTAATTGGATGTAAATTTTGAGGAAATTTGGTTTCACAAATATTTGTTTTTGTTTTTTTTTTTTAGTGACTGTATCTATCGATAAATTTGTAAGTCGTCTATTATGCGGCAAACTAAAATTATACGAGAAATCCAATACGTCGCCTCATAAAATTTTATAAATTCCATGCCTTTTATTCGAAATATCCTCACCATTGTGCCAAACCGGAACCAGAGAGAATAGAAAGCTTTTCGAGAGCGCCATGAATTGTACTGTTGATTGTGAAAGATAGAAGTATAAAATGCACATTAGAGGCCCCAGATAAGGAATCGAGTGACCCTTCATCGAGGGAATGAATGATCTGATAAAGGACGAGGATCAGACGGAATCAACATGATGTTCTATGGCTATTCTGTTGTGGAGAATGAAGCGGGACATACGGGGTATAAGATTTTCCTTTAAGATGAAGTCGCATTAAAAATTAGCGGATAATTTTACTAAACAACGTTTTTGGAACTATACTATGAGTTTTTTGACATTCACCTTAAAATTTGTCTCACTATTTTTCAGACAACTTTGTTCATGTTACATGTTATTCATATTATATTATTATATCGATGGCAGTAGAATAAGTTGGTCAAAAAAAATACAATGAGATCACATTTAAAGGACATTTAAAGGAAATTGGTATTGGGCCAAAATCTCGAATCGATATTTAGGTCAACGCATAAAATCAGCTACAGCGAATGGCAAAACTAAAAGCCGTACACATAGACCTTAACTGTTGCTGGGATAAGTTTTCTGGGCGGTTATCAGAGAGAGCCAGATTGAAATAGATCAATTCTACCCTCCGTTGGACAGATAGCAGCCTGATTTCATTTATGGAATCAAATAACTCCCCGATGCCCTTAAAATTTCATTACGTGACGTATACTTGCTTATATTTCAGACACAAACATCAAAAATATTTGCACGAGACACGTCACAGTTTTATTATATTAATCATCATTTTAAAATAGACCGCATTTTGTAGTTTTAAGCAGCCTATTAGTTGAAGTATTTTGTATGTTGTGAAAATAACTCGTAATATAAAATAAGAATCTCTTCGTAAAAGTAAAATATTCATTCCCAGCCCAGTGCCCTCAGTTCAAACAAACCGGCCCCCCTTTTGGCTCGACTGTACCTGAACAATTTGCATCGAGTAGCAATATAATGTCTAGTATTGTTTGAGTACAAGGAAAAAGCGTGGCTTTTAGAGATTGAAATCGTTTTAGAGAACTCCGCTTCGCTTTTCCAAACCTCTCTTTTACTCCTGCCACCCTTTCCGACTATTAAATAAATGTAATGCACTTCCAACGCACTGAATTTAGATGTGGGAGACTTATCGATATATTTTTTCGAACTGAATTTGCCTCTTACAAAGGTCGACGTTTAAAAATGACTATGTGGGACATTTCTAAAGGGTTTATCATAAAAGTACGTTATGTTCTAACATTTATTTTATTTTGCACCTAGATGTTTGGTGTCAAAGAACATTCTTTGACTCTGACATTTAATAAGAATTTTCAAAAAATGTTTTTCTTGAATTTGTTTGAATTAGCTTAATATCTTAATAAAGAGTAAAATATTGTTATATATTAAAGAAAAATATATTAAATTTTTAAACTTATATTGCACACAATGGTATTCTCTTAACTGAAGGACATTACTCTTTTTCTCAGTATTTTATATATTCGTTTAATAAATAAATTAATATTAATAATTATCATGCTTGTTTATAATATCATAATAATAACTAAAAAGTATATATTTTCTTTACGATTACTATTATAGACCGATCGAAATAACTCATTTAGAGGGAAAAAAAGAAAATTATTACCTGGACTTTTATAAGTGCAAATGGTAAAGGGGCTTATAATAAGCGAAAAAATAAATAAATGCGTGAGCAGGCGGAGGGTTGATTTGGGGAGTTGAAAAATTGTGAAAAATTTTATCATTGCGCATGCAAAAATTTACAACTTTTGTAGAAGTCACTTTTTAAGATAACCTCAAAATTTCGGAGAAAAATGCGAATAACAGTTTTTTTCTTATTTTTCGTTTTTTATTTCTCATTTCCGCAAAAATAATTTAATTTTGACGAAACATGGTGAAAGTATATCTTTCTGTCTTAAATAACCACAATTTTTTTTAGATAAAAGAATCAAGAAGTTTCCGAGATATTCGTTTTTTCCGGTCTGAAACACTTTTTTTCAAAGAAAAATTCTACATAGAAAAATCATTGTACAGAGTTTTGCCGGTGATAATTTTTTTTTGTTTTGACATACTTTTTGGTGAAATAAGAAAATCTGTAATCACAGTTCAAAAACATGCTCAAAAATGCAAAAAAAAAAATAAAAAATGACGCAAGAATTAATTTTTCAATAATCAAAGTAATTGTTGATAATTTGTTTAAATTAAAAAAAAATCAAAAAATTATTGCAACATTCAATTCTACGGAAAATATACAAAAAAAACTGTCTCATTGTTTGACCCAAAACTTTATTTTTGTGCGGTATCACTTTAAATATAAGTCGAATAGTGAATAAATAGGATATTTTGTGCTGTATTGACGTATACTGTTACGACTTCCTCCAATAGATATTTTGAAAGTGTTCAGAGCCGTACTCAGGTAAAATTTTAAATGATTGCTAAAACAAGCTAAAAACTTTTTAAGCAATTGCAATAGTACCTAATATCATCTAATTCAGAATTAAAAATGACTTTAGCTTTTCTCATAAAAATAGCAGCGACATATTTAAAAAAAAATTAACGTTATGATGGCCCCTCGAAGTCGAAACGTCGGATTGCAAAAATGTTGACGCCATTGGATAGAGCGAAAAAAGTGACAAAGTAAATATGTAATTTACTTTAAAATTTGTTTTCAAATAAAGCCTGAAAAAAAATAAAGCGATTTTGCAAAATTTCGGGTATTCGGGTTTCGCGTCAACAGTAGACTTTACAGTTAATACTGTGTATTGTTGAAATCTCAAATCATCCGGACATAATTTATCATTTGTGCATTTGTAATTCCATTTAGATGTTTATAGCAATATTGTACAATAATAAAGTTTTTCAAGTAGTCGAACAATGAGACACAGTTTTTTTGTATTTTTTTTTTCGTAGGAATGGTGTAATAAGTTTTTGAATTTTTTTTAATTTCAACAAATTATCAACAATTACTGAAAAATTCATTGTTAAAAATAATTTTTTGTTTTTTTTGAGCATGTTTTTGAACTGTGATTACAGATTTTTTATTTCACCAAAAAGTATACTTATGTCAAAACGAAAAAATGATCGGCAAAACTCTGTGCGATGATTTTTCTGTAGAATTTTTCTTTAAAAATAAAGTGTCAGACCGGAAAAAATTAATTCTCGGAAATTTTTTTATCTAAAATAATTTGTGGTTATATAAGACACAGAAAGGTATAATTTCACCAAGTTTCGTCAAAATTAAATTATTTTTGCGGAAATGAGAAATAAAAAACGAAAAATCAGAAAAAACCTGTGTTTCGCATTTTTCTCGGAAATTTTGAGGTTATCTTAAAAAGTGACCTCTACAAAAGTTGTAGATCTTTGCATGATCTACAACTTTTGTATTAGATTTGTTTGACGTCAACTTTCGCCAGAAATCCCAATGATACAATTTTTCACAACTTTTCAATCTCCTAAATCGATCCTCCACCACCCCTGCTCACGCATTTATTTTTTTAGGTCTATTATAAGCCCTTTTACCATTTCCACTTATAAAAGTCCAGGTAACAATTTTTTTTCTCCAAATGTAATTTGGTTGGACTATTATGAGTTTTTTTACACAATGAAGGGCCATAATAACCCAATAATTCTTTACAATACTAAAGTATTCCTTCCAAAAATCCGGTTTCAGAAATTCATGCCAACTCCCGATACTGCTGGGGCTGTAATAATGGGGCGAAGCACACAGGCGATAAGATCGATGAAAAGTGAAAAGCTTCAGAACCATCGCACAAGTGCATCGAGGAGACACCAGAAATGCCACAAACACGTGACTTTCAGCTCCGGTCTATCGCGCCGCGCTTATTCCTCTGGAAATACTCCGGGGTACTCCGCGTTTGTTAATCAACTCCGGACTCGGGATCGGTGTCATATTTCCATTCATCCTGCCTTTTACTAATTATAGTAATTATCGAGTTGCAAAGCCAGTGCTAGTGGAAGTTGGTTTCATTCATGGTTGGGAGGCGAGTCTATAACAGAGTTAATATTTAACGGTGTAGATGAATCAAACCCCAAAACTTTCTTTAATATTTTCAATAAAGAAGCATTGGAAAGGTGCGCTAAAAATGTAAGTAAAATGAATTGAAAGATGAACTAAAATTTTACGAAGATTGTGAAACTTTTTAAATTAATATTTGTTTCGAGATTTTCAAATAACTTTTTTTGACTTGAACCTTTAACGTAAACGTCAGAAATAAAAATATATCCACTGCCTAGACTGTATAATTCATAAATTTGGTAGAGATGATAATATAATAGTAAAAAATAAATAAATAGATAAAAGTCCAATCACTCGCTTTTTATTTGTAACTTGAATTTATAATTCTTGATTGATAATAAATTGTGATTTGTATTTACATTTATTTTATTTTATTTTTATGTTAAAAGTCTACAAATTACAGTACAGTAGACAGACTGTATCTCTCTTTTGCAAAAATTGTAAATGTTTTCGGGTTATTATAAAATTTGTATGTAATAAGTTTTACACAAATATTCTACGAATACACAGAATTATTATCATTTTTCCTTTCAACGGTACAATTCAGTCAATCTATTAATTAATTTTTAACAGACTGATGAGGTGCTGGCATTTTTTGACGTTAGATAATAATAAGATAATACATAATCCTGTTCTATTAACAATATGAAAAATGGTCTTTTAAATTAATGCATCTAGAAAAAATTCTCTAAACCCAGATATGTATTCGACGGTTTTTTTTATTTGTTTATTTTATATGTACGAGAGCAATTCGATGCAGACTATAAAAGAGAAATTTATACAGCAGACCATCCTGCAAGCTTCATATGAGTTCAGTGTGTCGATCCTACAAATAAAAATTTTCCATTCGAGAAATTGGTGGTTGGAGATGAGCATGCAATGATTATTGGATGAACATAGAACTGTGATCTACATTATTTTAATCTATGAGATTTAGGATTTGGGGATTATTTATTAAACTATTTTGCAAGTCAATGGAAACATATTTAAATTAAATTTGTGTAGACATAAAGGAAAGTTATAATGTAAATATATCATTGCTTTAAATTTACTTTTTGAGCTTTTTCGTATGAGTTTTATGACTAACTTAACGTAAATTACTGTTAAAAGTGCAAGCAAAATATTGTATTAGTATCTATTTTATATTTTGTTGTTTACAAATATGACTTAAACTTTGTTACTAATTCTTTATTACTAATTCTACAAACAGTTTTCCAGATTGTTACAAAAAAGTATTTACCACATATTTTCCCAAAGCTATGTTTCGTTTTATTTTTTCGCCAATGTAAAATATTTGTTTTGAGTTTTGTTTACTGATATTGCAGCTTCTTTGAATATGTAGTACTGACTCATTCATTGTTTAATTTCACACTTAACTTAGCAACTTCAGATTTCCATTTCACAAAATATGTGCCAGTTTTACAATTAATTGTTAAAACCACATGTTACTTCATTTTTCGATATGGATACACACATACGACGAATTAGAGTTTTTTACAACATACCTAATTCGTAAAAACAATCAAATACATTAAAAAATGCTGGAGATAAAAGCAACAAAGTTGAGGTTATTAAATTTAGTACAACTAAAAACTGTTCCAAATGACCACCGTTGTTTCTACAACAAAGGTTAATTCGGCGAAGAAAGTTTTCTACAACAAAGGTTAATTCGGCGAAGAAAGTTAAAGGACACCCTTTGCAGTTATTAAGGGCTATTTTTAAAACATTTATAGCATTTTGGATATGCCTCCACAACTCAATTTAGGTTAGATGTGGAATCATGCACTGTTGTTTTCAGAGTGCCCCAAAGATAATAGTCGCAAGGTGTTAAGTCTGGTGAACGTATAGGTCAGTTAACAGGAACATTATCCCCTCTACCGATCCATCGACGAGGGACTCTTTGGTTCAGATACTGTCGAATATTTACAGTGAAATGTTAGCTCTGAATAGTAACGGTACATCTTCCAATAACTCGAGTTTTGCAAAAGTTCCCCATTCAGTCTATTGGGTAGAATAACAGGGCCAAAAATAATGCTATCCCAAACAAGATTAAACTGAAATTACAGTCAAGCTACAATATCAGAGCCTACTAGCACCTACTGTTGAGTATTGTAATATGGGTCGAAAGATAATGTTATACATTTAAAAAATATTTTTTTGTACCCAAACCGCTCATTTAATCAAAATTCTACAAGAGACCCAAAAACTTCCAAATGGTATCACCTATCAAATAAAAAATAGTTGTCATTATTGCCCGAAAGAGGAAAGAGTTATGAACGGATATTGTCATCAAACACCAATTTTGTAGAAGTTGTAAGTTTAAAAAAACACTCTGTATAACATCAAAATGTGTAGATTGAAAGCAAAAGTCCACACCACAAAAATAACCAAAATCGAATAATACGTATTACAAAATTCAAAAAATTTTACACGTTATTCAGGGACACCCTGTATAATTGTATTTGAGTTAAAATCTCAATTATAAATTATACAAATCATTGTCAAAGTCTATATTTCTCAAAACATTATTTTTTTTAATGCCAAGATCAAAAAAATTGGAATTTTTTGTAAACCGCGTTACACAAAAATTTTTCAAGAATGGAAAAAAAAACAAATTACAGAGTAACATTTAATCTAAAAGACCTTTGAAAAAGTTACACCTCTGGTTTAATTAAAATTTCACAAAATGTAACCATCAGAAACTGAAAAAAATCATTGGCTATTTAAAATATTTGGAAGAAAACTTAAAATTCCTACATCAATGACTGATTTTTTCACATTTGCATTAAATTTAATTTCTACCAAAAAAATGTTTGCAAATTGTTTAGTGGAAATTAATTTTGGAATTATTTTAAATTTCTACGACAGACTTATTTTAAATTAAAAAACAGTAACTCGTTTTCTTAATAATATCTTCGACACTGCATCTTCGACACTGGCTGATGGAGTTTATGTGTTTTGATTCACAATCAGTGATTTTTTGCCTACAATTAATTAAATCATTGTAAAGGGTTATACGAACTATGATTATATAAATTTGTATTCTATCCTCAGGTTACCCTAAGAAATTATTAGGTAATTATTTGCGACTTTCCTCGAAAATATCCCGAAAACTTTTGGATGCACGGATTCTTCTTCCCAAGAACACAACGTAACACATTAAAAATAGCGCCACACTTATGTTTCATCCTCCCGTATTCCGCCACTTCCAACAGATCTCTTCTGGGTTTTAGTAGGAATCGAATAGGTAAAAGTTCCATTTTTAAAGTCCTTGCTCCAACAGGACGTGCCGAAACTCTAAATGCCAAGATTACCGACACAAACGTAAGTAAACCGAGATTAAATTACTCGGCTAAACCGAACCTACACAAATTAAATAATTTGTCGTTCCGTTTTTCTGCCAGTTTATTTCAATTTACAGATTACCTGCGGCTCAATTACATTTTTAACTTCTTCCCCTTGTACCACCTGCCTTTCTCGCGCTTCCAATCATCACCCCTACAATTCAACAGGTTGTCAGCACTGCATTTATTATTTAGCTGGTTGGTGGCAACAGAAATCTCACCTGTTACTCGGGTTTTACGCGATTACACCCCTCGCGATACATCAGAAAACAAATATAACTGTTTACTGGAAAATACAATGCCTTTATAGTCCAGGCGATATGTGTCTTACAAAGGGTGTACTTGGGTAAAACGCATATGATCGGAGATTTTTGCTTTAACGGCTTCTAAATAACATCAGAAATGATAATTTTTTCTTTGCAAATAAAAAAAACGTGAGCTTAATTGTTATTACAAAAATGTATAAAAAAATAACAGAAAAAAAATCATTTTTTTCTGGGATTTCTCGTCGACAACTTAGCAACTATTCATTTTAGACAAAAATAGAAAAGGAAAAAAGTTTTGTAATTAAATTTTGATCAAGATAGAGTTAGTTGCAATTCGAAAAAATAATTATTGTTGTTACAAAAATCGGAAATTGCAAAAAAGGCTAGTTTATTTGTCAATTTTTTTCAGACACTTGAATAATACCTAGGATCTTCATACTTTTCCCAATTAAACTCCTTAGTGCATAGAATCATCACACCAAATTTCATCCAATTCGGTTCGATAGTTTTTACATAATAATTGTTTAATTTTTTTAATTTTTTTTTTAATTAAAAAATTTTCAAAATCAAATTTCTAAAAATCTAAAGCCTTTGAATACTTTAAAATTTCACCACAAAAAGAAGAGCTCTCAAGCTTNGACAAATAAACTAGCATTTTTTGCAATTTTTTAAATGATTTTTCCGATTTTTGCAATAACAATAATTATTTTTTCGAATTGCAACTAACTCTATCTTGATCAAAATTTAATTATAAAACTTTTTTCCCCTTCCATTTTTGTCTAAAATGAATAGTTGCTAAGTTGTCGACGAGAAATCCAAGAAAAAAATGAATTTTTTTGTTATTTTTTTATACTTTTTTGCAATAACAATTAAGCCCACGGTTTTTTTTATTTGCATAGAAATATTATCATTTCTGATGTTATTTAGAAGTCGTTAAAGCAAAAATCTCCGATCATATGAGTTTTACCCAACCCGAAACAAGTATCGCCTGGACTATTAGTGAAATTTTATTTGTTTCTGTGTGAGAAATTTTAAGAAACCAGAATGTTTCTATACTGTGCCTCTTGGGCAATCATTTTTCTTTCCCAAGAGTCTTGTTTTCATGAATTAGCGCCAGTTGCTATCATTTTTCGCATACAATTAATTACTCTCCAGAAAATTTTGTACACTGGGGCGACTTATTTTTATATTCCTACTTATTCATAAATTTAATAAGAAATGAATTCCTCAAACACAGCCCGGCCGAGAGTTTATAGCTCATATCTGCCAGAAAGTCGTAATGTGACCCAATTCCACGAGTCCAATTACAAATTAATTTATTTTATTTTTTCGCTTATTATTATACTCCCCGCTCGGCATCGATCAGTTGGTGCGTCTGCGACGTGATTCCCTTGATTGCGAACCACTCAGGACCTCCATGAATACCCAGCAGCAGCCGGCAAGTGACGTCGAGTGGTCTCAGAAATTGCCGGGAAATGTACTTACCGCCAAGGCGGCGTATACATTTCAACAAACTTCATTTCTCGTGATTGTCGACTCCAGTTAATGTGCTATAAGGCTAAAATTCCATATTTGGGAGGTGTCGTCTTGGAAGACAGCACAAACGTACAATTTTGAAATAAAACAACATAAATCTGTAGACGAGAGCAAGCAAGCTAGTGCGTGATAGAGTTAATCAGTTGAGTATGTAAGGCGATGCAGGATCGGCCGAAGTTTCGCGTAATAATTCCTGATTAATTTTCTCTACGAAAACAACAAGATTAAAAATGTATTTATTAATATTAATAATTATCTATTAATGTATTATTATTTATATATCTTTAATACAAAATATGGGGCTTTAGGAAAATACGTAACAGAGCAAATAAGAATACGAATCGATGTCGAAGGAATGAGGATAGAGTGGCATATTGCAGTTCTGATGCTAGCTACGTGCCTGAACAGCAAAGCAGCCTCTTATAGAGAAATCCCTTGTTCAACTTTGTGAATTGATATGAATTGTGTTTATAGCAATCGACATAACATTTTATCCCGATCTCGAATACCGTACACCCTTCAGACGAGTATGCCCTTTTCCCTTCTTGTAGATGAAGTGAAAATACTAATACAAGGTTGTCATATTATTAAGAAGAAACCATTGGGATGACACTTATATGTATACTAACATTTTTGATATGCAATAAAATCTTTAAAATGTTACTTTAAAAATACATTTAGGGTTGTTTTTTCCTAAAGCTAAGTCATACGTAAAATAAAATTTCAAATTAAAGTAAGAAAAAATTTACGGTTTTAATTATTTCCTCCAATAAAAATATGTATTCTTGAGGATTAAACACGCAATTTCTTTGTAGTTGAAAAAACTTTTACATATACAATTATCAGTTAATTGGTATTAGAGGATATTTTAATTGAATAAAATTTCAGCCCTTTCTTAAATTTGTACCCCTGATAACTTTTTACGATCTAGATTGATTTCAAATCAAAAGACAACGCTTAGTGAGACTACGATAAAAAAATACTTTCTCAGCTGAAGTAGATATGCAGGCTGCTACAGGTGTGCTCACTACAGGGATCTCGGAAACGGTAACAGATACGGAGTAGCTTTAATGGGGGCAAAGTTGCATAATCAGGGGACCAACATTATGCCTCTAAAAAATCAAGGCTAACGTGATTAATTTTTGGAAATATTTCCGTTTTTTGTTTCATTTCAGCTTCGTTTGAGGTGATATTGAAAAAAGAAGAACACTTTCTCGTGATTTATTTCTATTCTTTTGTTCAAATTCAATAAAAAAAAAATATTAGTTCGTTGATATTTATTTTTAGTGGTCGCTCGCAAACATAGGTACAGGGTGATTCACTATATTTTGACCCACCCTTTAACTTTTTTGTTTTGAGAGTTATAAAAAAATGTGAAATATAAAAGTTGCACGAGTTTTTATGAATTTTTCGAAAATGATAGTAGAAAAACAAATGAAGTCCAAACAAAATGGCCGCGAATGTTAACTTTGTTAAGTTAAATGGAACACCCTGTATATTTTTACATATTTGGATAGAACGTTCCCTGTCGAGCATAGTTATGTAGGGTTTGTTGGGTCCATCGCTAACAATAAGCGAGATACTATTAAAAAACGAAAAGAAGGTTTTTTATTAAGAAAATAAGACATCTTGTAATTGATTAAACCTTTTTTAAGCATTTCTGCCTTTTTTCCAATTAGGTAAGGATTTACATATTTAGTTATAATATATTTTGATATATCGCACATTGATAGGGGGATCAAAATATAGTGAATCACCCTGTACACTACTTGAAAGTTAAAATAATTATGAGTGACCTTTAGAAATCAGAATATCGATTTGAAATTTCAGAATTGAGATTTTTTTCAACCTAGAAAATGATACAAAACGAGAAAAAAATTTAAAAAAAAATTAAATTTTCGACGATTTTGTAAATTTTTAAAAATCTTGAGCGACCTCAAAAAAAAATTTTTAGAGCTGATTCTTTGATGGGGCACTTAAAACATGATAAACTAACATATCTTCACAAGAGACACAAAAAAAAGTATTCGTTTTTTTAGGCCACCCTACTGTATAGTAATAAATACAAATAGGTGAAGTTTCATTAGAATTTAATAACCCCAAATATTCATAACTGATAGCAGTGAAAAATTGAAATTAATTTTTCTCTGAAATAATTTTTACAATACACTTATAAATTGACGTTTTATAAAACATAGCGTTTTCTGAAAATATGCACCAACAAAAAAATATAGCAAAGAACACAGACTGCAAATATTCTTCTACGTTTTTTTGTAAAAAATAAGACTATAACTCAAGGAAACAAGATTGTGCTAAGAAAGCTTTATATAAACCAATTCATTCGTTATAATTTTAAAAAGCTACCCTTGTAGTAAGGCTCATTCGTTTCCGGACACTGTAGATTTAGAAAGCATATATGAATTTATTACCGAATATTCTTAATATCTATTTGCAGTTTCTGAAAATTTAAGATGAGTTTATTTTTTATGCAAATAATATCAAATTTTCTCTATCTCATAAACACACGAAAATAAACAATTTATTTCAACAATTACACGTTTCATGAACAGAAAATTGTATATTTTGCTTTAAAAAGATACTTACATTTACACTGTTTGATGTTCGAAACTACATAATTGTATTGAATTTTTTAAATATAATTCACAAAAGTTCTATGTCTTTCTGCTCCCTAGGGGAAATTTGTGAACGTAATCACATTTACACACAGTAATATATGACACCGTAATTTGTTTGATTTTATTTTTGATCCAATGTAATTATGCGTCGGGGTATCAGAGCAACCCTCGATGGGCCGGAAGGGGGTGTTCCGACATACATTCGTCAAATTGTCACGACACGGTTATTAATGGGTGGCCATTTTGATCGGGTCTTCTTTATCATTGTGCGTCCGTCGGCAGGGGCGGACTAAGGCCAAATAGTCTGTCCATAATTCACAAAAAATAAAAAAATTATTTACAGCAGTTTCAGCTCAATTTAATGTCAGATGAGTTAAAAAATAACACCGCCATAGTGATCTCCGCCCTCGAAAACCTTACGAAACCTTGCCGAGTCCTTTTTTAAATTTTTTGTATATTTTCCAACAGCCGGCGGGGGTAGGTTCAACCCCCAGGGGTCAGTCGGGGGTATGCTAGTGTCGATTAATATAATTTACTATTATTTACAAAAAAATCCAATCCAACCAGCTCTCGGAAATTCAAGATCCAGAATCCAGAAATTGGGGTGGTTTTTCCGATAGGGTTGTTTCACCCTCGAAAATTCTTTTAAAAGATACTACAAACTCTCAGATTTTTGCCCTCTTATTGGGACTTCTTTAAATGGAGTATAACTGTTTAAAATTTTCACGACTGAATAGTTTTAGATGAAGGCATTTGTAAGAACGTTCATCATTGAAACGGAATTATCAAAAAAAACTGAAAATTTT
Organism: Anoplophora glabripennis; assembly: GCF_000390285.2. Taxonomy (NCBI): domain Eukaryota; kingdom Metazoa; phylum Arthropoda; class Insecta; order Coleoptera; family Cerambycidae; genus Anoplophora; species Anoplophora glabripennis. The sequence goes on along the minus strand of NW_019416219.1, from coordinate 1,693,609 downwards.
CTGATGACGAAAACGTCGTGTAACACAAGCCAAATCCTTGTAATTTATAGGGCGGTTTTCAGAAGAATTGGGGCTCAATAGTTCGATTATGCTTTCTAAGAACAGTCCCAAAACACTTCGGGTAAAGTAACTTCTTGAAAACGTATCGCCATGTGACAGTCATCTGTTGCATCCGGGAGGAGCCAGCGTATTTTGGGACAGAACAAAGAAACCCATATTTGTAATAACGCGTGAAAACACGAGAAAGTCGTAAATGTTCCAAATTAGACTTAAATCAAATTGTTAAATTGATAATAATTGGAAAAGAAAGTAATAGATTAAAAAGCTGGTTTTTAGGCGGATTTTCCAAGCTATAAGAATATATTAAATGAGATTGACTAATCTGTCCCGTATTGCTACACGGAGTCACTAGAGGAAGGCTAGGGTTACTTGTAAGTTCAGTTAGTCACAGAATTATTTACATCAATGTAAGTCCAGTCAATTAGGTAATTTTTAACATAGTATAGTTATACCAAAGCGTCCCGACATTCAGGGAGCCCACCAATAAGATAAAAGCAGAAACTTCTGAACCCAAGAAATGGGCGTGTCGAAGCGAGGTGTCGAATTCAGAAGAGATCTCCGAAAAAAAGGCAGTATTTCCTTGGGTTCCACATTGAGCAGTCTACTTAGTTTTAGAGTATCGAGTTAATGGATAAAGTCATTCCAAATTTTGCTATGGATCGCGCATTTCCTGAATCTCGGTACTCTGTCTCGTGTCAATAAATTGATTAATAATGTTTTTCGAGCCTGTTGTGTCGTTATTTTGTTTGTTTGTTTTGTTTTTATTGTTATTAAAATCCATCCTGGAAAGTTTTGGTGTTTTCTTGTTCTTCCAACTTAAGTGTCACCTTATACAGCCAACCACTGGATTGTACATGAGCGACGTACGGTAAATGTCTGGAATTCATTCTCTGAACGTACAATATTTCTAAGTTCCCANAATCCTTGTAATTTATAGGGCGGTTTTCAGAAGAATTGGGGCTCAATAGTTCGATTATGCTTTCTAAGAACAGTCCCAAAACACTTCGGGTAAAGTAACTTCTTGAAAACGTATCGCCATGTGACAGTCATCTGTTGCATCCGGGAGGAGCCAGCGTAATCTGGGACAGAACAAAGAAACCCATATTTGTAACAATGCGCGAAAATACGAGAAAGTCGTAAAGGTTCCAAATTAGACTTAAATGAAACTGTTAAATTGATAATAATTGGAAAAGAAAGTAATAGATCAAAAAGCTGGTTTTTAGGCGGATTTTCCAAGCTATAAGAATATATTAAATGAGATTGACTAATCTGTCGCGTATTGCTACACGGAGTCACTAGAGGAAGGCTAGGGTTACTTGTAATATCAATGTAAGTTAAGTCAATTAGGTGATTATTAACATAGTATAGTTATACCAAAGTGTCCCGACATTCAGAGAGACCACCAATAAGATAAAAGCAGAAACTTGTGGACCCAAGAAATGGGCGTGTCGAAGCGAATTCAGGAGAGATCTCCGAAAAAAAGGCAGTATTTCCTTGGGTTCCACTTAATTTGAGAGTCTCGGGTTAATGGATAAAGTCCAAATTTTGCTATGGATCTCGCATTCCCTGAATCTTGGCACGCTGTCGCGTGTCAATAAATTAATTAATAATGTTTTTCGAGCCCGTTGTGTCATTATTTTGTTTGTTTGTTTTGTTTTTATTGTTATTAAAACCCTTCCTGAAAAGTTTTGATGTTTTCTTGTTCTTCCAACTTAAGTGTCACCCTATACAACCAACCACTGGATTACCTTGTACATGAGCGACGTACAGTGTCTGGAATTCATTCTCTGAACGTACAACATTCTAAGTTTCCACGTATTAATTAAAGTGTAATGATAATTATAAATTCCCTTTCGAGAATTAAATATTAAACCCTTTTGAAATCCAGAATCGTTATGATACTGGTCATAACGGTAGATAGATAAATAAAGAAATAACCCCTCAGGTTACAGTTGTTTCTGCTGAAGAAATTGATAAGATGAAGTAAATTAAATTAAACTGCCAGAGAAATATCAGTTTAAGTCTACCAGGAATACAATTTAGCCCAAAAAGGTCCTCCATAATCTGAAAATTAAGAATTTAAGTTTAAGCGGCGTTAACTGAAGGAGAAATATCAATTAAAGCTGAAATATTGAGAAGGAATGCTATGAAGCCGCGTGGTAGGAGGTCTGCCATATTTTTCCATTAGCTCTGAGAAACCATTTCATAACAAAATCTATTTATTATTACGAGTAGAAAAGATTAATATAGGGTCGTATTATATATAGTAACATTATTGTTTTATTTTATACTGTTTGCAACTTATTGTTTAAGCAGTTCTAGAAAGAAACCTACACAACGCATGAAGTGAAATGCAAGATTTTATCCATATTACGTCTTGACGACCTGTTACGGAAATATGTTGTATTACTATAACTTAGTGACCTTGTTTTAAACCTGTTGCTAGCATTGTCTCATTCCCATTTACATAAGTATTACGTAAATTTTAAATAATTTAAGTTTGGCTAAAAGTATAAAATGAGATCAAATGATCATTATGTATTTCTAACATAAAGTGCTATTCTTTCTATGTCAGACTTATTATAACGAAAAATATTCTAAAAGCCCTTGAAAATGCTCCGATCCAGAACTGGATGTCTCCTGTCTCTGTCTCTCCCCTTTCTGCTGATGACTAAAATACATTAACATGGTTCCCTTCACAATGCTGAGATAGTCATTACATGTTATGAAAGTCTGTGTTAAAATGCATTATACAAGTCTTTTAGGGGACATTTATCATGAAACGCTGCGCCGCTTTAAACGACGGTTAATCTAATCTGTAGTTTTGTCAGAAATTACTGATGAGTTTTATCCATTACTGTTTTATATTGACACGCGACACTGCTCGCACGAACCCCACGAAAACGAACATTTTGCTAAAGAACTGTCGTTACATGTTATTCCACATTTTCGTGTAAAATCAATTTTAACGACCTTTGAAACTATCAACATTAGCAATAGTCACTAAGACAAAACAGTAATTTTTCGATATACGTATATGTTCTTTATCTTGTTGGACTCTTTTACTGAATCCAGAAAGTAGTATGTTGGAACATCACTGCTCTTTGTTACAGGAAACAGTACGAAGAATTCGACGCGCCCGCGAAGAAAGGCAGCGAAGTTGCAGACGACGCCAGTAGTCCGGAGAGCATTCCAGAGATCGACCGGCCACCTCTTAGGAAGATCGACCACTACATCCGACCAGAAATACCATGCCTCACCAAAAGAATCACAGTAGCGTTCCTCAGTTGTATGGGCTTCATCATCATGTTTGGCATGAGGACGAGTATGAGTTTTGTCAAAGTGGAATTGGTAATGAAACAGTACAGGGCTTTCATTAATGTCCGAGACCCACGTGATCGCGACGATAGGCAACCAACATTACATTTCCCAATACAAATTGGTATTCCATAAAAATTAAAACACTGAATCAGTCTATAGCACCAGTGGTGTAGATATTTTATTTTTATCAAAGGAAAAGGTAATTTAAGAAAGATGTCATTTTAGCCGTTTATTTTGATGTATTAATTTAGAAATTTACATTAACTCAGAACTGAAATGAAGAAATCCGGCTTACACCTGGACATTTCATATTTATTAAAAAGTTTATTTATTACATATTGCATACATCTTGCCATAAAATTTTTATGTTCCAGGTAAAAAATTAGTCATGTTTACACTTGTTCAAATTTAAACTAGAAGTTTTAACAGGTAGAGAATATAAATAAGTCACAATAGTTTTGTTTATCTTAGGATAGGTTTGGAACGTTTGATGTCGATACAAAACAGAAAATAATTTTACCACTCACCAAAACACTTCTACTTTTTCCGATGCTGCGTTTTGTTAACAAAGTTAACATTCTCAACGCACCATTAAAAAGTGTTTTGGTGAATGGTATTTTGTTTAGTTTTTATTATAAAAAGTGTTCAAAATGTCCTCCTTCATTTTCTAGACACAAATTTACCCTCCGTTTAATGCATTCGAAAACACGTTCCAATTCATGGCGAATCGTTACTTCTAGGTCTTCAAGTGTGTGAACTCGCTGCTTGAAAATATTATTTTTTATACGTCTAAAGAGATAATAATCTAAAGGTGTAAGAATAGGGGTTCGACTAGGCCACAATCCCCTACTAATAATTCGATCCCCATAAAATTCTTCCAAATATCTAACCGTTTCTGCTGCGGTGTGTGCTGGTGCCCCATCTTGTTGAAAATATCCAAATCGTAATTCGTCATCATGCATTTGCTCTAAAGCTTGTCGTAAAATCCCCCTATACCTTTCACCATTTATCACTTCTTGAAAGAAAATTGGTCCTATTATCCGCCTCCTTGAAACGGCTACCCATATACCAATTTTTTGAGGATGTAACGAAGATTCAATAAACTCATGTGGGTTTTCTGTAGCCCACGTTATGTAATTTTGGCTGTTAATGTAACCTGATAAATTCAATAAATCATTGTTGTTCAGACTTTCATTGAACCATTCACAATACCGTATTCGTTGGTAGTAGTCTGGTGGATGCAACTGCTGAACAATAGAGACTTTGTATGCGTGCATGTGCAATTCCTTCTTTAGCCTTGTGACACGTTCCCACCGAGAACCCTATCGACAAACAAATATTCAGAAATGTACATACGTTATCTTTAAACGATATAAAATTTTTATTTTTTTACAACATATAACAGTCTCAAATTTGTGCTGCTTCATTTCGTCTACATGATTCTGCTCTGCAGTTAACACTGTAGACTCACATTCTCACAACGTCTTATGAGAATTTCAGATTAATACACACAGAAATTAATTTTAAGGCTTTTAAGTTAATTATAAATGTAGTTTCAAGTATTTAATGTGTGTAACATAAAAACTACCTGCATACCTGTTTGGGCAGACAACTGGGGGATAGATTTTTTAGGGCTCTGCTCCATACGTTGTCGAATATCGTCAACTGCATTTTCAGTTAAAACTGTTGGCCTGCCTGTTGATTTCCCCTTACAAATACAATGTTTTTCATCATATCTCTTGACAAGTATTGATTTGTGCTTCCTAAAAACGTCATAATCAACGTCTACATCAGGGAAAGCTTCAGTGAATTGATCAATACAGAATTGTAATGAATATGATCAAATTCCATCTGGATTTCGCGTGGCACTCCGAAAATGTGCCTTTAAAATATAGGCATCTTGCTCAGGTGTAAAAGGCATTTTTAAACACTTGAAGTCTAAAAATATGAAACAGATAACGAGCGTTCAAATAAAAACGTGATCGAAGTTGGCTCTGACACATTGGACGTAGGGCGTAGCTTATAGCGACCAACTTAACCTCATTTCTCAACGAGCTGTATAGCAGCTGTCAGTTTCAATAACAAAGCGGCGATACAGCGCTTTGACAGATGACGTTTAAGTTCATTTGCTATACGCTACGCCCTACGTCCAAATTTTCAGAACCAACTTGACCACGTTTTTATTTGAACGCTCGTTATAAGTAAACATAACATTAAAATACATTATTTACTTACGTATAAAACACAAACAAATTCTGTAGTTCTGAAAAGAACTGTTGTCAGTAAAGTAAATAAACGTAAAAATGTTGGTAAATCAGAAAAACAATCAAGGGAAAACGTACTGGCATAAGAAAGTAATGACGTAAACTATCGGCCGCGGTACCGTGGGTGGACGCCTCTGGACTGACAGCTGGTTTAGGGTCCCTAAACTTGAAATTTTTGGTAATAGCCAACTTAAGAAAATCAAATTTATTGATAGTGACAACCAATTTGGTCACGTGGGTATCGGACATTAATGAAAGCCCTGTACAAGTAAAATGACAATTAACGTATAATAAAAACAACAATATAGCTATTCTTCTGGTCAAAAAATATTAATTGAAAGCAAAACGTTATGCAATTAACAAAAAATAAATTTGCAATGGATGTGTCTACATACCAAATCTCTTATTTGTATTCCGTTTCAGAACAATACGTGGACGAATGAAACTTTGGCAGCGGTTGATTCTGCTATTTTTTGGGGTTACTTTGTGACCCAGATACCAGGAGGTTTGATAGCGGCGGCCTATCCCGCAAATGTGTTGTTTGGAGCCGCTATAGGATCTTCCTGCATCCTGAATCTTTGTATTCCAGCTGTATACGAGAATCCAAACTTCCTTATAGTCGTTAAAATCCTACAGGGTTTAGTGGAGGTAAGATATGAGACAAATTTAAGGGGCATATGCCTACAATTCTAACAGATTTAGTTTGTTTAAGGAAATTGGTAATTTTCTTGTTTTAGGGAGTCACTTATCCAGCATGCCACGGCATAATGAGGCACTGGGCTCCACCTCTAGAAAGATCACGCCTAGCAACTCTGGCCTTCAGTGGATGTTACGCCGGCGTTATGTTCTCGATGCCTATATCTGGGGCGTTAATAGGAGCCTTTGGACCTCTGTCTCCTTTCTACTTTTATGGAGTAGTGGGGATTCTGTGGTACGTTATGGGATTAAAATAATAAATAAGTATGTCAATAAACAAGATAGAGAAGAGAGGACAACGATAATGCAGAACCCGGTGAAGCAAATGTAAAGAAACAACAATCTCAGATTTGCTGGAATAACCTGTTATATATGGAGTAGATATAATACTCTTCTCTACTACGATCATTTGTAGGTTTATTGTGGACCGCTATGAAGTTAGAGTTCCTCATTTAACTTAAACCTTTTAATAAGGTTGCACAATTTTGATAACGATTCTTTCACGTAGCTTCCAGCTTCTCTTACTTGGTCTCCAATCTCCTGCAATACTTCTTCCTCTTGGTGGAACCTTTCCAGGCTGTCTTCTACCATACTAATATTCCTCAGATGTTTTTGCGTCTGCAGTTCCAATTAGCAGTTTTACTATTATCCTTTCTAGTCTACAAGTTCAGTTTGATCCTTTTGCTCCACTTTATTCATTGATTTCTTGTCAACATTATCGTTTACATGAATATTTTAATGTTCGATCCCCTACAGATGAGTTTATACTGGTTCGTAATGCACTTGGTCCTCTTGTTCCAGTATCCATCATTCTGACTTCCTGTCCTTGTCAAACCTTTCCAATAGGGCCATACCAGCCTAGATTTCATTTGGTACGAGTTTATTTCCTTAAGCGGTACCTCTCCGTCGATGGAAACACTTTTTTCGATTCTCAGTAACTCTGTTGCATAGTATTCAATATCTTCTACTTGAAAAAGTTTAATGCTAGACTAACTTGGACTTCAATTCTTTACCTAATCTCATACGGCTCCAATTTTTTGTTGTGTTTCCTATGAAACAATTAGTGAACTCTAAATCACTAACCTCACTGAATTGCTATTTACTGTCGTTGTCCATGTTTCAGGTACCTGTCGTGGATCTGGTTAGTATTCGAGAAACCCGCATATCATACCTGTATCGAAGCAAAAGAACTGATGTTTATACAAACGTCCTTAGGAGACTCCCAAATGACGTACGAAGCACCCACGCTTCGAAACACCCCTTGGAAAGCCTTCTTTACGTCGATGCCGTGCTACGCCATATTCGTGGCGAATTTTTGCAGATCCTGGAATTTTTACCTACTTGTTATCTTTCAAGCGATATACTTTAGAGACGCCTTCGGGACTGGGTTGACAGAGGTAAAATATATTTTTATATAAATATGTTGATGTTAAAAGTAAACTCACTTTAAACGTACTATTCGTTGTCCAAACAAAATTATTTTATGAGCTAAATATAGCCAGGAAAAATATGCAAATAGCACCCACTGTACTGCAACGTTATTGCTTTTGAGTAAATATTTGCTCGCTTTTAATATCCGGTTTATTACAGAACGCGCTGCTTGGGCCCCTTCCTCACTTTTTCATGACAGTGGTGGTACAGACTGGGGGGATTCTGGCTGATAAACTACGAAAAAATGGAATTTTAACCACGACTCAAGTTAGGAAGCTGTTCAACTGTGGAGGTGATTACTTGATTTCCCTTAGCATAGTTAAACCCAGTTATTTATCACTTACTGTTCCAAATTTTTAGGGTTTGGAATGGAAGCAACCTTCTTCCTGATAATGGCTTACTCGAATACAGTAACTCAAGGAATGACGGCTCTATCGATCGGAGTGGCCTTTAGTGGTTTTGCCATTTCCGGATTCAATGTCAACCACCTGGACATTGCCCCCAAGTATGCCAGTATTCTAATGGGCATTTCTAATGGCATCGGAACCATAGCTGGTTGTATATGTCCACAAGTGGTGCACAAAATAGTGCCAATGGATGATGGACAAGGCTCTCATGTCCAATCAGTAAGTGATGCCTAACCTTTTTAAATGAGTAAATCAATGCGGAATAAAGAATCGTATCTAATAAAGTTGGCATTAAATTGAAAACTAGCCTAAATGAACTTTTCGCCGTAAACAAATATTTTCTTATATTTATATCAGAGTTGGAAATTTTTCGTGCCTTCCAATAACACATATTGTTGAGGCCCAAATAACGTCTCTTAAGGAGATATATCGGGGTCTGAGGGAAGTGAAGAGCGCAGGGGGGGTCCTATGCTTTTCTTATGGGACTAAAACCCGCTGCCAATTTGAAAAAATTAAATTCCATTGAAATTATTTGCGATAATTATTATATATAGCAAATATATCGTATTATCCTCTCGAAGATTTGTATCCTTTATTTAAAATCCGTAAATCATGTGAACTGGTAGAACAACGAGAATTATGTTAATTTAGTTCTAAAGAAATGAAATGACACTCGCGCCCATCTCTCGTCCAAGTAAAGAAAATGTTGGATGCAATTTTGAAGGTTCTATGATAGATATTACATTATTACTCACTGTTCGTGTTTTTAATCATTTTAGTAATGTTACAAAAGTTTTG
>NW_019416219.1:1251714-1684018 GCF_000390285.2 Anoplophora glabripennis | reverse complement strand
TACACTGAAAGAAATCCACCAAGTGAGGGGCTTTGCTAAGATATTTTAGCTACAGTAGGTAAAATTTTTGCTCTCACAGAAAAAAATTCATGCTGCCACAAGTAAATACGTTTTGCTGAAACGTGTTTGCTACCACAACAAAGAAAAGTCTTGTGGCTATATGATAGTTCAGTTGAAATTTTATTTTAGTCGACTGTCTATCTGTCCCAAGTGAGTTGCTTTGCTCGGGTAAGTGAATGTACTTTTTTAGAATTGATCCAATTGGGGTTAGTCAGTCCTTATTTGTAGCAAATTAGGGCTCACTTACTGTACCTGAGGCCTCACTTATTAATTTCCAGAATAAACCGGAATTCGGCTCAGTGCGCATGCGCGATTACGCGAGCCTTATACTGACCATGTATCGCCATTTTGCTGTAACACTTAAACACTGGGATATACGTTCGTCAATCGTTAGTCGATGGGTCCTTTATAATAAATAGATGTTTTGTGATCGTGTGTTGAGTCAGTTTTCAGTTGTCTAACAACCGACAGAAAGTTTTCAATTAGGGTATTTGCGTAGGTATGCAATAATACTTATATGCATGCGTGATTACATGCACACAATGCAGGTTGGATACAAATTTTTACTTCTCGAATGGGGATTTTCATTTTATGCTTGTTTGAAAATATGTACAACATTTAAGTTGCATTGCATGGTGCACGAAAGAGTGAGGAGAGCCAACAACACCGAAAAATAGTAAATACGGAGTTCACTCCCTTGGGGTTAATGAGTTGACTCGCTTAGGATTAATGAGGACTAGCTTTTAATGAGTTCACTCGTTTGGGGATAATGAGTTGAGTCGTTTGTGGTTAATGAGTTCACTTGCTTGAGGTAGCAAAGAGATTATAGCAAAACTGTCTACTTACTGCAAGTGAGTTCCTTCCAGCAAAGCAGTTTTTCTGGTAGGAAGGCAACTCACTTGGCGCCTATTTAATGCAGATATTTTGCTACGGTTAATGGATTTTTACTAACCGTAACAAAGAAATTCTCTCAGTGTATGTTAAAATGAACAACTTTCAATCAAAATCTAGATTCAAAAAAAATTTCAAAAAAATATGACGCACAGAGGGAGCACTGGCTAATACGCTATATAAATTTCAAGTACATCTGTGCATTTGAGTAAACCCGATATACCTCCTTAAGTGGGCTTATGTTAAAGAAAAGTTGGATGCAATTGACGGTCCCCTTTTTGAGAATTTAAAGGCTTGTACGTAGTGGCTTTAACTTTTAGAAACGGTCATCAAATATTCCGCACAGGAAGGCAATACCATCTCGCAGTTTTAAGTGGCAGCAGGACACGCTATATTTCATATCCCGGCTGGCCGCACACCGCCCCCACTTTTCACACACGGCTGCCCTCGCGAAAGCGACCTCTCGGTATGCACGTCATTTCGCCCTCGCGCTCGGAAGCGATACCATTGTTGTGAGGCGGCGAACGAGGCGTTCGTGCGGATCCGACACAGAAACAATGAATAAATAGCGTTACGAATTTGAAAAACTCCTCGGGAAGGATTTCTCTGTGATTTGGAGTAACAGCCGAGACAAATAACTCAATTGGGTGTCTAGAACTGACTTTAATTTCAGATACGTAGACGAGCTGTAATATTTTTTAAAGTAGATCTTTACAAGAATGTTTAGAGATAGAAATAACATGTCGTCATACTTGTTCTTCACAGATTGATATGCCAACATTTTTATATTCAATCAGAAACAACAGCTTTGGTTGTGCTTCCACAAGATATTCTTTCCTTTCTGATTCATTAAAAAAATTAACGGTCCTTGATTTTTACATATGAGTCACCTCTAAATTCCAAGCTAGACCCATTTAATTTATAACAAAATAACGAATGGTAAATTAGTTAATAATATATTAAACAAGGTTTGAAAACGACTCTGCACACGAGCGAGACATATTGGTGGACCGAGCCGAAGGCGAGGTCCACAAGTCGAGCGAGTGTGCAAAGAGGTTTTCAAACGAGTTTTTTACGATACTTTTTATACGACTGCAAACAGAGACCACAAAAATCAAATTTTAATTTAAATCGTTTTTATTACTAAAATTGCCAACGCATTAACAAAATAAATTAAATACAACTTTTAATTTAACTCGTTTTTATTAAGAAAATTGCTAACGCATTAACAAAAGAAACTAATATTTAATATTTATGGTAACATTTGAACATTCCTTCAAGGTTACGCTGGGAAAAGCAGTATTATTGTGCACCTTGTTTTCGGTAATAGAGAATATTTTTGGTGTCGTGTTTTTAGTGCAGTTTTTCAGCGTGCGGTCGTTGTTTTCTTGTTGTATTCCAGTAGACGATCGTTGTTCTGGTTCTGTGGCAGCAGAAGACACTGAAGACTCTATCTTTTTCGAAACTTCCATTTTATTTCTCAAACAGTCATCAACGTAGCCTTCGGCAACTGTACTGGATTTCCACCCTCCATGGCGTTTGAGGGCAAGCAGATTTGAGCCAGAATTGACTAAAATTGTGGCCGATGAACGCCGAAAACAATGTCCCGTGTAACTTTCTGGATTCTCTAGCATCAAAAACTTGGCGATTTCCCTAGCCATGTTTCCAATTTTGTTGATGCCAACGTTTTGGCTTGAACATTTTCCGTTTTGATAGTTTAAAAAAAACCTGCCTGTCTTCAGATTAGGAGGACGAAGAGCACAGTACTTTTTTAAGATAGTGTAAAGGTTTCCTGTAATTGTAAAACACCTTGGTACCTTTGTTTTTGTATTCTTCAGTTTAATCAGCATAGCACTGCCGAAATCTTTGGTGTCTTCTATTTTGAGATAACATAATTCCTCCCTTCGACATGCCCCAGATAGTCCAACTGCCACCACCGCCTTGATAAGTAAATATTTGTCGTCTGATGCTTTCGTCAAAAACCGGCAAAAATCATCTTCTGTGAGGATTTGGGACTTCTTTGGGACGTAGTTTTCGGATTTTCGTTTGATTAGCGCTTGCAACTTTTTATAGCTTCCAAGATCTATGTTGTGATTGGCACTTAACGTTGACTTGAGCATCGAAAAAATCGTCCACAACGTCGAAGATTTATATTTCTTAGATAGTTCTTCAAAATACACCATTACTGCGTTTTCTGAGAAAGTTTGGACATTTTTGGCTAGTCGCCAGTCCATAAATCGGCTTAACTCAGCTTCATACCTGCTTCTGGATTTTGTGGGCAGCAGTTCCGAACATATTTCGCTTGCTTTCTGTAAAATCTCTTCAGAATCACACATTTTCACACCCAAACTTCGGGAATTCAACAATTTTTGAAGTATCTAATCAACAAAATAAAGGAGCCGTGACGGTTGCTATGAAACTCAGCCAACTTGAAACATTGCATAATTTGGGTGACAACATCAAACAAAAATCACAATCTGAAGACGCGTGTGCAAAGATGACATAACCGTGTGCAAAATGTTTAGCACACGGCGTGTGCAAAATACCGTTTTCAGAGCGTGTTTTCCGTGCGCAAAACCCCCTTTTGCAAGGCAGTTGTATAAAAATTATTTAAGTGATTGAATAAAAACATTTTTCTATGCAATTTGCGTTTAGAGGTAGCAAATTTTCAATTGTTAACTTTTATTTTTGCAGAAAAAGCAGGAGTGGAAGATAGTATTCATTATATCAGCCTTAATACACTACGTCGGTATAATATTCTACGGCATATTCGCATCTGGCGAGCTGCAACCATGGGCTGATTCAAGTTTGGAAGAAAAAAAACAATGGAACCAGATGAACGAAGCTATGTCGGTCAGGAAATCGCCAGTAAGGACAAATTGTTGATTTCCCCGTAATTTTACGTTTGTCTGGTGATAAAAAAAAGAAGAAAATACAGAAATTTGAACTCAAAGTAACCAGGGTACTATTTCAGTTTCTATGCGGATACTTTATTAATTCTGAATAATATTAATGATTTTAAAAGGCCAGAGGAAGTCATTAAATAACGGGAATTGCTGACTTGATTTGATTTGAACTATTCAAATGTTTGCGAGAATCTCCTAGTTATTTTTCCATCAGAAAAATTTTAATTGCAAACTGCTAGGTACTTTATTTTTACAAATTTTCGCAATAACCCCTTTAGTGAACGATGACGCATCTAATTTTTTTACTAGAAAACAATCGGTTTTATCGAAAAATTACAAGAGGTAAAAAAGTTGCGCAATAAATCAGTCTTCCCAACAAATATTTTTAAATAAATAATTTGCGTCATATAAAAAATTTATAATACAATTTTGCAATGGGTTGACTGTTTCACTCCTTCATAAAATACGCCAACGATCGAACAAATATTGAAAAGTGGTATCTTTATTAGTAGGATGCTTATACCAAGTTTCGTGTCTCTAACATTTCTCATGTTAGAGAAAAAAATTAAAATGTGAATTTCAATCCCCTCCTTTAAGAGGGTATATTGCCTCATGGGTGCAACTTTCATATAAGGTATTTTTACTTCAATCCTCTTATTTTTGGCTCTACATTCACTGGTACTATTTTTACTACTTCATTTTAAAACACCCTGTACAAACTTTTCGGATTAAAAAAAAATATTCAAAACACTGATTTTCAGTCCAAGAATAACGGCTTACTGCAAAGACAGCCAAGCGGCGCCATAACAAACTACGGAGCCATGGAGACGCCATTGGAGAGCAAACCACCAAGACCAACCCCACCGCCACGCCTGTACTCCCAGGAGGCCCCAACTGCTCCTTCAGAGCCATACCCGGCTCAATCACCTCATCCCGCGCCAATTGTTTCCTCAGGCAACCCCTTCAGGTCATCCTCGAACCCATTCCGGCAGGAACCTGTGCAGCCTATTGCTCAGGACACCTACATGCACGGTACCATCGACGATCGAACTTATTAAGGGATTTGCGTAAGGACGAGTAGAAAATTTGACCTATCAAACTGATTAATTAACACAGGAAGTCATACTTACTGTTTTATATCCATTATCTAGTATTCATTTTATAACCAATTAGGCAAATCTGTGCTAGGGTCACAAGGATCGGTTTGCTAAGTTGGTCATGTCGCTACGTATATGACAGTTTTTGTGATAGTTGCTATCAGAAAAAATTTGTGGCACAAGCTTCTACATTTTGTTTAGCAGAATATTCAATTTCAATGGAATTAACAGACAAAAATTAATGTCGTAAGATTTGTGCAGTAAAGTGACAACACTGTTCAACTTTTCTACTCGCTTCCCAATTTTGAATTTATTCAGATATAAACTTTATCTAAAACAACACTATTGTAAAAAATTTAAAGAAATATCTATAACAAACCCTGAAGAAATTTTCACCACTGTTTATTGTTTTTCATGGAGATGTTTTGGTGAAATAAAATCTGACAGCTAAAAGCAACATCGCTAGAAATGAAGACATAATATACAGGGTCGGAAAGTCCCCATGGTTCATCGCCCGTTACGTGGGAGCGATAAAGTAAGTCATAGAAATACGTGCGATAGAGAAGGATGGCTATAATGAAGGCGTCTCATAATCACCGCCCGTTTCGCCCTTCCACAAATAAGATCCACTTCCACTTGTAATTCAGCGACCGGTGGTCATCTTTGTTTTCGTCGTTTGGCTTTTCTTTAATACCATCCGTTAACAGAGGGCAGCACAACGCGTGAGAAAGAAAACTTTTTACAGTAGCTAGTAGATACCTCTGTTTGTAAATCTAGTGACCTTGTTTCCCCTACTGAGAAGTTATTCAAATGGAGTATAGTGCTCAGCTGCATTTAAAATGACTGTAAATAAAGCAAAATTTCCTATTTCCCCAATTCCAAAAAAATTTGTAGATCTGGCATCACTCTTTCTAGGGCTGCGTCTCACCTTAGACAAATTGTGCTGCCCTCTGTTAACGGATTGTATTAACATATCGGAATACGAAGTCGGAATTGTGGTGACTATGAGACGCCTTCATTATAGCCATCCTTCTCTATTGCATGGATTTCTATGACTTACTTTATCGCTCCCACGTAACGGTCGATGAACCATGGGGACTTTCCGACCCTGTATATAAATAATTTTTTCAAATAAACTGGAACCTGAATGAAAAGTGGAACACATTGTTTTAAATTTTTAAAATGGTTTTAAAATTACATTAGAAATGGTAGTAAAATGTTTATTTTATATTTAAACTAAATTTGTTTTAGATAGATGAGATAAGAAAGAACAGATTTTATAAAAAAATTTAGGTAATAACAAAACAAATAGGGAATTATAATGTAAAGATAAACTTTACTAGATCTTATTTTGTAAATAAGTCACGTTTTTACAAATTTTTTTCTATTTTTTAAGAACGTTTTTTATGCCATGAGTTGCTGAATCTCAGAAAATGTGTAAAATAGTAGTCAAAAAGTGATGGGTATGTGTGTATAGGTCTTACAAAGAAGAAAAAGAATTTCTGGGAGTCTAGTGCTGTTTAAATTCCAGTTATTCTCCGCATAGAGTTGCTTTCCTTAAATACAGTGCCTATATGCACTTATTAGACAACATGGCACCTATTTACTTCATAAAAGTATTGTTTACTTGAAGACCACTTTAGAATAGATTTGAGTTTTTGAGGTTTAAATAAATAAAATAATTTAATTTCGAGAACATTGCCTTACCTGTGAAACAATAATGGAATAGTATTATCAAGACTTATGTTGGTAATAATAATACGAATTAATTTAATTTTCGCTGATCTTTTGAATTCAATAAAAGTATAAGTTAGGGCTTGTTAAAATTGTACAAAATACATAAACGTGTTTGTGTTGGTTACTATTATCGTTAGTTCCTCAAGTGTCAGTATAATCCAAAGAAGAATGCAACTGTTAGATCAAGCACTAATCTAAAATATATTTAGATACCAATGCCGTCAATTTGTACAGCTGTTTGTTACTATTATTCAAATGAATTAATGTGTATACTAAATTAGCTCTTTAGAAATATTCGAGTGTTTCGTGTTAAAATGTAATATGATCTCGTCAAATAATAGTGCATTCGTTTGACGAAGCCATCAAAGTAGTTTTAAAATACCAGAAAGTTAAGGATATAGAGTATATTAATTTTCATAATCCATATTAGTTACTTGTGTATGGATCAAGAAAAATCCTTGTTGAAAATTGTTTAATTCTTAAAGAAATATAAAACTGTTTCAATTTCATGGAATGAAAATATTAATTGTTCTTTTAAAAAGAAAATTATTTATAACCTTCTGTGAATATTTCAATATAGATTGATTGTATTTAGCGGCAGTTGAGTATTAAATAAAAATTACTTATAAAAAATATTTTGCTTAATACCATATAAAATTGGTTCGAAGAAAATATATGAAGCCTTGTAAGTTTTGTATTTGTAAAATATATTAAAATTAAAGCTGAAATGATAAAATAACGGATTTTAAGCTGTGCAAAGCTCGTTACTGCTGCGTCTTTAAGTTTTTTTTTATTAATTTCGCTAGGTATAGTGTTAAGAATTTGAGGTACTATTACCTCAAGGCTGTGCTGACAATAATACTGGCGGGCTACCACCCGCCACAATCGTTGATAATAATAATGATAATAATATGGAATTACTATATTAAAGTACGATTCTATGTGTGAATTTGAAACTTGATCGATGACGTATCACTGATCACAAAAACAACAGTTATATACAGGCTGTCCCAAGGTTCGTGTCTCGGGCCCATAACAGACAAACAAAAACAACGAGAAGAGATAGAGAAAAAATTTCTACACAAAAAATGTTCATAAAAAATAGATAATTTTAGTTATCATAAAAAAGGTATGTTCGTGGAAAAAAAAGTTGACGTAATTTTTTTTATTTTTCGAATTTTGAAAAAAATGTTTTTCAAGTGCAAAACGAACATTAGTGAGTCCCGATTCAAGCCATCTAAACAGATTTTTACTGTCGTTTTTCGTTCGTTTGTTATGGGCCCAAAACGCGAACTTTGGGACACCCTGTACATTAATTTTAGGAGTAATGAAAATTATGTAGGTCTGATGTATTAGCCATACATTTAATGTTATGTTCTTGTGATCATTGGTGCAGTCTATAGTTTAATTGATGTATATCTTAGGTAGCTAGAATAATGGGTAAATAATATTTATATCATAGAAAAATGTTTTTTTTTATTTCCGTTGTTAACATAATTTGCCAAAAATTTTTCATGAACATAGGATTTCAAATTAATATGTTTTTAAGAGATTTATGAGAGACTTTAATTATATTATACCAGGAATCGCGAAATATTATTTTGACAGCACAAAAGTCGAACCTAATTCGTTTTTTTTCTTAAAATGAAAATATGATTATTTACAGCCCGAATTTTAAAAGACTGGCCTGTGGAATGCTAGTGCTAACTTCATTTAAATGAAGCTTAACTATTAGAAAGGGTCCAAAAGTTACTTCACATCTTTTCACAGTTGCTTCATTCAGGGTGTTCCTCCTGCCGAAAATTCTACACAGTCTCAGCTACACACTCTCCCTACTTGGAATAAATGTTCACAATTTTCACTCGCTCATTCGTCGTATAACGCTCCATTTTATGAACGACGTTTTCTGACCAACAGGAATGAAAAATTACATTCGATAACAAGTTCATTTATATAAGTCGCAGTTAGCATCCCACAGGTTGATCTTTTAAAAATCGGACAGTAAAGACAGTGGAAAATAAACACAATCAAGAGTGAACTTTTGTTTTGAATCTGCTAAGAGAAAAATTAGTAATATGCGTTCCAGGATGATCACATTTCCGTTAGCTGTCACGATTAGATCACAGTTAACATGATTAGAGTCTTGGAAACAAATTATCTGCTCACTCATTAATTAGTGATTAACGTTTACTGTTTATACAAAGACAACGGTCAATTAACACAAGATGGTTTAATTTCTCCTGTATCTTTATTTTCTGTAACTTTCCATCTGTTCGTCAAAGTAAATGTAATTTGTCAAAGTAAAATCATTTTCATAAAAAAAATTGTCCCCACTTCAGTATACTAGTTTAGGGCTAATGTGTTTTTTCTTTCATATCCTGTTTATGACTATAGCCAGAACTATTTAACGTGTTCTTCTCTCTTTTTATTCTTTCTTATTTTTAAGTTATCATTCTTACTATATTATGAGACTAGTAAAGTAGTTAATTTTCGATAAATATTCTTTCTATACTGACATGGAGACAGATTCATTTTTTTTAATAGTATAAAAACTATTGCGAGAAAGTAAGTACATTAAACCTAAAAGGCAACGCATCAATTAAAAGGTAGAAAAATGTATGTTTACTGTTTAGTAATTCATCTTACATTCCTCAGAAATTATTTAATAGCTTCGTTGTTACCTTATTATCTTCAACTGTTTTTCTTGATGTGAAAATGTGTACATAAAAATTATTTTTAAATGTAGCTTCCAATTCTGAGTAAAGTTGTAATATAATTGTACAGATGTAATAGTAATTCTAGTCTTAGTTTATGTATTTTCTCAAAGAACTAGTTGACTGGATTTTGAAAAAAGTTAAATGGCGTGATAGAACTGTAAATCAGTTTTAGAAAAGTAAATGATACATATCCATTCATATATTATGTACGTTAGTGAATATTTAGTGTTTTTAGTATTCCATGATTGTTTAAAAGAGCATTATTTTAACATTTTATATATTTTCATTCTAGTTTTCGCAATTTTGTTTTCGTTTAATTGTTAGTTGTTGTAAAGAAGAATTTATCAATTGTTTTGTGTTTAGGCTTAAAAGCACTAGAAAATTACCAAACAAAAAATTTACTTACAAATGTACAGTTTCATTTATATTGTGGGACTAAAGTAGATGGCCTATTGTAAAATTGAAAAGAAGTTGTATCTGCAAAAATTTTATCGCTTTTCCTATGTTTCTTATAATAAACATTCTGCCTATGTCACAATATAAATGAAAAAATATTAAGATGGAAAATCCAAGGTTAGGTGATAGACATAATGTTTGATATCAAAGAATCCATTTTCAATTTTTTTTCATCGTCTTCAATTGTATTCCTGAATATTCCAGTCAACAGCTTTGAAACAAACGTAAGTGTTCCTAAATTCCGTTTCCCTTCTCTAATACGTCTCTCTAACTTGTCAATATTGTAAGTAACTTATTTTCGCGGCATGTTAAGTCTGTACAAATGCTACGTTCCTCTTTCAGAAAATAATTCATTATCATCTAGTGGGTAGATATTTTTCAGTTTAAGTTTAATATACGTCATATATTTGAATGCCGCCGAAATAATAAACTACAGTTCCTTTAAGCAATATATGCTTGGTAGGCAGGATGTGAGTTTATTTTACATTAAAGTAACTTTCCCGAAGGTAGCTTTATCGAAATTTGCAAAGCGGAAAGTGCGGGTTTCGATAGATTCTGCTTTCGCGTAGGGCATAATAGTGTATAGGCAATAAAATAACACGAATATAATGAAATTTAATGTTAATATCTTTGCATATCTCTGTGTTCTAATAATAGAGTTGTAACGGTTGGGGTAACCAAATGTTTATTATTTTTCAGTCAGTATTTGCATATATTTTATTCATAAGTATAACGATATATTTATTTAATAATCCGTTAATGCATGTTTCATTAACTATTGAAGTTAATTTGGACTATTGTGTCAAAAAAATCATGGGGTTGTTAGGTAATTGTTAATGATTCACCCTGTACATGAAAAACTATTTTATCTTTCAAATTTATTATAGGATGCCCCATCAAAACACATTTGTGCATGCAAAAAATAATTTGTGAACAAGAAAATTATTTCGATTCTATAGAAAGGTTAATACTAAATGTCCCTTGTTTGAAAATGTGATGATTAAAGTTTATATATGTAAAAATACTTTCCTGAATATATAAATAAATATGTTACAAATACATCTCCTGTTATTTTTGAAAAATGATTCCACTGTTTCAAGCGGAAGTTCAGTGAAACTTCCTGCCGAGTCTAAAATAAAAGTGTTAAATACTGTGATAACGATTCTGTTTGCTATCTACCTCTCTCCTTGATAATGAAAAGCAATTAGCAAGTGTAGTGAAATTTCAAATGCAATTAAAAGAGAAATTTTTTCAAATGGATCCTTATCGAAACAGATGACTGATAAAAAATACCTGGTACTTTCTCCGTATCACTCACACTTATCGTAATTAGTAATAATTACGTTTTAATTTAAAATAAACAAATTATATAATCAACCATGTAGACATACAGGTCCTAAGGTTGCTCTAGAAAGAAAAATCGGAATTGCGTGCGCAACCAGCGATTACAAGAAACATGTGAACCGTGTATTAAAGTAAATATCACATTAGAAAGTGCAGAATTAATTTTTGTTGCACTGCTGTGATCAAGGTTTCATTATTTTTGCAATATATGGCAAATAGTTGCATTATTAATATTTTAACCTTTAATTTTTAATCAATCCCCTGCTACAAACGTTCTATTAACATAAGAATGAATAAATTAGGACACTATAACTCTCTTAAAAAAAATGTAGCAAGTATTCACAGAAATAATAATCCACTAATAATAGATCGAAACAGAAACAAACATCATTTTACTAATCCTTTTGGATAGAGGTATCATTGAAAGTTGTAGGCGATAAGTAGAAAACCTTTATTTTAGTTCCAACCTTTCTTTATCATTTTGTGTTAGACTAGACATACAAAAACTGTACTTCACAAAAGCAGCGTTATCACCAACTAATTTTCGTTCTACCCACTATTAAGATTCTGCATCTTATCTCCTATTATATACAAAAATGTCCCTTAGAAATAAGTATTTGGCAAATCTTTTTACAGGCATACATAATAAATTAATTAACCAACTCCCGAAGAGTTTCAGGTTGTCCTCTTCTTCAAAATTTGTAGTGCCTTTTGCTTAATGTGTTCTGGAGGGCCAAGAGCGTATGGGGGATTAGGTTTCGTTCTGAGATAATAGACACCCCTAGCCCTAGAAAAACAATAACAGTATGATATTGGAAATAAAAGTGCATAGTCTATATTAGAACTAAAATTTAAACATTTCTGGCAAAATCAACCTTCATATGTACTGACAACTCAACCTAATGTTGACAAAAATGGAACCAGTACCTACATATTAACAGAACTAGAACAAAATGTTCTATATCACAAACAACCATTTACAAGCAGATCATACTACTACAACCAGAACACTTACATCAGAAACAACAGACGCCATCTAGCAGTATGTAATGAAAACCTACAGATTGACAGACTGCTAGAAAAGTTCACTGCATGTGATTCTTATAACAATTTAATACTGACATAAGTGTAACCATGAAACCAACACACACAGCTAATGTATTATACCATTAGACAGTGATACAGATATAGAACATTTATGTCCAAAGCGACAATCATTTAGCAGTTTGTAATAGTAACTATAATTTGACAGACTAGTAGAAGTTATATAAGTGGAATTGCAATACTTACTTATGGCTAACATGTTCTCCCATTAGAACATACTGGTTATCTTCTGGGTTGCACCATCCCAGCATGAAACTGATAAGCGTTGGGCAGGGGTATGCCCAAAATCCTTTACTGGTGACAATGGATTCTATGAAGTAGGGTGTCACTTTGGTATGATCACAAGCTAAAGTTTCTGTGAATAGTAATGATGAATATTAGCAAATATTTATTTACAATGGAAAATGAAAGAATTAAGTTGAAATAGGTAGAACGTTCCATAAAAAGTACCATCTCGTTACACCACATATATCCTGTAATCCTGAGAAAGCCTTTAAATAGAATTAAAACACAGAGTTGCTTTCTTTTATAAAAGGAATGAATTCCTGGTGAAAAAGTCATATTGTACTTTCCCAATATGGAAAAATAGCCAGTAATAAACTTAAAAATAATTAACTGTTCAATTATTATTAATTACTTAGCTAATTAATTAATTAATTACAGTACTAATTTACTTACTAAATACAGTATCGCTTCCACACCCTGGCTGACTAGATCCACCATTAATGTAAAAGTCTGCGTGACCATTTGGACCCCACTGTCCTAATATTCCGGCTCCTGTATGCAGGATATCCACAAAATGTGCATCTGAAGTGTCCAGATCCCTAGACTTGTTTTGGCCCATGTAAAATACGATAGTCGGGTCTAATCCTATAGAAATCGAAACAACAAAATTATCTAAGTGTAGAGAGTATCTATTCTAACATTTGACATTCCATTGTTTCATGATTATGACCTCATTACCATTTTTAAAATGCACAATTTATTATAGTCAAATATTGATACTGCTGTAATAGTTACCTCAAGGAAAGTAAACAACTTTTTTAAATTGTCACTTTGTAGGTGCGATATATGGGTATCCACGCGAAGGTTTCCTCGAAAACTTTCTCCTTACTCTGATATCAAATTTATTTCAAACTTATCATCGCCATGACTGCCAACTTTCCAAAGAAAACATAGATATTTACATATAGGTTGCGTATTATTACGTCCTTAATCCACAGTATGATATTAAACTTTCACTTTTAAATAATTTTCCCAGGATCATAACTGCGCTGCATTCATTCCAGATAAAATAAATAGTAGGGACGTGGAATGAAAATGTAGCTTATTGTGGGCGATGCAAATGGTTTCACTATACAGGAAATGTTATATAACTGTAAGACAACAACATTATTGTTTTACTAGTTGTAGAATAGTTATTTTTTTATCTAGTGCGCAAAATGCTACTTTGGTGATCGAGAATTGAATTTTTTAACGAGGCGAAGCCGAGTTAAAAAATTATTCGAGACCACCAAAGTAGTTCGCGTACGAGATGCAAACAATATATTAACAAACAATCGGTTGTAATTGTTATTACAGTTGCTGCACTTCGTACTGTGATATGGTTATTTATTATTAGTAAGGACGGCATTCAAATATTTAGTTGGGTTAAATGTTATTTATCAATTAATCAGAAGATTGTCCTAAAATGAATTGAAGAAAGTGTTTAGGAAAGTTGGTCTCGACACCATTTTCTCAAAGACGCATTAATACATAAAAATACCCAGATGGCAAATCAAATTAGCTAAAATTTAACTTGCTACTGTGTAGCATTGATATAATCTTCAAATCAACATTTTAATATGATGTCTAGGACAGATATAGAATTCGATGAAATACAACGTAGGCATCATACAACTAAAAACAGTGTAACTGTTATTATTTTTTATGTTGCTTGTTAACAAAGAAACATATTTATGTTTTAAAATTAATAGCTAAATTTATCAATTTGCATAAAATCACACGCAATTCCTTTTTATAAAAATTGAGGAAATTATAGTGTTACTAATATATCCAATAAAATTCCTTAATTTTGCTATAAATAATATTTAGTCCCGTTAATGAGAATTTGAAATAATAAAAATCATAATTCAGTTTGATAATTGATTTTGAAGGAAGATGATAAAGAAACTAATTAGGTTAAGAACCTCTGATCCAACAAGATCACAATAATTTTTGACACCTACTAAATACTGGCACCCCAGATTTAGGCAAGGAAAATGTTGAAGTTTCATTGCAGAAAAGAACAATAAAATCCTGATTCTTAACAAAATCAAGCTCAGAGAGTACGAAATAGATTTTTATCTCACTCATACTCAAACCATGTCGATAAATAGACATAATAGATCATTAGTGAGTATATTTACTGATGAGAATTAAGTTCGATCCGGTCTATGTCTGGTGGTACTACTGACGAATGGCCTATTAACTAGATACTGAGGGAGCTTAAGTGCTGATCGAGGCTTTGGTTTATTAGATATCTAAATCTGCCTATGAGAGAAATTTGAGTATTTTTAGATTTCTTTGCTTTCCTGGCAGACATTTAGTTGTGGATAAAACAATCGAAAACAAAGTTGCAAGTGTTTTGTATATGTTTTATTTACATCAGTGTATTTAATAATAATAATAATAATGTAATATCTCTACTCCTCATTCTAACTACGAGAATTAGCCCAGAAGTCGGAGACTTGTGCGGGAGAGGAGCCGGCATATTATTATTACTCAGGCCGCATTTGCGCCCAGGTACGACTTATGTTGGTAGGCCCTAACCACCATTCAGTGCAGGAATGAGGGAAACCTGGAAAACCTCATTAATTAGGGGGGCGGTCAAATGCCAACCGGTGTCAATCTCTCACATTGACCCAAGCCAACATTTTTCCACCCTACCATATCTGCACAGAGGGTGCCAATCCTTCGTACAAGCATAGCTAATCTACGGTCTACCGGCCGCGGGATTCGAAACCCGGGCAGATCGACACATCGATTTAAGTACTGACGCCTTAAATCGTGCGGCTATCGACCGTGTTTAAAGGATATATTAGATAAAAAATTTGTTTGGTCCAATGCAACATTTTTATTTATTTGCTATTACACAGTTTTTACCTGTGATCCTGCCAAGCTTGCCGTCCTTCTCGGGATCGAGATAATTGGCCACCAGTCCTCCAATATGTGCCCCCACGCTGTACCCTACCACGTGCAAATCGTCGGCTCGTACCCCTCTGGGATGCTGAGCTAAATAATGGATCAACTGAGCTATGCACTTGGCGCAGAACCTTGGAGCCCACTCCATTTGCTGAAAGAAAGGAGAATGTCCGTTTAACAGCTAATTACGGGAATGGTTACAATAATAGGTTAAAAGAACAAACGAGGGTGTGAGCTAAAGTAATTGTCATAAGTCGTTTGTGACATATAGAATGTCTTGAAAGAAACAGGTATATGAAAATTCACCACTAGATCAGTCGTTTCATAAAAATTCGAATTATTGTTTGTCTGTTTATGTTAAACTATATGATGGGTATGAATATACAGTGCAGGTCACTAACTTGAAACAAATTCGGTATATTAAACATAAGAAATTGATTTCAAATATTTTCAAGTTTGTAACTTCACCGCTAGGGGGCGCAACTGCTATAGTATTACGGAAAATTGTCGTTTTTCGAAATTTTGCTTATATAACTTAAGTTGAAAATATACTTTTTGGATACACTGTTAAACCCTTCACAAGTTTTGTTTGAAGTTTTTTTTTGTTATTACCATAGCAACGCCAGTATGAAGGACGCCATCTTGAAAGTTTTAAATTGTCATAACTTCTAAATGCCTTAATCGATTTCAATAAACGATGGCTCATTTTAAAGAACTATTAATAAAATTTATATTTGTGATATGGGAATAAGAATATGATTTTCCTGCGCAACGGTAGATGAAGCTAATCAGAAAAGTTTTGAAATTGTTTCCGTCTGCTTAAAAAATTAAATGCAACGATATTTTTTTCATAGCTTGATATATCTACCATTTATTAAGGAAAACTAATACACAAACCGGAGGTCGATATCTTTATTCGTTTTTGAGTTATTGCTAGAACAGTGAAGTTGTGCTAAATAACACTAACATAATCCAAGCCAAAATTAAATTTTAAAACCAAGCTTGTCCTTAAAAAGTACTTGCTTTATTTTGAAATTTTTTTAATATTTGGGTAAAATTTTTCATTTTTTTTATTAATTTCAAATATCTGAGTATTCATAAATATTATTGTTTCTATAACGAAGCAGGCTATTCAAATGACAGTGTATTACAAATGTCGGAAAAGTATTTGTTTTGAGATATGTTCAAAAATGTTATATACAAAATACCATTGTGTAAACAGGGTTACAAACAGTTTTTAAATCTATGTACTTGAATGTCTGCTCTGTATAAGCAAAAATAAGTTCACGTTTAAACAAATTGTAATTTACATGGTTATAACACAATTCTAAGCGCGAAATTACCAATTATATAATATTCTTACTAACAAACGTAACCATGTTTTAGTAAACTCAATTTCATGTAATGAAGAATGGCCGAAATAAATGAATTTATATAACATATATTACGTTTTCTGTTCTCTGTTTAATGGTTTGTGAATCAGTTTTCGACATTATTACAAAATTCGGATATCACAATTTAATAATTATTTTATTTGTACATATTGTTGGTACTCAAGCGTAACAGTAATTCATATAATTATTATTGAATGCAACAAAAACTATAATGAATATTTTTAAGGTTTAAAGGTTACAAATTTCAGAAAAAAAATCCATTTTTATTTAAATATACTTCTCATAGTTTCTTTAAACTTATTATATTCTAAATGAGATCATTTTAGAATAACTGATATACCCATTCCAAGGGGTCTACGTAATATATCCAGAGAAATTTTAAAATGTGAACAAGGTCAGTGGCATTCAATATGTTGTTTTTTTGCCTTAAAAAAAGCATAACCAAATCGTCGATTATTCTACAACTCTATAAAAAACAGTTTGAAAGTAACGGCATGCCTCAATGTAATTGTTTTCCTTAAATTAAATAGTTGTTCTGAATATATCAACATTTCTTAATAGATAACCTTTCAAGGTTAATCAGATTTTATGCTACTACTATTGTACCTGACTTTTCGAAAAACCTATTGAAAATGTTACTATTGTATTGTTACTATAATAGAATTTGTACTTACTTTCAAGCACGGTTCCTTAACTAGCGTTCCATAATCAACGATGATGACGTTGTAATTTCCTCTGTAGAAATATGCATCCCTCATGTCGGTACTTGGAGAATACATCCTTCCTCCACCAAAGCCATGGATGATTATCTTCGTTGGATAAGCTCTGTTAAATTGAGTGTTGTACAAAGAATCCAGTTTGGTTGTATCCAGCAATTCAGGATTCTGTTGCGTCCTTCTGAAAACAGCAATAATTCTTATGTTTTAACAAAAATTAAACTTAAAAACATTCACGCAAATTTGGAAAGGAATAATTAAGTTAATGTAATACCACAACACTGTGTGGTAATATTGAATTATTGAATGAAAGTTTGGTTCGCCCAAACTGGAGCACTCCGTGTAGGGTAGTTTTTAGTTTAATTGTTACACTATTTTATTGGCAGAGATATAGAAGATACAGAAGTGGTCGAAAGTGTCAAGAAAATTGAGTCTTAAAAGTCTAACTCGACGAAGTGTCATCGGATTCCACTAAAATAGGATTGTTTCTACATTTAATTCTCAGGATTGTGAAACATTTTCATTTAAAAACACTTTCACATTTAAAAATATTGATGCAAATTATTAGCAAGTAGAAAGTGTGTAAAAAATATTCTATCACTAATGGTAAAGTATATTAACTTATATAAGTATTACTAAATGCCATAATTTATTTAATAATTCATATTAGTACACATCTAAAAATAAATATAGAAAATTTACTACTAAAACATGTAGAATAAACAGAATACAGTCACGTTTAGAGTAAGAAGATATTGTATCAATATCTTCCATTAGTGTCAATTCTTTCCTGGGCTCAGGACATTTTCGTTTACTATTTTCGTTTAAAAATAATATTTCATTCATACTGATACCATTGCCAAGTTCTTCGTTTCATAATTTTCGCCTATTGTGATCGATGACCTTGTTGAGCTCCAATGTTACAAACAAAATGTCTTGCAAAATAAAGTGTAGTCTAGCTATTTCAGGTTAACTGCAAACGGTCTTGACTTACTAAAGATAAATACCACTTTTACTTGACCAGTCTTCAACAGCGTTATTGCATAAAACGTTTACATGGATTAGCCGAAGACAAATATAAATCGACCGAAATAATAAAAACTTTTTATGTGCAAAATAAAAGTATATTCATTATACATTTATTTTGTGTCCAAGTGTGTAAGATTGACATAACTTGAATGAAATTGGACCAGCTTGTCTGACTCTATGATGATAAATTGGAATTAAACGAGTGAAAAATCATACGTCGACGTTTTTGTGAATTTTGACCTGTTTTTTGAATTTTCCCGAAAACTCAGTCCAGTTAGGCCAAATCTGAAGGCAGATTCGGATTCAGCGAAAAAAAATACATGGGTCTGAATACCAGATCCGATCCTTTTTTTTTTGTGGGGCTGTGTAATCAATGATATTTATAGACTTTTGATGTATTACTTTTCAAACAAAATGTAATTATACGTTTCGTTTGTGAAAAAAATAATGTGATGAGTTATATAGTATTATCCTAGGGACAACAATTACACGTCAAATTCCGCGACATTGACGACAAAGAGACAAAACAGTACTTGAACTAGTCATCGGGAACGTCAACATCCTTGAAAATAATTTCGCAAAAACTATTTATTTCTTTAAAATTATCATATTTTATTGACCTCAAATTCTGAAACATGTAAAACAATGCGCGCATTCAGGTAGAATAACAACGATCATTAAAAATAGTCATTTGTTGAGGACTATATTGGATATTTAATTAAATACCTTTTAAGTACACCGACGGATGTCACTTATGTCTATATTTAGTACTTTCTCCGGATAAACAGTGTCGTAACGATGTAACACACGTAATTTTTTATGCAAAGCCTACTCGACCGTGATAATGATGAGTCTAATAACTTGTCGAACGTAAAATTAAGGTTGCAATATCGATTAGCGTAAATAAATACGTAGCCACACATTCATTAGAATATTTGCCTTTGCCGACACATCTATTGCAGTTGTTCATATGGACTTTGGATTTCAAACAAACTTGTACCTACTTCTATATTGATGTAAATGGACATAATGAAGGAAAGTCGTGAAAAATCCTCAAATTAGTATAGGAAACGGTATCTTATTCTCAGTGAATTCCCTTTGAATTAGTTAGAATTATTATAAATATAGGTTCAATTAAACTAATTGTTTCATTGAATCAAAAGTATAATAATAGGAAAATCTTCCTTTTTATTGCACAAACCAATTACGCATAAAACTAAATCGTGCACTTTGACAGACCAAGATTAGATCGATTCCCATCGATACTATGTGAAATTTATATCTTATTCACTTAAGTGATAGGAACCATAAAATTAAAAATATATATTACAACATTTACAAAACAAGAAAGCGACAAAATTTCAGTTAAAAAAACAGTGTCAAGACCAGTGCGTCTATTATCGAAAATGTTGGCTAAGAGATTCCAAATATTAGGTAAACTACTAATTGATCCTTAGGAAAGAAAAATGGTAAATATTGGTACAAGCAAACAGTTTATAAAAAAATATATCAGATGGGACAAAACTGACAATTGTTTTTCAGATTCTATGAAACATTATTGGAAACTCAAATCACAATAAAAATGAAAGTAATAAACTAATCTGCTAAATATGACACATAATTGTCATATCTATCTACAGGGTATTAGAAGTTTGACGGCCTTAATTTTAACAGACGATAGAATACATTAAAATAAACAAAGAAACCTCGGATGACATGGGTCCTAAACTCAACCATTTCCGAGAAACTTCTTCCAAAAGTTATTAATTAGGAAATATTGACATAATTGCGTGCATAGAATACCACAAAATACAATGTTTATCACTTTTTTTAACTTCTTTATGCTTAATTCTAAAAAATAATAGCATTGTAATAAATTTAGAATACGATAAAATTCATATCGGACAATGTGACAACGGCGCGGCAGTTTATTAACATGATATTAATACGCAATTCAGTTAGTATCTGGATTCGACCGTGTTGGAGTGTTTTTTGTGTACCACTATTTCCTTTTCTTGAGGTGTTTCTTGTGGTGGACATTTTAAGCATATGTTGTAGTTTGTTTGTCCTTGTGTGTTTAAAAATTACTGGATTTTGCTTCTTGGTAAGTACCTAAATTATTTCTAATACGTATGACTATTTGGACGATGTGAATCTTTGGGTACTTTAATTACATATTTTTCAAATCCGTAATAAGATTAAAAGTTCCTGTTCTAAGATATTCATAATTACTGAAATTCCAGCTAAAATTCCACAACACTATCTTCGTACTACAAAATCGATACATTTTATTTTACTTATTCAAAAACTGGAAAACAATTATTAATTGTCTTGAAATTTACTAAATGTTTCACAATAATAGTTGTTTACATTTTTTCCATAGGATAAGTCTTCCGCGTGCACACAAAGTGTGCATTAGCAGGTTAAGCGCTGTTGTCACGTTGTGATGAAACTCCCAAATATTACTACACGCTGTATTTTGAAAACTGTTAATCTTACGTCCTTGTAATATACAATTATTTTGTTCATTTGTGATTACTCTATCTCATGGTGAAGTAATGGTAGTTGAATTTCTTACACCCTGTATATTACATTTATTACCTTGTATACAAGTAAAACTGTATTTGCTTATGTGGACATCTGTATGGTTTGGGGATACAGGAAGTGGTGTTGAATAGATCGGTGACCGTCTCCGGTTTTTTCCGACCTTTGGATCGCTGTGCATATATTCCTGGAAAAAAAAAGCATTTTTACATAACAATAACCCCATATAAACAGTATATTTAAAAATGCTAACAGGACAAAATTGTATATTAATATTGTATTTTTATAAGTATAATTTACCTGGGAAATCGTCATTATCATCATAGTTGAAAAATATAGTTAGTCCAGACGTTCCAGAATTTAGAACCTTGTTTTCAAACATAAAAAGAATTCAAATTTCATCGTGTCAGATAAAATAACACTTATATTCATTGACACAGATATTAAATCTCATCATAAGTGGTTAATAGTCTGTGAAGAGTAGTTTTTATTTAATTTTTCCTTTTCAAAATTACAACAGTAATCTTTTTGTACTTATATTATTAAATATTACATTTCTGGATAGCCTTGCATCACAAGGAACATTAAAAATATTATTCAATCCTATTCTAATAAAAGCTGTTGAAGAAACTAAATATAACTTGGAAAAAATGCTAGTGACATTGAAATCTGTTGATATTCTAGTCTTTATAAGCACAGTTAAGTACGTGGTACATTATGTCGTAATATGTATCTATATCAACAGTTAGTTTCGAACAGAAAAAATTAATTAGAATATTTTATTAACCCAAGGATATAACACATAGATTTTCTTATATCTAAATGCAGTTAATATTCTAGAACAATTACCTACTTTTATATCTATAACTGCTCTTGCTATAAAAATATACTTATTAATAAGCTAATCAATCATATTTTAAAACGCTAGTTAGTTTTTTTATGCAAGCAGCTGTAGAACCTTACACAATGAAGTACATATTGTGATATTTACGATAGAGTTAAGATTTTCAAGATTTCATATTAAAGACTGAATTTAGTTGCAACGAAACTCTATCGCAAATATCTCACTCTATTCTATCACACATATCGTAGATAGGCTGAAATAAATTATTTTCAAAAGACTAGTTTCAAGTATTTTTCATATTGGTTCAATAATGAATTATTAAAAAACATAATACAATAGGTAAGTAACATATTCATTGAATGTCTTTTGGAACATCTGTTGGAAATACCAGCTGATCACCATGAAATATTTAAAAATAATGTTACAGCATTGCACAGCAAGTACAACAGCAATTTCACTGTAATACTGAATGATGGTAAGTGTGAAGGATTAAATTAGGGTCCTTTTTCAGTATAAACATTTATTTTCCTTTCCTACTTGTTTCGGCTACTATGCCATCATCAGGAGAAAAGAAACTACAGTATATAAAAAACAAACTTCCACATATGGACAAAACTAATCGTAAAATAAATTATTTTGTTATTTTGTTCAAAATTTATATGTAAAAAACAGATAATATTAAAGAAATGCATTCATATATAGAAATACTCACAATGGCAAGCATTGGAAAGGAGATGGAAGCATACAACTGCTAATGAATGACATTGTAAACATTTTTGTAAAAAATAATGAAAATATCGACAATTTTCTTTCTTCCAAGTCTGTCGTGTGTTCATTTTCAATTTGATACGATGTCTTGAAAGAACATTTTTGATATTTTCAATATTTTACAAAAAAGCATCATTTGTAAGCAGTTTTATTTAGCCAATTCTTTACTAATGATAGTTTTTGTAAGTGTAACTAGGCCATAATTTCGATGTATGAATTTATTTGTTTAACATTGTTCTTTTTTTAAATAAATTTTGAACGTTTGTTTTACGCTAATTTTGATATGTTAAAGTTTGTATTTTTAATATATTTAGTTTTTCCCTGATGAAGGCATGGTAGCTGAAACTACTAGGAAAAAAAACGTTTGTACTAATTTAAAAATAACTCTACCCTTTTGCACTTAGTGTTAATTTATTCTGATACATGATTGACTTACCAGTAAAAGTGATTAATAACAAATAATAGCAGACAAACAAGGCACTTTCACGGTTGACGATGGCATGGGCACCGCGCCGGTTCATCGTCGGTGATGATTGTTATTGTTTTTTTCTTGACACGATTCCAACGACGAAACCGAGACCGCCCAAGAGAAAGTTGCTCGTGCATCGAGCGCCAGAACGAAACTGTAAACTGTGTGCCATCGTCCATAAGCTCTTTCTTCGACATTCACTTTTCAACCTCTCCAACACAGACTCTCACTATCTACTCTTGATGGAAATTCCGATGGCATGCGGGAGCCGGATCTTATCTAGGTTTTGCCGTCATTGGCATTGAATCATCGCCGTTATGCAATCAAAAATTTTGAAAATGTCACAAAAAAAATTTATCCTACTCAAAATGATCTCAGTTTTATTATTTTTTTTTTCAAGTAACCTAGATATAAATAATTCAGTTTTTGATCTTCCATCTTTTGTTTACTTTGACGAGAAGAATTAGTCCTGGAAATATGTCGTAACGTCACTATTTAACGCTGTAAAATGAAAGAAAATAGGGTGGTTTTATACAGTCTATCACAATAAGGACCATTTATTGCAGTGATATGTTCGCCAGTACAATGATATGTTGAAGACTGTGGCACGCTGTCATTAACAATTATTTAAAATCAAAAATACACTATTATCAAAATACTAGATACCTACTAAAGAAAAAAGCGCATACCTACCACAGACAATATAGGCGTTAAGCTGAACTTCCTAAAATTATAATTCAATATGAAAGTTAGGATCGTTTAAAGTTCATTAATTTTGTCCCAAAAATGATCTATCATAATTAATTTCATTATAATTAACGACTGTTTATATCAATGTTTGTTGGACAATCTCCACTTCCTTTGTTGTTTCTTGGGATGAAATCGAGTTTCTACAAACAAAGCAACTAGACGCGAAAGCTGAACAAACGTATTTAAGTGAATGCATATTTATATAAAAATAACATAAGCTAAGTTATAAATCTTAGGCAGCTTTTAAAATTTAACCACAGCAGTCAGTGGAATGGATATTTCTCTCTCTTTTGTTCATTTAAAAGGAAAGACGATAAATCGTTCAAGGATCAAAGAGATCGACAAACATTATCAACATTTCAATCGTCGTGCTTTATGAACAAAATCATCAATTCAATCAATTATTAATGAAATGGAATACAAATTTTTGGACTACAAGAGTCTGTTATTATTCCGTGATTCTAGTATCCTGAGGCAAATACCTATTAAATGAACTTGACAAAATTTAATGAGAACAGGCAATGACATCTAGATCCAGAAATTATTAAATGAAAGAAACGTATTGATTTTCATGATAAATTATGAATTTTCGAGAACTTTAACACTATTTTAATACGTTGCCAAATATACGTAATGGCTATACATGCAGAGTATGCAACGCAGTATACATATTATGTAAATTCAAGATTAGTTTCAGTTTAAAAGCTTGTGTTCACCAGTCACTGTTTTCAGAACTATGTGAATGAAAAAAATGTAGCTCTGCATCGTTTCTTTGTCTAGTGGAATATTAGAAACCTTAAAATATATCGATTTGAAGAGTGTGATATCCATATTATTTTTTAAAATCTAGTAAGATTACATACACTGCAATTATAAAGCACATATCTTAAGCTTACTTATATTATCATTCTCATATTCGCACCACGGCAATTTTAGCAAATGTTACAGCTTTGCTTAAAGTTCTGTAAATTTTTTTTATACCTACTTGTCTAACCACCGACAGACAGTTTTATTTAATACTGTATTTTCAGATATTGCCCCTATAACATCTGGTATTCCCCAGGGATCCGTTTTAGGACCGGTGCAATTTTTTATATACTTTGCAGATATTTTTCATTCAGATATAGTGAAATCCAATGTTATGCTGACGACACTCAATTATCTTACTCTGTTAAACCAGGACATAAACACCGATTTAAATAGTAGGTATATCAAAATACTCTCAAAAGAATAACTTAAAATTAAATCATCTTTTTCTGTTTTAGAATTGTTATGGACGATGTATTTAAGAATTCAAAAATACATATAAATAATCACATCTTTGGGGTTTGAAGAACGTGTTTCAGAATTAATAAAGGAAATTATTTATATCACCATAAAATATGAATTGAGGATGTGTACATCCATTATTGAATTATGCCCTGTCAAGCAAAAAATTCAACTGACTTGGCCTTATGCAAGTGAAATGTATTCTCTTTTACACAATTTTTTAAAAAATAGTGACTTCCAGAAGCGATTTTGTTTTGTTTTGTTTTGGTAGTTATCTACGAAATGTTTTGGACAAACAAGATAAGCGATGGCTATTGAACCGATTTGAGGAACAACACGAGTTATCTGTCCCAGGAAGGGCACAAGTCTTTGTTATTGTTTACATTGCTGTCATGTTCACGTCAAGTGAAAATGGTTATAGTGTTTATTTTATGCATAATTTCCTACTTACATAATGAAATGTTGACGCATGGTGAGATTATTCAAAGCCAATTCCAAAATATTACCTACTGAAATGTATTATTTACGGACCAGTCACAAAAAGATCTGAAAATAATTAAAAAAATTTGAATTGATTTATGATTATTAATTTGTAAAAGCTAAAACGTATTTTTTTTTACTTTATTTGTCTTGATTACCTACTCAAGAAACAAAATAGTTTTAACGTTTCTGTATCTCTTTTTCAAAGGATGGCAGTTATATCCTATAAAATAAACAAAACAATATTATCTCTTATCGTCGCAACCACTCCTGCGTTGCAGGTTGCCTACATCAAATCCGTATACCATCCGCCTAGGCCGGGTTTATATTTTGTTTAAACTAAGTGGTTACACCCCTCCCATTATCGTCAGTCACTCTGTGACTGAATTTATCCAGTCTTTATTGAATTCGCGCGAAGGCGAACACGTTTAAAATGCGTCAATGATTTTATTCATACGTTCTTGAGATTTAAGATGAACGTAATTCAGGAACTACTGTTGTTGATTGTGTGTTATTTTGTGTTAAATGTGTTTGGTAAGTAAATGTAATTTTTTTTGACGGTTATCAATTCGCGGTTTTCGCAGTTTGATAAAAAATGTGAGGTTATTATTTAAATGTGGAAATAAACTATAAATAACTGTGCGCTGGTACTTATTATATCATTTTATTATTGAAAAACGATATAGCCTTCTAATCTTGAATGTGTAACAATTCTGAGTCAGCAGTCAGCTGAATCTTGATGAAAGTGAGATAAACACGATCTGTGATTTATAAGATAATAAGATACATTTTATTCATAAATTGTTACTTAAATTTTTATTTCAATGTCATGGTACCTTAGAATTCTGTTATATATAGATAGTTTCAATGAATATGTCAATTTTGAAGTCAAATTTTTGGTCAAATTGTCATAAAAATGGACATTTATCCTCTTGAAAATAAAAAGAAACAGTTAATGAAAAGCATGATTTGAATAATGTCTTTAGACAAGTCCAAAAACATGAGTGGTTTTGTATGGCAATAAAATAATTGCGCATTGCCAACGATAATTTTATCACAGTTATTTATGAGGAATGTTATAAACCGACATAAGTAGAAGCAAGTTTTTAATAAGGAATTAATTGAAACAGTCTAATTTCAAGTTCAAGCGACAATAATTAAGTAACTGTTAGATCATCTTCGCCTGTGATTGTTGTTGTTTACTTTTCGAAAAACAAAGCATCAAAATCTATATAAAGAATAGTATCACTGGTTCCATTGGAAAATAAATTTGATTTTAACTTAACTTTACCTTCTCCAAAAGATACTACAACTCCCTAATGGACGAGAAATCAGGATTAACCAGTTGGTACATCCATAATGTGACTTAATCCAGCTACTCTTTTATTTTCGTTGTTCATAAGTCTGAAGAATGGCAATAATTTCCGACAAACTTATTTCAGTCTCAATTTTGGTTAGTTTCTGGCCATCGTCAACGTAACCAAAAAATAATTCCCAATTTTTTCAACTGTCCACGAACCAAAAAACCCATAACTAAAATTACCAGAGAAACAGTAAACAAATAACACGTTGACATGAATGATGATTTGATTCATATCAAAAGCTGTAATGTAAAATCTAGCAGCAGCGGTATGAACATCTGCTTTCACTAAATGTAGGATATTAAGCCAAAGAAATATGCTGCGTCTTTGCAAAACAATTGATCTGAAATATAGAAATGAATGATTCAAAGCCAAGAGCGGCCAAACTTTTCTTTTATAAAAAATGACGATGCTATAACACTTCAATGTACTCCGATACATATTACTATCTACATACTTATAACAATTTATTCTGTTAAATAAATAAATATGGGTAACTGATAAATTTATTATCTACATAAAGGAATTCCCGTGTTTGCTAGAAATCAGAAGGTATTCCCAATTGGTTGCGCTGCGTTGGTACATTACCGAATATTATACAATACTAAATAAATACAATGCTACCTAGCTAATTTATTCAACTGTATTAAAAATTCTCGTAGTCGATAGATCCATTTGGAAAGTTACCCATTTGATATTCTAAAAATTAATATAGAAAAGGCAATTACAACAGAAGAATATCATACACAAATGGTCTAATCAAACTCAGAAAAACTGATATCGTCAATCAAAGCAATTGTTTCTAGGAAAAATTAGTGGAAATATTAAGGAATATGTTCCATGCAATACTGTGTGAATAATTATAATAATAAGGAAGTTTTCGTATACATTAAACATTAAAATTGAATATAGATCAACCCAAAAATTCAGAACATTTCTATTTAGTTCCTCTAGTTTAGTTACTTTACTAAAGAGATTAGTTTGTTCACGTCTGTCTATACGAGTTCGTATTTTTGAACGCTATACAAACACTATTCTGATGGAATGAGTTGATTTAATTGGACTTTCGTGAACAACGACATTAGGTCAAAATTCATTAGCATATCAACTGGATCTAGTAGGATTTGATATTGCTGAAGTCTCCATTGTTTTTGACTGGTATTTCCCTCTAAATATTTGGCCTAACACGTTTTGTTATTGATTCACTCGAAATAGGGGTCCCTATGTAATTCCTTGAGAATATTGGAATCGCAAATGCCACCTCTCCCTCATCTCTTTTGATTGGGTTATCCTTGATCTTATGCACCGGGTCCTGCAGCATTTCCAAGATAACAGTTGCATTTGCTCTGTTGTCCGCGAGTATAGTCATTTCTACATTTTCTTTAAGTTCTTTGATGACTTATACATTTCCTGATACGTACTGCTTCAACCTTTTTTTCTCTCGCGACTTATTGGGGGTAAGTGGTTTCCAGAGGGTTAACGATTTTCTCTTTTGGATTTATCCTAGGTGTTATGGAGAAATTTAGGTCTTTGGCAAGCACATCTGTAGCGTCCCCATCTAGTTGTACAGAGGCTAGGTAAAATATGTTATCGTGGAAAGTTTTAATAAAGGTATATTCTATTTCCTCTAAGTATCACATCACTAATGAAAAATCCACACCTTAATTTTCCTAATTAACAGAGAAAGTAAAATAATATTCATTAGCAACTTATCCTATTTACGAGCAACCCATGATAAATTAGTTATATTTTCGCCTATAAATATTTGCATTGGTAATCAGCCACTAATCTAGAAGATATAAACAGACATCGTTGAGTATTAAATAATATTTTGATAATTGCCACTTACGTTTATTACCTTTTTATTCTCTCTCACACTACACGTTGTCAGGCATTAGAGGCATTAAACAAGTTCATGAGTTTATGAGAATGATTAACTGCGTCGACTTGAGTTCAGTAACTGTCCTTCACAAACTTCAGTTGTAAATAGACACAGCCGTAACAGTTTTTGTAACGTACCCATGTTTATTATAATGTACATTATAATAAAAGTTTGTTATTAAAAATAAAATTTAACGTTTCGAAATATTATTCAAAATATGGCCAATTAATTCAATGTATCGTGTTTTAATAAGAATGCACTGTCTACAGGGTGTTAATGAACTTATGTCAAATATTTTTGTCACATCTCCGTTATGTCAAAAAAATGCAATTTTAAAATCTGACTTACCTAAACATTGCAAGGAGCCACCTTTTGAGAAGTGCTGATTGTCATAGAAGGTGTTCCATGTATCCACCATTTGCTTGCACACAAGCTTCAGCGCGACGTATCCAATTCGCTCGCACGCGTTGCAACATTGCCACGTCCTCTCGAACCGTATTAGAAGCTTCGGCAGTACGATGTCGCAGTTGGTCGATGTCACGAACTTCCGTGTAATACACAACAGTTTTCACATATCTCCATAAAAAGAAGTCTAAAGGGGTGAGGTCCGGGGACCGGAGGGGCATCTAACTAGGCTGCCGCGGCCTATCCAGCGATCGGGAAAAGTAATGTTTAGAAAGTCACGAAATACAGTCCGGCTTCATAAGAAATCTATAAACTCGTAAAAAGTGTTGCAGAATTTTTTGTGGGTACTCGTCGAGATAAAATACATGTATTTCAGCAGTTCTAAAACAGTTTTAAACAAATTTTTTAATTAGCTTTTTTCTCTACGACCTTTAGTTTGTGACATCAGTTAACTCAGTTTTTGCTCCTTTTTCACCCCTTTAAATTTTTGATATAAGTTTATTAACACCCTGTATAAAATTATTAAGACTTGTACACTTCCCTAATTTTTATATTTATCAATATAAATAAAACATTACTTACGTTACTTATAGAGTTATTTTTCTATCAACTTTTTAGCTGCAAATATGTATACAGAGCAATCACAGCAAAGAAATTGTAATTTTCGCGGATATGGTAGAACTTGCCTTGACATATTCTCGATAGTAGTAGCTATGACATGTTTTCTTCTCGCTTTAAATATGTACATACAAGGTGAAATTATTCATTACAATTTCAAGAAATCTAAACATTATAGGGGGTACAGAACTTTATAATAACCGCTGCATATACTGTCTCCGCTGTAACTGTACATTGGTTATTGATTTTGAAAATTAATTTCATTGAAGAAGAATGTTCTGATAATAATTTCAAACCTGTTTTACGTGACGTTGCTATATTACGAGAAATATGCAAATATATACATATAGACTAGCTTTTTCTTAGCGCAAGAGCATCAAGATTCCTAAAGAGTTCTATGTAAAAAAAAATAGATGTTGGTTCTACGAAAATATAATTGTTTCTAACAGCAGCAATCAAATAGTTCGAATTCGAATAATATTAATATACCTGAAGTGAATCACTTTTCTTTGCGACAACTTTTTTTAAGATGATTAAATGACAAACCATCAAATAAACTTATCAAAAATGTGGTGTTTCAAAACATTGTGATATATCCACAAAATATTTGGTTTAATATGGTAATTACCTAATGAATATTTACCTTAGTGTTTATGGCTATTCTTATCAACTAAATTGACTATTTCCCTTAGTAATAAGGTTATTAACGATTTTTAATATCCCTGATATGCAAATAATTAACTTTTGAATCTCTTATTTTATATCCGAGTCTACATTGACGCAAACATTAGTATCAATATACCAGATGCAAATGTTATTATGAATGTTCTTAAAAATTTTAACTTTGCCTTTAGGTATTTTTAGTAAATATTTTTAGCGACCTATTCGCTAATGTGGAGGGAACAAAACAGCATACCAAAATCTTTTGTTATTGTTAGTCTTCTTTTAGAAATATGTGAAAGAAGTATAAATACGTGCTAATTCTCTGGGACTTATCTCTATCTAGGTACATTTTTGACGAGTGTATCAGATTTACACTGAATTTCTTCTGTTTGCAAAAAAATACAGAAATGTCAACAAAAATATATGAAAGGTAAACATTTTTGCAGATAAGATTAAGTTAAAAGTACCTATTTTTATATAAAAGATTTTATATTTAGTAAAGGCAGTAAGCAAATGTGTAGAGGTTAACCTTTAAAGTACAACCATAAAAAATATATTTCAAATTATTTTACTATACAGTATGTCTCAATATTTTGATCAAAAATACACAAAAGTCATATGAACGTAGGACCACACAGATGCTT
Source organism: Anoplophora glabripennis (assembly GCF_000390285.2). NCBI lineage: Eukaryota > Metazoa > Arthropoda > Insecta > Coleoptera > Cerambycidae > Anoplophora > Anoplophora glabripennis. Next base: position 1,652,687 of record NW_019416219.1, on the reverse strand, counting down.
GGTTATTTATGTATATGATGATAATGTTAATTAGCAACTTTTCAAAGTCATCCGATTAATTTTTTCTATAAACATTTCACAGAAGTTCCTATTTTTATTGCAATATTCTACTCGCACTACTGAGGAAGTTAGGAATGAATTGATTTTCGGGTCGAAGTACTGTGGAGACTTTTGGTCAGTAACACAAAACCAACAACTTCCCACAATTTCAGTCGGTTTGACGGAGCCCACATTTTCATAAAGGCAGTGCGGGGTCATTTTATGCGAATCGATTTCCAAAGCTATAAAAAAATGTCACTTGTAGGTACCTACATTTGCCGCAGCATATCTGGAAAACGGGAGATTTTAGAACAGATGTTATTATGAACTTCTTGTCTTATTTTTACGAGATTTATTGTCTCCTCAAAGATTCCCCACCTAATCTGTAACGCCTCATATACTTTAATTTTTCTTAAAACAGATTCAGTTTGATTTCTTGGTATTTTTTATTTGATGCAATCACGAGGAAACCATTATTCCGCTTTGCACAACCCTTTTGTGTCTCGATCTGACCATTTCTCAGAAATAAAACGTAATTTTCTAAAAAATAACACAGTCGAAGCCATTTTACCACAATTTCCTTACGGTGTTATCATTTTGCCGGTATGATAGATAGCATATCGCCGCTACTTTTCTCTAAACGACGTATTATATTTACACTGGATTTTCCAAGGAAAAATGACCACATGAAAAAAATCAACGTTACAACCAACAAAATTTATTTCACTTTTTCATTTTCTATGTTCGGTGTTTCCCATACCACTAAGGCAATGCAGTAGCTGAATTTATCAATAACTATTCCTCTGCTCTGTTTATTTTGCATTCATGATAGAACAACTTCATTAAAAATAAAATAAATATACATTAAGCGCGTCTCTGTCAAGGTCAAACTTGGAATAGTTTAATTTTAAATGTTAAAACGAGGCAATACTACAATATCGACGTCAAAGTTTTTTACGGCGTCTTTACATGCGTTTATACAGGGTGTTTATACAGAAATGGGCTCATTTACCATATTTTCTAATTCACATTCAGAAAGTGTACGTCATAGTTAATTAATGTACGATAATCAGTATTTTTTTTCAAATAAAATTCTTCCCCAAAATGATTTATAAATATAGAGTGCGGGAAAAAGCAGGGAAGGCATGTTGTGACGTCATACCACTCGTTAGCGGCGAGCAATATTGTCCAGGAATGGAAAAAGAAGTTTTTTATTTTGTTGTTATTTTGTTATCATTTCTTACACGTGTAAGAAGTCTTGCACTCATGCAAGAATTTCGTTTTACACTTTTATTTAAATCACCTCGAGCATGTCTATTAAAATATTGAAATATATGGGTGTAATAGTTTATAAAATATCAACCAACTTTTAAAAACACCCTACGCTGTAGATTGTGTAGATATTGACCCCAGGTGCTGTAATGTGCTTGTAGCTCATTCCTAATTAAATTTCTTGGATATGTCCCAACATTATTGTTGTTTACTGCGTTGTATGCCTTCGAATACGGACATCCTGGTATTCTTCTCGAACTCACAATCGTTTATTATTATTTAAACAATTTAAAAAAGAATGGGAGGAATGCGCGTTTCTCCTATGGGCCAAAATGCTGGGGAGCATACCTTGAATAATAATGATTCACACATTTACGAACAATTTACTTATTGTCAACAAGTACGAGATCGTAAACAGCGATACCGATAATTTTATTTAATCGAAAATGTGAGCAACGTTAAAATTCTCGCCAGGTTGCTTCACTCTTACTATTAAGACATTTTCCATGAAATACATTAGTATACACTACGGATGTCCCGTTATTGATCTGAAGAGGCTTAAGAAAGCGTTTGAATATCCAGGTGAATTCATGAATGTAACACGTGAAACTATTTTGTTAGTAATCCGGAGACTGACTTACCTCTGGCGATGACTAATCGACCGCGCACTTCGAGTCATTGTGAAATACCTGTTTTGTTTTATCTCCCAAGATGAATTGCTGTAGTATTACTACGTTTATTTAGAACGGTCATTCAGGGACTTTATTCAGTTGTGACATGCAGACCAGGAACTACTTCTGGAATCCCTTAAATTGCCCAGAAAAATCAGAAATTTTTCCTTTGTATACAGGGCGTCTACTTTTATTTGTGTACAAATCCGTAAAATCTTTATTCTTCGAATAATCGAAACATTTTTGGTTTTAAGTATAATTTAGCGATTGTTTTCATTGAAATCTGACACAATAGCGCGAATTGGGGCTCTTCGGTACCCCCAAACAAACATACAAGGTGTTTCTATCTACATGATCTCAAAGTTGAACAAAATTAAATTTGAAAAATACTAAAACAAAAAAGTTGAGTCGATTATCTTGAAGAATAAGGGTTTTATGGATGTGTGGATAAATAATAACGAACACCCTATATACACGTTCTTAAAAATTGCGTCAAAATGAAACTTGAAAATATATTTTTGTTAGGTACTCTGTTGTTTTTAAGACGTTCATTGAAATATTAAATAACAACTATTTTAAATTAACCTAATATCTTAAAATAGATTTAGAAGTACGGTTAAACAAAATCTTCGTCAATTCTATTTTAAACTTCGCCATTAAAAAAGAAAACAGATCCCATCACAAAGGCATTCGAAGAAGGTACAACTTCTCCAAAACCAATCCTTACATCAAAGATTTGAGAATAAAAAAAGACGTGCTTTTTAGATCTGAAAAACTACTGCTTTAAATTATAGGCATGCATAGGAAAAAGTTGTGAGTTTAATAACTACTACATACCCCTTTGCGTCTGAAAAAAAACAACGCTCATAGTTTTTGTTGTTATAAATCATATGTACAACCGGCAGTACAAAAAACTATCATGAATTATTGGCTTTATACGTGGTATCCTAAATATTTGCAATTCTCGCCAAAAAACACTTTTTAGATTTATAGAAAGGCATTTTTAGAAAATAAACTATTTAATGGAAAAATATATAAAACAATTTTACAATTCTTGAAGCACATTTGGTCATGAAACAAAAATTACATACAGGTTGTCCGCAAATTTCACCGACAACGTTTGACTGCATATTCACGACGATAAATAAATATGATCTACGGAAAAAAAATTGACGATTTTCAAAGTTGTCAAAAATAAAATTGATTTAATTAATAACTTCATAACCCTTTTACCGATCGCGTTAAAATTTGGCACATTTATTTGGACTATTATGGCGTATTATTTCTTAAAGCTTTAGTCAAATCTATATACTGGGTGATATTTTTCTCCGGTTACCTCTCCCTTTTAGCGGTCATATCTATTACAGTGATCGAATTTTTTTTATATGTGCAGCAACATTCAAAATGTTGTTTTATAAATATTATCACTTGAGAAACTCGCCTACAGAAGAGATCTGTGCGTTTTGGTTTGCGTAGCAGTCACGGATTTAAAACTTTGACTGCAGTAAGCGATGATAATAATTAAGATGTTGATTGCTGTGGCTATCAGCTAATGTCATTATTGTCGTGTTTCTTTAGGATTTTCGTCACTTTACACATGCAAATTGTGAAGTGTCCGCATTGTATCAAGACAATTATTAAATGTATGTAAACTAATGTTCACAAAACTTTAAAAAGCAACTTCTTCGGCCATTTCATTTAACTCCTGCTCAAGAACTTGAAAATTTAGATCCCAACGCACGTTTACAATTTTGCTGCTGGTTGATGAATGGCTTCGCAGAAGATAATAATTTGCTTCAAAAATTGTTTTGTACTGACAAATTTGTGTAACAAGGAACGGAGTTGTAAATTTTCATTTTTCAAGAATGGCTTTCTGTAGGCGATTTTCTCAAGAGACAATATTTTTTTTTAAATAAAACGACCTTTTCAATGTTGCTGTCCATTTTAAAAAAAATACGACCACTGTAAAAGTTTTGATCGCTAAAAGTAACTGGTGAAACCTATCACCCAGTATAACGATTTGACTAAAGCTTAAAGGCTTGTAACTCAAAAACCAAAAAATTTTATTTAACTTTTTTCGTAGATCGTATTTATTTATCGTCGTGAATATGCAGTCTAACGTTGTCGGTAAAATTTGCGGACACCCTGTATAATAAAAGAAAACTGTAAACGATTTAGCAAGATTGCTATAAATTTTTACGATTTCAGTTACTTGGTATTTACCATGCATATTCAAAAATAAACCTCTTACTAGAAATATGAAAAAATGCTTCATAAATATCAAACAATAAACCTACTATATTTGTTTCTTAATCGCGAAAATCTTAATAGGATTTATTGACGTAAGCTACGATAGAATAACACTTTTTCAGTATAAATATAAATCCATAGCGTCAGTTTATAGCAAGGATGTTCAGTTTTATTTTTTAGAATTTTATGCTTCCGATAAATCAAATATAAAGCGAAAACAAAAAAATAAAATATATTTTTAAATGAAGTACATATTTGAAATCGTAAGCTACAAATATGCTTTCCTCAATTGTACAGTTATTAAATTAAAATATTCATTTTCGTTATCCTAATTTTTAATATGTAAAATAGTATGAACACTGCAATTTTAAGCTTTAAATAAATAGTGATCTTACATGTATGACTCATGTAATGGGTCATAAAATATGAAATAAGATAAACATACAACATACGGGATGATTAATTTGAATCAAATTGACTAATAATTTTGACAAATCTCAGAATACACTAATGGTGATAATAAAATACCCGTTAACTAAAGAATTTAGAGATACTTGCGCTCACAATAGATTAAATAAAGTAAAAGATTTTTGGTCATTCCCTTGAAAGGTCGATTGATGATAATAAGAGTTTATACACTCAATTTTTTTACTTTATTTGAACCCTGATGTAAATACTCTATACCTAGACCACTCACAGCAGAATCACAAAGCAAGGAAAACACGGGAGGATGATGATTTTTGAAACGTTTACACAATCGAAGCTATTTTTTTAGTACGTTTCGTCGATAAAACCATTTCCTTGAAATTTTACACATCTTATGCGATCGGTTATGGCTTCGCCACAAACTATTCTGTTTGATAAAGAATATAGTAAGTACGTTCTATTTTGTCCGTAACCGTATTATACAAATAACCCAGCGTTTATCAAGAGGAAGTTGAAACCTACTCGCTTTTTCGATAGTTTTTTACATCCTCTTATTTACAACGCATTCTTAGGTTGTGTTAATAATACATCAGTCCAAAGTATGATAGTGGACATTTTGTCCATGATCAGAATCAAGAAAATAGTAATTTATTTAGGTATTTCCACTGAAGTGTCCCAAATAAGTTGGATAACATGAATTGTCTGTTATTTCATTTTCATTCGGATGCTTCAGCAACTTGAAACAATGCAAGGGCTTCTCAAAAAGTTACAGAAAATTGATTTCATTGGTTTGAAAATCCAATAATCAGGCTTACGCACATTAGAAACATCATATAAGCCTTTTTGTTTAAAATAATTAGTTCTCTGAAGATAGCACTAATTTCGGACACATTCTGTATATCTCAAAATACACATTTATTTCCATTTTAATTTTTAAAATACTGCTAAGATCTATTACACTAAAATTTAATATATTACTAAACTGTTTATAGTAGAGGATATAAATTGTAAAAATATAAATTTTTCGAAAACATTAAGATAGATTTGACATTGAAGAGTTTTTTTGTTGCATCTGTGGCTTCTACGCCTTCATTATATTAGTTCTGCCGCACATGTTGTGTTGTACCTGGTATTCATCCTGGTTGTAAATAATTGGACCAAACAAATTACAACAAATTAATTTGTTTGAAAACTGTTTTTTCCTATACTGCTTTTGACACTTTATATAATTAATGTAAGTGATCATGGAAGATAATTTGGAAATTGCTGACGAGTTGAGTTCAAAATTGTTACATATGCTTTTGGTTATTCAGGTACTCTGGTGAATCAGTTCGAGTATGACAATGGCAACAAATAAATAACATGACTAGTACTGACGATATGACTAGTTAATCTTGTTTTCAACTTTTAAACGCAAATTGAATGCAAATTAATAGTTGTCAAGAGCATCGTTTCATTTGTTTGTGTCTTCCAGTTTGGGGATAGTTGCATTCCTCAAAAAGTCGTTATATAAATTCAGTGTAATACTTGATGGTGTGGTAAACATACTAGATCAAAGTCTGTATTAGAATTTTTCATATATTTTGTATTAAAGTTCCTAGAGTTTATTTCCTCGTATTATTTCATTTTTATTTCTTCAGTCAATAGTTCATTATCATATGTTTTGTTCGGAAAAAAGTCGAGTTTTCTAAAAATTTTTTTTTCCATTTTAATTAGCAATGACTAATATGAACGTATCTTAAATTTTAATGCCAATGCCACATACAAGGGCAATTGTTCACTTATAAGCACATATTAATTAGATACCACAGGCATTCCTTCCAACATTTATAATTAATCTACGTCTTAAATTCAGTACTCTTGTAACAATAAAACCTTAGTTAATAGTTATTAATGATTAAATTCGTGATTTTAAGATAATTTCAATTACTCTGTAACAAATCAGTAAGTTTTGATGTAGAAACTTTTCTGTGAAGAACTATGTATAGTTCTTCACAGAAATGTGAAGAACTATACATGAATGTTGTTTAAATGTTTTAAATATTTTAATTAAATTATGCTTTCAGCTTCACCGGGAGGAAGACCAGAAATTATATCAGAGTTACAGCCAGTGGTTGAGGCAAATGACAATCATTCGTTATTTTGTGAAGGAAACAGGCCTCTGAAATGGACGGTGCCTAAAGTAAAAGTAAGAGAAGATAGTTTTGTTGATTTTGAAATTAGAAATTGATTGCAAATAATTATAGAACAAACATAATAATTTACGACTTTATACAACCTTTCATTAATTATAAAACGTTTTAGAAAGACAAACAATCTTGGACCACATTTATCCCCGTGTCTGAGGAACCTATAAACAACCATTACAAGTATGGAAGCAGACTGCAAATTATTAACATGAGTTATCCTTTTATTGGTTTTTATTACTGCCACTATGAAGATGCAGACATAGATAACCCTGAAGAAAGCACAAGCGTATATTTATACGTTAATGGTAAGCATACTCAATAACTTTACTTCTTGATTTTCTGAAACGTAAATGGAGGGATTACATTCAAAATCGCGATTTGCAGATCCTGATCATTTAACCACTCTTGAATTGAACAACGTCATTGAGCAAGTTATTGTCACTCAGTACCAAGAAGCTGTTATACCTTGCAAACCTACTGCACCTGATGTCGATGTCACACTCTCAACCTTAGCTGATGGTTTTAATGTAAGTAATAAATTACATAGTAAATGTATTTCGTTTCAAGAGGTTAGGTTTCAAATTGTAATTGTATTATTATAGAAGATTTAGCTTTTTGTATTTATGTCGAATCAGTGAAAAAATCTTGAAATACCAATAGTAAAAACGACAAATCTAGCATGTGCTGTAATGAAATTTGCTTCTATATAAACTCAGAAATGTATTCTGTGTATCTTGATGCAACACGCTAAAGAAGCTGATTGCTGAAAATTACTTTAATATTTAATAAAAGTTGCCTAGAAATGACAGAAAAAATATTTTGGCTACTAAAAAATTATCAACAACACCGAAACTTCTCTGCTACAATTTTGGACAGAGGTTAGACTACGCGTTGTACTATTTTTCAATCTACAAAAATATTTAAATCTCCTGAGTTTCCTGATAGGTGGATCCGTTCCATGGCCTTTTAATTGTCATGACATAAACCTCTTGCACTTTTATTGCTGATAATATTTAAGTAATTTAGTGTAAAATAGGAAAGGTGATGTTGAAGAACTATCACTTCGAATTGAAGCTGTACTACAGACTATTGGAAAAAGACAGGACGTGTTTGTAATCTGTAAATTTTTGTATCCTCGCATTAGGCCCATACTAATAATATGTATATGTCTGCCGTTGATCTGAGGCTTTGCACAAAAGATAACAAGTTATTTCTTACACTGAAGAATTTCGAAACATATTTTTTAAATATGTATAACATTTAATCATCTTAGTAGCTTTAATAGTTCACGATCAATTAATTTAAATACGGTAACTTTATGTTCCATAAGATTTTTATCTTTAATTGTTTTTTTCATTAATATTGTACAAATTATTAATTTTATTTAAATTTAAAAGGTGTCTTTAGACGATATAAATCAGGACGAAACCCTTTATCGTTACGATCGTCTCTACGGATTCCTTACAAATGACACCAAAAATCTACACATTGATCCAGTGTTCGAATGTATGTTCTACAAAAATGGCATTATGCAGAAGTCCATCGTTAGAATGATCGTGGAAAGTAGGTTATTATTTTATCTGTTTAGCCTAAATACAAAGATACAAGAACAAATAATACATTTACAGTTGAACGTAATTCTGAACTGTGTAGTGGCGTTGACATAGAACATTTAAAAAAAAAATGTAGTATTTGTTTTTGTTGTTACATTACATCTAACTTTATTTTACAGGTAGAAGACGCTGTTTACGATCCAAAAACTGGATTTAGCTTTTTTGTATCAGATCTCAGCCAACAACAAATGTATTTATGTAATTTTTCCAAAGATTCCAATTCGGCTGAAGTTCTGGTCCATTTGACTATAGACCCCAGTCGTAAGTAAGGCACGGAAATGCTTCTGGTGGTAGTCCATGCTTCTTCTTTCCTTCGTTGGTGTGTTGGAACTAATAAATTCTTTACCCTTCTTTCTTTCATTTTATTATGTTTTGATTCCATTCTAACAATAGATAAAAATGCACTTGGTGTACCACTCACGTATGTCCACTAACATGTGAATCGTAAAAAGTCTAAAGCTACTCTCTTATCCAAAATTTACCTAAAACTGCAATCGTTAAAAACATTTGTTCTCTTTTTCCAAAGATGTCCACTGGCATTTTACAAATACATAACCTGGCAGCACTTGGAGGTTACTTTAGATCACTGTTATTGTATTTCTTGTATCACGAAGACACCGTATTTGTAAACTAATATATTGAGTTTTTTCTGTGCTTCACTAAAACTATTTTTTCCTTACATTCATCTTCTGTTTTCATGCATTGTCCAGTTATTGGTGTTGGTAATGTCTCTGTAAATGCTTTTAATTAATTCTGTCTAAAATTAGAATAAGTAATTTAATAAAGTGACAATAATTTTTATTTAAAAATTAATTGTTTTTGTTAATCAAATTAACGTATTTTGGGAAATTAAGTTCCAGTTACTTTATGTTATACCTAATCCTGTATCTTTTTAATAAACAAAAAATTATCGTCACAATAATTTTAATTTCTTTGGCTGTGTTGTTTTCTTAAGTAAGTTTCGTGAGTTTTGAAATTGTTGTGCAATAACCTACCATGAATTTTTATTAGTACCCATCAGCCACTTGCCAATACCACATCTACAAGACCTGAGCGAGGGTCATACTGTTGTCGGGAAGGATTTAAATCTGAAATGTAATGTAATAGCGAAAAACAACGTGCACTTTCATTGGGTAACACCAGTTCCAGTGGATGTAAGTATTTTACTTCCAGTTTTAGAAACTGAGTTGATTAAGAAATTTTAATTGATTAAATAAATTGTACATGAAATATTTTGGTATAGGAGGAACGAATGCGTACTCGTAAGGAGAGGAAGAATGACATGATGATGGAAACTTTAACAATATATAACACTACAAAGTCTGATAATGGAACCTATTTCTGCAATGTGACTGATAATCAACATCACAGCTCTCATGCTAGCCTGAATGTTAAAATTTTCGGTGAGTTCAATATTCTACTAATCACAAAGATATCGAGTGACTTCATTTTTAGATGTCAAGGAGCATTTCCTTGTCGTGGAGGAAGAAAACGATGTTTACTCCATAATAGCATCCGCGGGAGAACCGTCAGTTCAGTGGAGTGTTGTAGTCAAGGGTCATCCTAAACCTTCTGTAACTTGGTGAGTATACATATATAGGGTCTTTCTGAAATTAGTACGATCTTTCAAAGGGGTAGCAGAGGTCGTGAAAATAAACAAATCTTCATTAAACAACCTGTGGTTTAAAATGTCATATTTTCAAGTCAAATCAAAGACATCGGAAATTTTGAAACCAGCTCTGTTGTGTAGAGTGCACGAAATAATTTCAAGGACATTGTCAGTATTCCTTCTCTTATAAAACAGCTTTCGTTTGTGAAAAGTATTGTGTTTGTATAATTTGGTGCTTGGCTGTTGGAGCTGGAACCGACAACAAAATTCTACACTCTACTGAAAATAATTTATAGTAGTACATGATCAGGGTGTACTAACTTATCTCGTAACACATGCCACATATTTGAAGTACCATTTTCACGTGCAATATCGCGGGTACTGCGGCTCGGGTTCCAAGCGCAGGGTATAAAACGTCTTCCTTCCTATGTTAAGATACCTTGCTGTCTTTTCTTCTTTCACCTTACAATCTTGATTAACTTTCTGGACACTTGACACTTTATTTAATGCAAATTATTTATTTCCGCATACTGTACTTCCCTTTTGACCTGATTTCCAAACCTTCCTGTATAATATGTTAGGTAAGGACAAAGGACAGTTCAACGATTTTCTATTTTCGTAGGTTAAACAACAAAAATGAAACAATTCGCATGGAAAATGGAAGCAAATACGAAGCTTATTACGACTCTTCTAAAAATAGGGCATTTTTAAAAATTAAGAACATCGAAATTAAAGATTTTGGCTTTTTCACCTTGCTGGCTATCAACAACAAAACGGAGAAAAAGGATTTCTTTCTAAATGTAACAGGTACGGAAAACGAAGTATATTTATAATTGCAGTATGCTTACAATGTTTTGTTACAGATAAACCAACTGTCGTGTTAGACGTAAAGCCTTTCCATTTGATTGACACCGAGACTAGAGTGAAGTGCTATGCTTATGCTTATCCAGAACCAGAGTTCCAATGGTACTTCAAATCATGTCAATCCGTTGCTTGTAGTTTTAAGGAGGTAAGAATTTTTTCAGTTTCTTTTTTAATTGAACTTACTGGAGAAAATAGACAGAAAGCTTTGGGATAATTATATAACAATTTTTTTCCGATATTAACTCATTTAGATAAATGGAACAGTATCTAAGAACAAGGGATTTGAATTCGTATCTGAAGTAGTCATCAACGCTACTGAGTCTGGATTCCTGAAATGTTTTGCAAGAAACTACAAAGGAAATTCTTCAGCATTTAAAGCATTTTACGTATCTGGTAAGTTTGAAATACGTTCTCGTCTCTAACTTATAATATCATTTTGCTCAAATATATCACTAAGCGTTTGCTGTTTATAACCTTCTTCTAACATAAAATTATTAACACCATACGTGTCAACAAGAGTATCATTTAAACTATACCAACTCAATAATTTTCTTATACCTTCAGATGTAAAAAATGGTTTTGACATATTTGGTCTGGACAGTGGAGTGGACGTAAATGAGGAAAAGAGAGTAGCAACAATCGCCGAAGGCGACACGATTACAATAACATGCGGTGCTTCAAATCAGAAATATTCTGACGTCAATTGGTTCTATAATAATAAACTGCTAACGGAAAACGACAGTAAGTAAATTTAGTTACTTGTTTATTCAGAAATTAGTTCTGAAACCTTATAACTCTTGCTCCAATTTCAGGATACAAACTTACTAAGAGTAGTACCCAATATTCCAGCAAACTCGAACTAGAAATTCAACGTGCAGATGTTTCTGATAATGGATTGTACAGCTGTAGAGTTATCAACAAGAATGGAGAGTACGAATTTCAAAATATGACTTTCAATGTGGCCAGTGAGTATTAGTTTTTCTATTGTGTTACTATTAGATAATGTTTGAGTAATACTTCATGTAGATAAATGCATTAGTATAAATATTACTATTTACAGTGTACTTAAAAGAATAATATGCTTCAGGTCCAGAACCACCAAACATCACCAATTCAACCTTGATAGATGAAAAGGCGATGAACCTACCAGACAAACTAGTGTTATATTGTAAGGTTTCTGGCATACCAAAACCTGTTTTGACCTGGTATAAGGTAAAATTGTGTTAAAATCATTTGTTTTAAAATTATCTAAAAGTTTTTGTTTCAAGAATGGAATTGTTTTTCAAGCATTGGACGAAAAAAGGGTCTTTATCACTGAGAGCAATGACAAAATAGTATTTACCCATACTATAGCGCAAGACGAGGGCACCTACAAATGCGAAGCAAGGAACAGGATGGGAAGTAAACTGAAGCAACAGATTGTTAAATTTAAGAGTAAGTTTATATAATTTCAAAAAACTAGTAATTTCAATGTTTCATTTCCAGATTTACCAAAAGCAGCTCATGGTTGGCTCTTAGCTATTATTATATTGCTCAGCTTAGTATCCCTTGGTACAATAATATTTATTATCATCAAAATAAGGAAAGAAAAGGTAAACTAGTTTTAAATTACTTAACTTTGTTACTCGTTTCCGACAAATCAACTTCTGTTGTTACATTACCTAATTAATAATTTTTAGCGATTGCAAAGAGAACTGAAAATACTGGGCCTTGCCAACTTTCAAAAAGGTGCTGTCGAAAACATTAATCCTGAACTCGGTTTGGATGAGCAGGCTGAACTTTTACCTTATGACCAAAAATGGGAATTTCCTATAGAACATTTAAAATTAGGTGAGGATCTTATATTCTGTAATTCTTAATCTTGTCACTTCTAAGTGTAAATAAATTTACTAAGAATCTACACCTTTCCATAGGTAAACAATTGGGATCAGGCGCTTTTGGTGTGGTCATGAAGGGAGTAGCGAAAAAAATAATAGAAGGTGAAGACGAATCTACAGTAGCTGTCAAAATGGTTAAAAAAAATGCGGACCACATTTATATCAAGGCCTTGGCATCGGAACTGAAAATAATGGTCCATCTCGGGAAACATTTGAATGTTGTTAACCTGTTGGGAGCCTGCACAAAAAATGTTGCCAAAAGTAAGTTTCGTCCTTGACAATATTTATTCATAGAGCGGTATATAAATGCAAAATGAAAAAAAAAATCTAAAACATTTCATATTGGTTTTAGGGGAATTACTGGTTATTGTTGAATTCTGCCGGTTTGGCAACCTACAGAATTATCTCCTAAGGCACAGGGACAATTACATAGACCAAGTAGATCCCAAAACGGGTAGGGTGGACTATGTGATTGGTCAGGAGTTTTTCGACAGGTCTTACTCAGTATCAAGTGATAAAAGGTAGGACCATATCATTACTACATTTGGTGAAGGTTTTAACAAACCAGATTGCAAAAGAAGGCTTTTGTGTAGCAAGGTGGTTAAATAACCTTTTTGGAAGAGTTATTTGCATTTCAAATCATATTTACTAGATATTAGATTGGTTTGAAGTTTTTCGTCGCAGGTAACAGCGATTAAACAATTCCTGGGTTGATTGCTACGTCGTCGGTTTAGAGATTATACGAACAAACCGATATTTGTATTTGCTCTATATATCCTCCCTAGCTGGAAGCCACTGGCCTCATCTCCGTGGAAATTACCTTTTCTGTTCTATTCTCTTCTATTGATTCTGAATAATCTTGGCCAAAATCGTCTCTTTCTCTTACCAGAAATCTCCAACGGTATTAATATTGGATTTACATTAGACCTCTTCCAAGACGAACTGCAAGAATGGCATACTGCTAGGTGTCGGTGTATACAGCATTGGATAAACAGGAAGACAGAGTAGCACGTGGATCCGCAATTATGGAGCCCTAGGTGTAGAAACAGGGAACTAAGACACAACAGTTATAAATTCAAATCAAAGAATACAATCTCAAGTTTCAGATTTTTTTCTGAACAATGGCTGGAAATTTAAATCGACAACATAGCAATCAGCCTTATACTTGTTTACTAGACATCGAAATTGATCTTCTTTTGCAACAACTTCATTATACTAATATGACGTAGTTAGTGCATGGTTATTTTTTCTGTAGTAATGCTCAGTCTCCTTCACTCAAATATGCTGCATTGATATTTTCCAACAGCAGCAACCAGGCAGTTGTACCGCCTGCTAATAACATGGGAGATTATCGAGCAAATCCTAATGGTGATGTATGCCCTTCTACGGATATGACAACGGTATCCCATGGTAAGCAAATATTGTCTTAGTTTCTGTTTGTGAAACAAGTTCATTTTTTATGTAAAATCTGACAACCTTTTGTTTAGGTGAAGATGGAATAACCCTAAGCAATAATAGCGTCCAACCAGATTGGCGGTCCAATTACAAAGGAGACTACAAAGGCAACGTCAAACCTATTTGTACAAAAGATCTTCTGGCTTGGGCTTTTCAAGTTGCTCGAGGCATGGAATATTTAGCTTCCAGAAAGGTATGTCTATGGTACTGATTGATTATTTAAACAATTATGCGTTTAATTCTTCTAGGTACTTCACGGTGATTTAGCTGCGAGAAATATACTTCTTGCTGACAACAACGTCGTCAAGATATGCGATTTTGGCCTGGCAAAGAGCATGTACAAAAATGACAATTACAAGAAAAGAGGAGACGTAAGTTTTTCAGTGCTATGTTATATAGACCAGGGCGTATCTGTCCAAATATTCCACTTCTTGGATGTAAGAGGGGGCAAGCTAATTTTTGCTGGATTACCTTCAGTACAACTCGCTATAATAAAAGTGTATATCCCTAGATCTGGACGGGGTCCGGAACATTTTCAAAATTGCAAAAATTTAAAAAAAATTTAAAAATATATCTATTTTATCTTCAAAATTCAATTCTAAAACTTTTTTCCCCTTCAATATTTTTCCAAAATGCATAGGTTCCAAGATATAAGTAAAAAAAATCAGAAAAAACAGGTATTTTTAAAAATTTTTAAACATTTTTGCAATTTTAAAAATGTTCCAAACCTCGCCCAGATCTAGGGATCTACGCTTTTATTATGTGAGTTGTACTGAATGTAATCCAGAAAAGAATTGCTTGCCCCCTCTCACAACCACCTCAAAACAGATCCGCCCTGGTCTATTAGCAATTGACGCCTATTTTGACCAGATATACCCATTCCTTTTGAGATATGTGTTGTCAGAACAGATTGTTCAGTTTTTAAATGTTTTATTAATAAATTTAAACCACATCTAGGGACCTTTACCAGTAAAATGGATGGCCATAGAATCTATAAGGGACAGGGTGTTTTCAACTCAATCGGACGTGTGGTCCTTTGGCATAGTCCTTTGGGAATTTTTCTCATTGGCAAGAACTCCATATCCCGGTATGGAAGCAGATGAAAGACTATATCAGAAGTTGGTGGACGGATACAGAATGGAATCGCCACAGTATGCTCCAAAAGAGATGTAAGTAAACAAAGTATGGAATTGGTAAGAATATTTTACATTAGAATAAGTTACACTACTATCAAAATCAACAAAATTATTTCAAAACATTTTTTTGGTTCCCCACTGATTGCTGTATTATCGTTACAGCTACAAAATGATGACTGACTGTTGGGCTCCTAAACCACTGGCACGACCTTCATTTGAAAAGTTGTCAGAGCGATTGGGAAGTCTTCTAGAAGACACAATACGAAAGGTAAGTAAGGTCAGACACCTTAAAGTAAGAAATGGCATTTATGTATACACGGATATAGCTTCATAATATCTTAAACTAATGGTTTTCATTTTTCAGCACTATATTGACTTAAACGATCCTTACTTGGTTATGAACACTCAACGCCTTGGGGATGGCCAAAGCGATTATTTGTCGATGTTAAGTCCGCCCACGTTTGAAGCCCTTTCTTCGCCTCATTATGTGAACGAGATGGTCGGACAAGAATCACTGGAAGATTCTGGTTACCTCAGTATGAAACCCAACACCATATTCAGTCCACGAGCGGAAGACGGTTAGTAATTTTAAAATTTAAAATAAAATGAAGTACTATTTCGAACAGTTTAATTCCTGAAATGATAAAATATCAAATGACATGTGTATCATAACTACAATTTATGCTTCATTGTGTGACAGATTCGTCAAAAATTACTTACTTCAGTACCAAACTCTTTAAAAAAACCGCAACATTTGTCATTATTTGTATTATATTTGCAATTTCTCCAGGTCCGATGTTCGACTTCAATGTGAACAACCGCAAACACTTGAACTCGGAGGAAGGGAACACTATGGAGATGTTGCCGATGTTGCAAAGGACTAGCGAATCGGGCTACGAGACCCCAGTGCAAAGTCCTGTCACCCCCAATAGCTTCTCGAACCCCAGTTACCACATACCTCCAAACGTTGGGGAAGAAACCAAAGATTACAGTAACAACAACAGTGAAATAGTGAGGTCAAAGGACAATTACGTCAACATGCCCCAAAATAAAACTTTTATCAAGGACAAAGTTACAAATCAGAACAATCCCTTCATAGATTCGGACAGTGAAAAGGGCAATGCGCATTACGTGAACAGCTCCAGCAAGGACTGGGAAAGTGTCAAAGTGTAAAGCTATTATATATTTTATAGTGTTTACATTTTTTTTAATACATGTAACAAATAGGATCTCCATTATACAGGACAGAACCGTTTTTAACTTTATGTTAAAAAGTAATAATACGTACCTGTATGTCTTTGTATATTTAATGTTACAAAGAGAAACTTAAAAGGTTATATTGTTGAAAAACTATTAGGGTGATTTATTTGAACATGATGAAGATAAAATAACTGATGTTTTGATATCGAAAACAAAAGGTACAGATATTAGAGCCCCCGCAGATGTGCCGCCTCTGGATACCATTTGCCTAAAATGTAAAAAATAAACGCCGAAATCAAACGACACGCTAATTTGACAGATCTGGTCACATTGAACGCACTGAATGGTACAATGCGCTGAACTAATAAATGGGAGTTTCAATAACACTTACGCAATCCTCGGTTTCATGACCTACATCGATATCAGCTGACTGAAATTACTTTACAGGCTTAACAGGCTATTGATTATGTCTTAAAAAACAGGGTACTAAGGAACTACAACGTTGAAGGGTTTTGATTGCATGAATCGTTCAAATGGTTATTCAGAAAGAAAAAACCGCGGATTGCTATTAAATTACAGGGTAGGAATTGGAGATAGGGGTAAAAATGAAACCCGTACGGTTTTTTAAGTATATCTTGAAAACGAAGCAAAATTTGAGGGTATTGCACAGGAAAAATTTTGTAGATAATGAGAATTTCTATCGAAATAGTTTATTTAAAAAATTTCAAAAATTTATTTACTGCAAAATACATATATTAAAAACAATTTAACAAAAAAATGCAAAAATTCATTTTTTTGTTTTTTTACTTTTAATAAAATAACTTTTTTCTGAAAAAAAGTATATATAATTTCCTACAAAATGATGGGTTATAAATTAAATATGATATTGTCATAAATTCAGTAAAAACCCAAAAAAAGGCAAAGTTTGAACGACCATAACTCAGTCTATTTTCATCGAAAAAACTTTTATAACCCATCATTTTGTAGGAAATTGTATATAATTTTTTTTATGAAGCAATGCCTATACCTATATCTGCTCAGAAAAGTTATTTGCATAAAAGTAAAAAAAACAAAATAATTGACTTTTTTGCATTTTTTTTGTTAAATTGTTTTTAATATATTTTCCAGTAAATAAATTTTTTAAATAAGCTATTTCGATAGAAAATCTCATTATCTACAAAAATTTTCCTATGCAATACCCGCAAATTTTGTTTCGTTTTCGAGATATACTTAAAAAACCGTAAGGATTGCATTTTCACCCCTATCTCCAATTTCCACCCTCTAATTTAATAGCACTCCGCGGTTTTTTCATTCTAAATAACCATTTGAACGATTCATGCAATAAAAACCCATCAACGTTGTAGTTCCATGCCATATGGCATAATCAATAGCCTGCAACATTGGGGATTAGAATAAAAAAAATTAAGTTAATGAGTTCGGTCTGACTTGAAATTTTACAGTAGGTGGGTGCTCTCACATTACAGACTAATCTGCCTTTACAACATTGCTTGGTTCCAATAAATCACCCTGTGTAATATGTATCCCCTTCCGAAAAAATATAGTTCCAATGAATCAGTCACTAATTTACCTTGGCTTGTATATTTTGATCTTTACAATATCCATTAGCCACTAGTCAAAGTAAATATGCATATTAATAGAAATTCTAGTCAAAAAACTTATCTCAGGTTATTTTTGTATAAGTAATAAAGTGAAGTGCCCGATTTTTCATGGATTTCTCTGTCAATTGGAATTAAAAGTAGTATCTACTTTTGGAAGGGGGTATATAGTTTACGTCCCAATGTACCCAAGCGTTTCATTCAGTTAAGTCGTACAAAATAATATTTAACATTTTATAAATGTATAAGTATTGAAGTTGTTAATCTATACACTTATTTA
This sequence comes from Anoplophora glabripennis, assembly GCF_000390285.2. NCBI lineage: Eukaryota > Metazoa > Arthropoda > Insecta > Coleoptera > Cerambycidae > Anoplophora > Anoplophora glabripennis. Next base: position 1,634,190 of record NW_019416219.1, on the reverse strand, counting down.
TTTAACCGTATGTAACTCAAAACATTTATTTATAAGCTCAGCCGCCAAAATATTACAAAGTTAAGTGATCTAACATATCAAACTTGATATAGTACATTGGGAAATAGGTTACAGTAAATTTTGTTATAATAGGTACTTAATTTTCAATCATGTCGTGTATAAGTACTTTTGTAAGCAATTTTATTCATAAATTTATTATGGAGCAAAGTTTATTATTTCATAAATAAAGAAATACTTCATTTACATACCTGTTCTCATTAAAAAGAAATTCTTTAAAGAAGAGGAACATTTTTCAGAAAATGTTAGACGTGGATTGATAAAACTTGAGCTAGTAATGTAAGTAAAAAAAGGTAGAAATTCTCTACATTTGAATACAATTATGTCAGCACCAACTTTCTTCCATTTGGTTGGGAAAATGAGCTTACCACACAGTTGAATACTAAATTGGGGTAAATGTTATATTTATTTTCGAAAATGTTAATACCCTGTATCTCGAAAACTGGCTCTTTAGAACACAGCTCATACGATTTTTCTTATGAAAATATATATTCTTTATGGAGAGTGCTTTGAAATATTTTATTTCGCAGCTTTTGTACCTAAATTTGGCCCTCGAGTTGAATAGTTCTAGCCGTACGTTATCCACGATTTAATGTTACAGGTAGAAAACATCCTGTTTCCCAAAGTAGTCTCTCCTCGTTAGCAAATGTTTTGTGATTTGGAATTCTTCGATTAGGAAATCTTTCAGCACATGTTCGAACACTAGCACAACAATTTCCTTCACAATAACCTAAAACTAGTAACATATCAGTTTGTTAAGCAAAAGTATAAATTGCAGCCATAATAAAGAAGATATTAAAAAACAAAGTAAGCTAAAATTAAATGACACCTAGCTTGACACTGAACCTTTTAATTATTGTCATGAATTTGTTTGTTTGTTATGCAGTTGCGGTTGCTTCATCAAAACATGAGTTTTATTTAGGAACAAGTCCACAGCAAGTTTCATTAAAATCCACCGTAACATTCTCCAGATATTACAAAAAACATATTTTTTTTTTCAAGAATTTTGACAGTCAATAGCAGAGGATACAGACGTTTTTTCTTAATGAAAGTTAGGTCAAATCGTCTTCTTTTGAGCCAAAGATTGTCGCAATACCTTTTTGATCATGTGCTTATGGGACACCCTATATATTTGGAAGGCTATATCTTAGTAAGCGTGCACTTTTGTATTTAAGTGAGTTAGGCTAAATAGTCTTATTTTCATCCAAGGAACCTGTGGTCAAGCGTTTGTCCATCCTTTTCAGGGACACCCTGCATACTTAATATCGATTTAAATAGCAGTCAAATAAAGGGAAATTACTCACATTCTATTGTAAAAAGAATTGAAGATAAAAAGTTGCAATCGTTAAATTGATGCGGTTTAACTTCCTTCGCAATATCATTAAACATATGCATATAATTTTCTAAAATATAGTTTAATTGTAATATATTAACTGTGCTCACAACTGTCTCGAAAATATATGTGATGTATTTAAAGGAAAAACTAAGTTTTATTTTTGTATGCATTTGTATATTAGAAGCGGCTAATACGCTAGGCCCTTGTAAGTATTCTTAAAAATGTATATTACTTATTTGTCTAAAATTTTTGTTTAATTAATTTGATATCGCGAATTATATTGTATGTAGATTGTATCATAATTTTAGTTTTTGTCTTAAGCCAAAAGCGTTGTTTTAACGAAATTTTAATGAAAAATCTCACCCTGAAAAGAGTAGACAAATAATACCCATCAATATAACTTAACTTTAAGATAATTAAATTAGTTATACTACAAAACGGCAGTTTTTGAGCAGATAAACTGTAGTCTCTCTATGTCTTCCAACATTTTTTATTCTTGTTGCATGTCGAAATTATTCTGTATCTCTAAAAAATTTAATAAAAATTGTTGTTGCAGCTACCAGCTATGAAAAACCAGAAATTATATCAGCGTACACGACAGTACTTGGCAAAAACGATAACCATTCTATACTTTGTCAAGGAGACAGGCCTTTAAAATGGACTACGCCTGTGGTGGAGGTAAAAAAAAGTTTTCACAGATTTTAAAAGAAATATTTGACTTCAAATAATCTAGGTTTATACCTACATTTACTTAATTGATGTTTAGGGTGTTCAGATTCTGTCAAATTTTACTGTGAGGTACGATTTCGATTATTATTTAATTTATTATTTTATTATTTTTATATATACAGGGTGATCCATTAACGGTACGGAGCGGCTGAATATAGAAAACTAGACGTGCTACAATGATGGGGTAAAAGGCCAAAAGAAATTGATTTAAAATATTTTCAAGTTTGTATTTGTATTTTTTTCGAAATTTCGTTGAAAGTTGAAAATACACTTTTTAGATACACTGTTAGACCCCTCACAATTTTTGTTTTTTTTTTTTTGTTATTATCATAGCAACTCCAGTATGAAGAACGCCATATTGAAATTTTTGAATTGTCATAACTTCTAAATGCCTTAATCGATTTTAGGAAACGACGACTTATTTTAAAGAACTATTAATAAAATATATATTTATGATATGGAAATAGATGACGCTAATTAGAAAAGTTTTGTAATTGTCTTCGCTTACTAAAAATTAAATGCAATGATATAGTTTTTTCCATGGCTTCATAGACCATTTATAAGTTATTGCTAAAATAGTGAAGTTTTGCTAGAACATCTTCCTTTGTTTAGTTCTCTAAATAACATTGACATAGTCCAAGCCTAAATTAAATTGTAAAACTATACCAAGCTTATCTTTAAAAAAGTACTTGTTATATTTTGAAATTTTTTTGATAGCTGCAATGATTCATTTTGTTTATTAATTCCAAATATCTGAGTAGTTATAAGGATTATTGTTTCCATAACGAGGCAGGCTATGCCTTATGAAAATAGACAAATGAAAAATTATGACAAACGATATGTGACAGCTTTGTGGAAAATTGTATACTTGTCTTACTATCTATAGCACCAAGTACCATAGCGATGATACCGCTACACAACTTGCTATGATTTCTTTGATTATGATTTTTCTTGATATCATGTTTTTTTATGAAGAATCTGAGAACATGGCTTAATACAATACACCGACAAAATTTTAAACCAGGAACCAGATTATATATCTTTTCGAGACATCCTAACCTAAACGTTCAAAAAACAAGATTCTCAGTTGTATCTGAGGTTATATTATATCATGGGATAATTTTCTCTACTAAAAAAAATGTTATGGCATCTGAAAGTACTACTAGTCCTCTTCAAAGTACATTTTGAATCATTCAAATAACTTATTTCTTCCAAATCGTTGTTGAAACTAATTAATTTGAAAATTGAAAAGCATCAGGTAAAGACTAAGCCCTCAGAGAGAAAGAGAAAAAAGAAAAAAGAAAAAAAGAGAGAAAAATAAACACTGGTTCTTAAGGTCTTTATGAAGGGCCGCTAGAGAGAGGGAAAGAGATATTCGAACGACTTAAAATGGATTTTAGAGAAGAGGGTGAGTGCTTGTATGTAGAAGCCATAACGAGTTTTGTGGAGAAATATTATCTCGTGACATAAAGCAATCGATTTCAACACTTTTAGGCTAGGATATACCTAAAACCTGATATTATTTTGAGGTAGGTACTTTAAGTACAATAGGAAAATAAATAAATGTATGTGCAAATTAATTTGTTATGAATCATTTAAGGAAGACAAACAGTCATGGACCACAATGATTACGCTATCTGACAAACCACTGAACAGCAGTTATCGCTATGGCAGCAGACTGCATATTATTAACATGACTTACCCTTTTGTTGGTTTTTACAACTGCCATTACGCAGATAAAGGTGATACGGAGGAAGAAAGTTCAAGTACATATTTATTTGTCCATGGTAAGTATATGTTAATACGGAACAATAGGTTATCATCATTTCCCCGGAAAATTATTAGATACTACATTAAACAACTTTATTTTTCTGTTTCTTTTGTCTCTGATGTAAAATTCAGTAATTTCTAAACGCACAAGTACAAAACAAAATGTCCACCACCATTTTCGATGCATGAACGTATGGTAAACATTTAAAAAAAAAACAAGGAGAAAGACTTTAGGAAAAGGAAATAGTGGTACGCAAAAAACACTCCCACACGGTCAAGGTCCAGATACCAACTGAATTGCGTATTGCTGGTTGCTGAGTATCTCGTGTCAATCTCCGCGCCGTGGTCACACTGCTCGATATGAATTTTATCGAATTTTAAATATATTACAACGCTAATGATTTTTAAAATTAAACATAAAGAAGGTCAAAAATGTGATAAATATTGTATTTTATGATATTCTAGGCACGCAGTTATGTCAATATTCCTTAATTAATCGAACTGTTGTACATAAAGTTGGGGATTTTGATAAATTTTTTTTCAGAAATGGTTGAGTTTAGAACCCATGCCATATAAGGATTTTTTGGTTATTTTAATTTATTCTATCGTCTGTTTAAGTTAAGGCAGTCAAACGCCCTGTATAAAACCAACTCACTAAAATGACTATTCTGCTTCATCAAAAAATAAATAATAAATAAATATATTTAGAACTAGGTATACATTTTCAGATCTCGAACATTTAGCAGTGAGGAAACTTAAAGAACCGATTATTGTGACTCAAAATAAAGGAGCCGTTATTCCTTGCAAACCAACATCGCCTGATGTACAAGTTAGGCTCATTAACAGTAGCCTTCTGGACAATGTAAGTCACAGTATATTTTGAAAATATTTAATTTGTTGGTATTACTTTTCACCAGCGACAAAGCTGTCCCTTTTGTCACTAATTACAAGATTGCATTGAAATTTCATTTCAGTGGATATTAAGCACGTGTTTGACAACGTATTCGATTTTATCTAGTTTTTATTTAGACAAAAACGGCTTTACTTTATCTTTTATCTTCTGTAACTCTGTAACTGTAAAATTTTACAGTTGCAGAGTTACAGAAGAATCCCTCTTAGGAGGAACACCCTGTAGATCCCATTGTCTTGTCTTTCGGACCCATTTTTGTTTGTGGGGCTATGTAATTGTTAACTTCAATGTTAGTTTTCTTTTACATGCCTAGACATTTGGTATCGGAGAAAAACATTGTTAGACCTCATTTGACAGGATTTTTTATATACTCGTATACAGGGTGTCCCGTAAAGTATGTTACAAACTTTGGGTGGTGATAGTACATAAAAAAATATGACTAAAAACTCTAATAAACATAACCTCTTAAACGCACCATTTTGAAGTTACAGACCTTCAAAGGTGCAACTATAAAAGTAGTTTTTATGACGTAACTCTTTGTTGGAAAAAGAAAACTTAATGAAATTTTCAGGGGCTAATCAGCTTTAGGAAATCAATAAATAATGCGGATATGAATAAAATCGAGAAAGCAGAAGGGTGTTTTTTTATCACCCTGTATCCTATTTTTTGCTAAAAAAAATTTTTCTGCAAAGGTACAGCAAGTATCATAAGATTTTTAGAAAGACCATTAAATTTAGAAATTTTTTTGTCTCTTGTGTTTTTTATGTAAAATGTTTAGTTTTCTAGTAAATTTACAAAATGCAGAGAGATGAGTGCTTCCGAATTATTTACATACATTTCTTAAGCCTAGTGAATTTTTAAGAATACAATCAATTTCCAAAATAATTTTTTTAATTAAGTAACCAAAACAGAACTAAAACAAAATATGTTATTATAATAAATGTTGAAATTGACCTCCTTCTGCATCGATACATGCTGTCAGTCTCTTTATAAAGTTAAATCTGACTCTTTGGAATATGAATAGACTATTTCTTATTAAATTAAAGGTTTCTACAATTCGCAGTCTAAGTTGATCTTCTGTATCAACAGGGGTTGCATAAACTTGAGATTTCGCGTGTCCCCAAAGATAAAAATCGACAGGATTCAAGTCCGGTGATCGCGGTGGCCAGGCTATTGGTGCATTATATCCTCTTCCAATCCATCGATTAGGAAACCGCATATGTAGATACTCTCTAACATGAACACTGAAATGCGCAGGTGCCCCGTCATGGAGGTACCACATGTATTGTCTCAAATTTAAAGGAACATTTTCCATTAACTCAGGGAGATGGTTTTCTAGGAAGTTTAAATATTCTACTGCATCAAGCCTTTGAGGTAGAAAGAAAGGCCCGAGCAAATAGTCACCTATTATTCCAGCCCATACGTTGACTGAGAATCGGTGTTGGTGATGACTATCAATGGTAGCATGAGGATTTTCGTCTGACCATGCATGTGCATTGTGCAAGTTCAGTAAACCATCTCGTGTAAAGGTGGCTTCATCGGTAAATAAAATGGAGCTAATAAATTCCACATTATGTTGGTGATGGTTAAGTATTATTCGGCAGAATTCTAGGCGTCGGGGAAGATCTTCAGGCATTAAATGTTGCACTTTTTGGAGATGGTAGGCATAAAGGCCGTTTTCCTTCAAAACACGCCAAACTGACATTCTGGAAAGCTGTAACTGATTAGCTGCCCTTCGCACACTTTCTCCCGGATTTTGTTCAAAAGATCTCAAAATTTGTTCATCTTGCGCGGGTAGTCTTCTAGCAATTCTACCACAATGTATGTAACGGGGTACCACACTACCAGTTTCAATAATCCGTCTGTGAATCCGAGTAAATAATTGTGTAGACGGCTGACGTCTCTGCGGATAACGTTCTATGTATGTTCTTCGAGCAGCTGTTGCATTTCCATTACATAATCCATAAATAAAATGCATTTCGGCATATTCTTGATTAGTAAAACGATTGTTATCCGCCATTGTACTCACAAATTAATAATTCGTCAACAGACATGATTAAAATATGGTAACAAATGTCAACTATGTTAAAAGTGACAGGCGCCTACTTTTTGAATACGTCAAATTTAACACCTAGCGGTGAGTAAACTCCCTTTGCATTTTGTAAATTTATTAGAAAACTAATAATTTTACATAAAAAATGCAAGAGACAAAAAAATTTCTAAATTCAATGGTCTTTCTAAAAATCTTATGATATTTGCTGTATCTAAAATTTTTTTTGGCAAAAAATAGGATACAGGGTGATAAAAAAACACCCTTCCGCATTCTCAATTTTATTAATATCCACATTATTTATTGGCTTCCTAAAGCTGATTAGCCCCTAAAAATTTCATTAAGTTTTCTTTTTCCAACAAAGAGTTACGTCATAAAAACTACTTTTATAGTTGCACCTTTGAAGGTCTGTAACTTCAAAATGGTGCGTTTAAGAGGTTATGTTTATTAGAGTTTTTAGTCATATTTTTTTATGTACTATCACCACCCAAAGTTTGTAACATACTTTACGGGACACCCTGTATATTTTTTTATTTATTTAAATTTAATACTTTTATAATTTTACTCAAATTCATATGCATATTTTTTACCGCTACTTGTTGGTAAAATCTGGAAATCACTCTAATTCTTCTACCAATTTAAAAGGTGGCCTTACTGCAGAAGACGGTCCCAGATGAAACTCTTTACGATTATGATCCTAAGTATGGATTTTTCACAAGGGATACAAAAACTCCTGGCAAACAATCGTTTTACTGTGGGTTTTTGAAGGAACTCAAATTGGAATACTTTCCAGTTCTAGTGACCATAGAAAGTAAGTGAAAAAGTATTGACATAATTGTTTTCCATTGCCCTGAAAACACTACAGCACACCTCAATTTGATGTAAAACTTTGTAGATTTTGCTCTCAAAAATCCAATCCAGAATAGATAAGCGTGACAGTTGTTTTATTTCCTTTAGATACTGTTTTTAATCTCTTTAATAATCTAGTTTACCTACCAGTATGTATGTACTGAGTTATAGCAACTTCAATATAAATTTCAATATTTTAACTGTTTGTATTTCACTAAACTAGATTTGCACGGTTCAAATAAAAAAGTAGTAATTCGAAATTCCATACCACTTTACGTTATTGTTAATCCAGTTTTCTAGTTCAACCTTTTACAACCATCTGATATAAAAAAAAATATATATAAAAACAGTAAATTAATAAGCCTATAAAATTATTTTCCAGCATCTATCAGTCGCTTACCAGCACCACATCTGAAAGACTTGAACGAAGGTCACACAGATGTTGGAGGAGAATTAACTCTAGAATGTACCATATCAGCGAAAAATGATGTACATTTTCACTGGGGAACACCAAGCCAGGTAGATGTAATTAAATGGTATCCCAAAATTCATGTAAGAAGTAATTTTTATAGAAGACACACGTTTTCAATTCAAAATTGCAAATTATTTTATTGATTCAGAGTACACAGTATAAGGTTACGTATGAAATAGCATAACGAGTAAATGGCATCCATGGTTTCGTCCAACGGCTTTAAATCTCCTGATCTGGGCGGTCAATTCTGAACACCATAACGGGAAATTACACGACCAGGAAATGACCCATGTAATAGTATCGTTTCTCGGGCTGTATGTCTTGTTGGAACTACATGTTGCCTTATAAGCCGCATTTTCGAAGAAGAATCCGCACCAAACACTAGCACATTGCGTACGCATTTGTTTCTCATCATTCACCCGAAGTGCGACAATTTTGTCGATTAACGAAACCATCAAGATGAAAATCAGCAGCCACTTCTTCCATAATCCCTCTTCAGTTCTTGAGTCAATTGAACTTTGTAAGCATGAAAATGCATATGTTTTGTGAGAATACGCTATAGAGAGCTTGTCGAAATGTCCAATTCTTGACCACGGTATCTAATTGTTCCTGGAATCTCAGCAACACTCTCACGAATTGCTTCGATGTTTTATGTTGAACAATTTATTAAAAGATGGCCAAAGTCTCTAAAATCACTAATCGATCTAGTCTCTTCATAGTTGATGAAGTTAAATAACTATTCCGACCATATTTTGTGAGAAAATTGCAAACTTCAGTGGCCAAACCTTCATTATTTTTAAAATATTGCTCAACAATGAAAACGCGTTGTTAATTTTTAATAACCTTGAATTGTTAGCTATCACGTTGTCTTTTTTTTCGTTGTCAACCGCACAAATGGCGCAAAATTCAAATCTTGCGTGAATTTTGGGACACCCAATATACAGGGTGTTAGAAGTTTGACTGCTATTACTTTAGTATGACAAAGATGAATCATAAATGGACAAAAAAGTTCTATATTACTGGGACGTAAGCTTAAAAGTTTTCAAAATACAGCGAGTTACTGGGGAGTTTCATCACAACGTGACAACAGTGCTTAACCTAATGTTACACAGCTGATGCACACCACGTGTGTACGTGGCAAACTTGTCCTTCGGAATAACAAATATCTAACTAGTATTGTGAAACATTTCTTAAGTTTCAAGACAATAGTTTTCCAGTTTTTAAATAAATAAAATAAAATGTATCGATTTTGTAGTACGAAGATAGTGTTGTGCTTAAATTTTAGCTCGAATTTTAGTAATTATGAATCTCTTGAAACAGGAACTTTTAATCAAATTATGAATTTGAAAAATATGTAATTAAAATTCCCAAAAATTCACGTCGTCCAAATAATCATACGTATTAAAAATAATTTAGGTACTTACCAAAAAGTAAAATTCAGTAATTTTCGCGCATACGCTGGAAAACAAGCAAGAAAAGGAAATAGTAGTACGCAAAAAACATTCAGACACGGGCCAATTCCAGATACCAACTGAATTACGTATTGCTGGTTGTTGGACTGCTTCGTACCTCGTGTTAAGCACACATTGTTCGATATGAATTTTATCGAATTTTAAATTTATTACAACGCTAATTAGTTTTTAGAATTAAGCGTAAAGTAGTTCAAAAAAGTGATAACCATTGTATTTTATGGTATCCTATGTACGCAGTTATGTCAATATTCCCTAATTAATCGAACTTTTGTACATCAACTTGGAGATTTTGATAATTTTTTTCTCAGAAATGGTTGAGTTTAGGACCCATGTCATAAGGTTCTTTTGTTTATTTTAATGTATTCTATCGTCTGTTAAAATTAAGGCAGTTAAATTTCTAACACCCCGTATTCACAGTATTTTAAATTAGAACTATTTATGTATATTACAAAGGAAAAGTTATTTATGTGAAGTAACTATGTAGCAATACTTAATCAGCATTAAATTACACCCACAATATCTAGTTTACATGTAATACCTCATCCATATTAATTAATAATTACCTAATTTTGCTTCTAGCGGTGTCCCAGTCTTTCTGGGACACCCTATAAAATTTATAGTTAATATTTACGAGGAACGTACATATCGACAAACATTAATGAAATTTGTTTACCATTTTAACAAGTTCTGTCTGCTATTAGATTTTGCTACACCTATTTTAAAATTTTTCCTCATATCTGTTGCAGCTTATTGAATACTGTTTGTTCTTTAGGCATTCCGAACGCATGTCATAAAAGTAGTGAGACAGGGAGAATTATCAGTGGGAACTTTAGTAATATATAACATTGTAAAATCAGACAGTGGAACATATTTCTGTAATATTACCGATAATCAACAACACATTTCTTACTCTAAAGTAGACATCAAAGTCTTTGGTAAGAACAGTATTTTGTCATAATGAATTTGATTAAAGTTATCTTCATTTTTAGATACGAATGAACATTTTCTTACTGTGGAAACAGAAAATGGCACTGCAAACTCTACATTGACATCTGCGGGAGAACCTCCAGTTCAGTGGAACTTAACAGTTAGGGGTCATCCAAAACCCATCGTTAAATGGTATGTATCTACATTTTCTTCGCTTGAATTTGTTTTGATTTTGAACCCCATTATTCACAATATCTCGCACAAATCTCCTATAACCTGATACTATTGTAACGAATGCCAACCGCTGCCAGCTTAATATTTCTTGTCAATCCGTCTGCTTTTTCAATTCTGTCAATACCTTTGTGCCTAACACCTCTTCACTTTCTTCTGTTAGAGATGAACTAGGAAAATATACAGAGACAATTTAGAGTTTCCATTTCTGTAAGTTCTCCAGTCGGTTTCCACTTATTGAAGTTCCGCCTAGTCGTAGATTTTTTCTTTGTGTTTTTTTACTATTATTAGATATACCTACAGTGTGCATTAGCCAAATGGGATAATTTCAGTAACAAATAAATGGGGCGTGTTCGAAAAAACACTCGGACACGTCGATTGGTATTTTTAGTTGCGCATTTTTTTCAACAGAAACTTTTTATACAAGGTGTGTCATGTAATAATGATCAAAACCAACTTTCTTATCTAAAATGCAACACCTTATATTTTATTCAATTTTTGAATTCTTCAGAAAATTCTAGACAAATTTCATGTACAATGTCCTATCTTCAATTGTTTCGGAAATGTTAAGTGTTTTCAGATTTATTAAAAATTAACATTAAAAAAAAAGAAAATTATTTGATTACAGAAATTCGCTGCAACACACTCAATACTTATTTCCCATTACCAAATCAATGTACGGCAGTACCTCAACCGAATATTTCCAAATCGGTGGATAAGGAGGCGAGGATCGATGGAATGGCCAGCACGATCCCCTGATCTGACACCGTTATACTTCTTCTTATGGGGATATGTCAAAAGTATTGTATACAAAACTAAACCCTTCGACTTCGCTGACTTAAGAAGATGAGTAACACTTGCGATTAGATTGCTCACACCTGAGATGTTGAGAAATGTTAGAAGAAATTTCTATTTAAAATTAGAATGTTGCCAAGACGTGGCGAGCATTTTGAACATCTCCTACATTGACATTAATGTTTTTTTTGCTTTTCAATAAATAAACAATATTACTTATTAGTTTTTGAGTGTGTTGTAGCGAATTTCTGGAATCAAATAATTTTCTTTTTTTAATGTTTGGCTGATATACACTGTATATTTTTCCTTTAGCTTTATTAAAGTGATGTCTAAGGTACGGGTCATAGAAGAAGTATTATCGAGGTACTATATTCTTATAATCTTGTGATTATAACTACTACTATTCCTAGATACTGGGGAAGTAAATCAATGCTGGACGAAGTATGTAGCTCGCAAATTGGTTGTTTCCCACAATATTATCAATCAAATTTGTAACCTACATATTTAACATTAAAATTTACTTTGTTAGGTTTAACAACAGAAACGAATCAATACCAATGGAATACGGTAGCAAATATGAAGCCTGGTACAATTCTTCTGCGAGTAGAGCTATTTTGAAAATCAAAAACCTTACCATTACTGATACCGGTAATTTCACTTTGTTGGTCGTTAGTAGAGATAGTGAAAATAGGATTTTTTATCTAAATGTTACAGGTAAGTGGAAATGGTATTCTTTTTATTTTAATTTGAAAGCTAATTAACGAATTTCTATGTATTTTGATGTTGTTTTAAAATTGATATAATCAAAACTAACCAACCATCAAATATTTTACCTTACATAGGGGTCCAACCTAAAATAGGTGGTTAGGATCTAGACCAAGATGAAGGAAAAACGTTAACTAACAACTTTGCGACATAAAAACTAAATGTAACATATAAGTAGTAATAGACCTAATAGTTATTTACTCCATAATAAAAGAAGGTAAGTATTATTTACCAGTCGATGACGATTTTGCGCCCGAGCGGAGCGAGGGCTGGCAATAGAGTCCGAGACAGGTAAATTATACTTAACAGCTGCGTGGTGTATAACATTTTATCTGCTCCCACTTTATGGTTCATGAAATAAAGACTAGGTTTTATTTTTTGACATTTCATAATCAATTCATTATGACATTATTCGAAATATTACAAAAGCGCCTTGATTGTTTGGATTTTGTTGTTTCTAAGGTATAAATAAAGCTACACAAAAGTTGCAATTTTGCTGGTTTTGATTATTATTTCTAAATGAGTGATTTTCAAATAGAAAGTGCAGCAAATACTGCCTGCGAATTTTATTGCCCGAGAAGTCGAAAGTGCGCTATGAACGAGTATATAGAAATTTCAAAGAATGGTGCCAGAACAAAAATACTGGTGTTTCTGAAATGCCACTGCTAGCATATTTCGTGGAGAAGTCAAGAACTTTAAAGTCACCGGCGAGTTTGTGGAGTGAATGCTCAATGATTAAGTAACTATTTTCACAGAGGAGAACGTGGATATATCAAAATACCCCAAGCTGAGAGAATTTTTGAAACGTGAGAACAACGGCTATACACCTAAAAAATCAAACGCTTTTACAAGAGTCAACGATTTTCTCGTTCAGGCACCCGATAACACATATTTGCTAATGAAGGTAGTGACGGAGCATGCCGTTCTGATGAGTTATGCAAATTTACTTTGGACGTCAATTTCAAAAATTTCGATGACATATTGTAGTTACAATTCCAGATTCTTAAAATGGTATGTCATGGACGTTTACAATTACTTCTCGTCTTGGTTCTGTTTCCCACCTAGAAATTCTCAAGAAATATATCAAGATTAGATTGAAAATTGAAACTGAAATTTCATGTTTTTTTATGCGCTATCAAGCAGGTAGATTTTACAGCCAACCAGTCGACAGGAATACCCTTTCTATGATCCCTAATAAGGCTGCACAGTTTTTGAAACTAGAACATCCTGAAACATATACAGGCCATTCATTCCGAAGGACATCGGCAACATTACTGGCTAATACAGAAGTTGATGTATTAGCAATCAAAAGACACTTATTTGTTAATAAATATGCATTTATAACTCGAAATCGTTTTTTTCCCTAGGGAGGTAAGTTACCTCACTCACCTCCTGTTGTCCATCGCAACTTCTACTTCTACGGTAAAATCCACTTACCTCCTTAAGAACAATGTATTAATAGTCTATTTATTACAATGGGGGCAGATAAAATATTTTAGTTTTTTTACTAAGCTAACTATGATAAATAATGTTTGTTCCAGATAAACCAAAAATGTCTTTAAATGTAAAGCTCTTCTATTTACTCAATAGTAGCAGCACAATGCAATGCTACGCTTATGCTAATCCAGAACCGCAGTTCCAGTGGTACTTAAAATTTTGTCAATCTACTGCCTGCGATTATGTACCGGTAATTACACATTTTCTCATTGATCTGTCAAACAAAGTTATTAAGAAAGTAGATATTTTTGAATATGATGAATGATTTAACATTGCATGCATTGTCGAAAAAGATACTAAAATTTGGGCTTATAGGTAAATGGTACGGTATCTAAAATTAACAAATTTGAATTCGTATCTGAAGTAGCCATCAACGTAACCGAAAACGGACAGTTGAAATGTTTAGCAAAAAATTACAGGGGAATCTCATCTGTTACAAAAACAATTTACGTATCAGGTGAGTTTTTTTGCATCCATTATTTTGTAAGGTGCATGTACAGGGTGTCCGCAAATTTCACCGACAACGTTAGACTGCATATTCACGACGGTAAATAAATACGATCTACGAAAAAAAAGTTGGTTTTTGAGTTACAGGCCTTCAAAGTTGTCAAAAATAAAAGTAATTTAATTAATAACTTCATAACCGATCGCATTAAAATTTGGTATATTTATTTGGACTATTATAGAGTATTATTTCTTAAAACTTTAGTCAAATCGATATACTGGGTGACAGTTTTCTCTGGTTACCTCTCCCTTGTAACGGTCAAAACTTTTACACTGGTCGTACTTTTTTAAACGAGCAGCAACATTAAAAAGATCGCTTTATTTAAAAAACTATTGTCTCTTGAGAAAATCGCCTACAGAAAGACAGTCTTGAGAAAAATGGCATTATTTGCAGGTCTGTATGTTTCGGTTTGCATAGCAGTGTCACGGATTTAAAACTTTGAGGTCAGTAGGCGATGGAAACAAAATGTTGAGCTGATGTTCATTTGGCCAATAACATATTTTAATTATTTATGTATTATTTCTCAATATTTTTACTAGATCGATTTTCAACCTTATGTACTTCCTCACGCTCACTAAAGCTAGCGTTCGGAATCTTCCACTCGTATCGAATTTTTTCATTCTAACCTAGTTACAGAATATACTATCCTTGCATTTTCAGATATTAAAAATGGTTTTGATGTCTTTACTTTGGACAGCGATGTGGATATAAATGAGGAAGATAAAGTGGTAACCATTGCTGAAGGAGACAAAGCTGCGGTAACATGTGGTGCTTCAAATCAAATGTACTCTGATATTAACTGGTTGTTTAATGACAAACTATTGGTTAATAATGACGGTAAATATACTTTGTAACAAAAGGCGGGACGCGCAGTCATTTATTTATTAGTTCCCGGAACGGAAAGTAAGATATTTCAGTCGTCACAAATTTTCGGAGGGTTAATGGGTTTCAAGTAGGTCGCCAAGATCGTCCTTCGGAGAAGTTTGCCTATATTTTTTAACGAGTTTACTTAAACTGTCGGGGCCATGTGTTAAGCGTCTAGTATGAGAAAAAAATCGATATTTAGTAACGCGCGAAACCACAAGAAGAGCGTGGAGATTTCAAATTAGAATAAAATTATATTGTAAAATTGATAGTAATTCGAAAAGCGAGTATACTTAAGCAGCTGGGTTTTTTTGACGGATTTTTCCTAGCTATAAGAGTAGATTAAATGAGATCGACTAATCCGTCCCGTAATTGCTACGCGGAGTCATAGGGGAAGGCTAGGGTCACTAGAAGTCATATAATAATTATTGTTATAAATGTAAATCCAGTCAATTAGATAATTATTAAAGCATCCCGATATTCAGGTCCCCGCCAATAAGATAAGAACCGAAACTTCTGGACCCAAGAAATGGGCGTGGTCAGAGCGAATTGTGGAATTCAGGAAGGATCTCGAAAAAGTCAGTTCGTTCTTAAGTTTCACATTGAGCAGACTAATTATTAACTTTAAAGTCTCGGGCTAATTAATTAATTTTGATAGTTTTTCTAAATTTTGTATAGAGCGCGCATTCCCTGAATCTCGGTACGCTGTCGCGATTGAATCAATTAATTAATAATGTCGTCGAGCCGTTGTGTTTTTATTTTGTTTGTTTGTTTTGTTTATTGTTAATAAAACCCTTCCTGGAAGTTTTGTNGTCAATACAATACTGTTTGTATTGACCGTTGCTAGGAAAACTGTACGATTTTTTTACCAAGCTGTGCGATTTTTTTACCGTACGTAAAATAGGAATCTTACATTGATCGCAGACGGTGTGTTTTTAAGTATTTACAGTAGTGGTTGTAGGTAAAGTATAGTACGTAATACGTGGTGTAATGCAATTACGCACTCATAGAATTACGCAGTCGCCGCTACTCGGTGTCGTGCGTAACTTTTCCATTCGTGCGTAAAATGCTTTTTACAGCACTTATTACGTAATATACTATTTCGATTTTCCGTTTACGTAGTAGATTATCATGGATGTAAATAAATTAGTTAAATTAAGGCTTCTGCACCACGCGCTGATATTTATAGTTTCATGGTCTTTCGGGTTGTTATGATTCGGACTCATGCAATAAGGCATCTGCAATGGTCACTGGATATGCCGACGGTGAGGAACGGCGAAAGTTTGGGGGTCTCCGTAAAGACTAGTCTAAGAACAACAGGGGCGGGTCTGGGGACGACCAGATAGATAGGTCACAGTATAACAACCCGAAAAACTGTGGTGATTTGAATATGAAACAATATTTGTATTAACTTCAGAAATCAGGCTTACTAAGAGTAGTACGAAATATTCCAACAAACTTGAGTTGGAACTGCAACATCCAAGTATTTCTGATAGCGGAGTGTACAGTTGCAGGATTACTAACAAGAGTGGAAAATATCTGTCGCACAAGATGACTTTCAACGTAACAAGTAAGTGCAATTGAACAAAGAAATATTTATTACTAATTAATGTTGTCACAAACTTAAATTTAATATGTCATCGTCTTCCCATTCACAACCAAACCAAAAACTGAAAATAAAAACTTCACTTGATAGGTTAAATGAAGTTGAAGAGTTTTTTTATAGCGACGATATTCCTAATTCACAAAATTGTATTATGTACCACCCTGCATATTTTAGGTCCAGAGCCACTCCAAATCATCAATACAACATTGCAAGAGAAAAGGGAAATCAACTTACCAGACAGACTAGTGTTATTTTGTAAAGTTTCTGGAATTCCAAAACCTACTATAAAGTGGTATAAGGTAAATTAATCTCAGTTCGGTATTAGTAGAATTATTTTACGCTTTCTGCTTTAAGAATGGTGTTGCTTTTCAAACATCAGAAACAAAACGGATCCACATTTCTCAAGATAAGGAAACAATCTCGTTTGCGCACACTGCAGCACAAGATGAGGGCACTTACAAATGTGAGGCAAAGAACAGACTGGGCAGTGTCACGAAGCAGCAAACAGTAAAATTTAAAAGTATTTTTTAAAGTTAAAAAAGTTCCTTCGCTCCTTAATCAATATTTCATTTTTAGATCTTCCTCAAGCGGCCTATGGTTGGTTTTTAACTATAATTATATTGCTTAGCTTGATATCCATTGGGACCATAATATTTATCGTCTTTAAAATCCAAAGAGAAAAGGTAATCTTATTTTATATCCATCAGTGAAACGTGGGAAACAACAATTCTGTCAGTTGAAACACTAACTTTACTTAAAAAAAATGCGACCATATTGAGAACCGATAGAGTCTAGAGGGAAAGACCATCCTATTCTCACATAACATATCATAGTTAAGTGCTGGATTTTGCCATTTGAGGTTACACCGCCTCAGATGCTCGTTGACCGAGTTTAACAAATCTTCCAATACTCAGAGTATGACGAAGTGGAAAACGATTTACGTACATAGGTTCTGCTACCGCAATATTTTGTCTATATTCACCGTACTTCGTACTTCAATAGTATATCCACCAATTCATTATTTCAATTATCCACAGCAGGCTAATACGGCAAATCAAGAGTTCATTAAATCTACATTTTCATCAGTTCAAATTTCCTTGTTAACTTTATTCACATTTTACAGCAACAGCAAAGGGAACTTGAAATTTTAGGCCTGACTAATTTTCGAAACGGTGCTGTGGAAAATATCAATCCTGAGCTTGGTATCGATGAACAGGCTGATCTTCTACCTTATGATCAGAAATGGGAGTTTCCAAGGGAACATCTGAAGCTGGGTGAGAATTTTAAATTTCTGCATTTTATTAATAGACCAGAGCGGATCTGTTTTGTGGTGGACATAATAAAAGTGTAGATCCCTAGATCTGGGCGAGGTCCGGAACATTTTCAAGGTTCTGAGTACCATCGCTAGAAAGGATCTATGTTGTTCTGAACGTTAATTAGTTGTAGGGTCAGCAAATATTTAAGGGTCGTCGGTGAAAAATTGTATTGAATTCGAGGCAGTGTTGAATATCACTGGCATAGATAATAGACAACAATGGGCCAAGAACCGAACCCTGTGGCGTTACTGGCCTTCAGAGAATTCCGTGTCAACTCTGTCATTAATATATCTATCTGTCAAATATTCAAATATCACAGTATTTCAGTTTATATAAAAAAAACTACGATTCGGAACTCTGTCAAAAATCAAGATAAATTATTTCTACCAGATTCTAATCACTGCTAACTTTTAGAAAATGAAGCAGGTTAGTTAATGCTGCCTTTGGCAAATCCATGTTGCTGAGAAATCATGAAATAAAAATGAATAATAACAATAACATTTCTACAGTCGAGCTGCTGCATATTCATTATTTATTTATATATTTATTTTTAATTCAATAAGGGACTGGATCTCTAATTGCTCTTTCATTTTTGGACTTCTGGGAAGAAGTTCTAAAAAAAATATCTTCTATTCTTCAGATCTACACATTCCTACAAAAAATGTCCAACATAGGTTTCACCTTGTATATTTTAATAAATTCATAAACCTTATCCTCTAAATTGCTCACTTTCACAGATAAGCAACTAGGATCGGGTGCTTTTGGTGTAGTGATGAAAGCTGTGGCAAAAAATATTGTGGAAAGAGAATACGAAACTACCGTGGCTGTTAAAATGGTTAAAAAGAATACCGACCATGCTTGTATCAAGGCGCTAGCGTCGGAACTGAAAATAATGATCCATCTAGGAAAACATTTAAATATCGTCAACTTGCTAGGAGCTTGTACGAAAAATGTCGCTAAAAGTAAGTTATTTTTGGTTTATTTCCCAAAAAACAACTGCGCCATTGCAGAAGATCAGTAAAATATTCAATTAAATACACATTTAAAAAAATACGAAAGGGAATGGCAAACAAATACAAACTTTTAGGAGAATTATTGGTAATCGTCGAATTCTGTCAATTTGGAAACCTGCATAATTATCTTCTTAAGCATAGAGAAAATTACTTAGACCAAGTAGATTCAAAATCTGGTAGGATAAATTATGTGACTAGCCAGAAATGTTTAAATTGGACTTCAGACTCTGATAACGAAGGGTAAGAATCTGCATTTATATATTTTTTTTATCCATAGTCATACAGACATGTGTAGTTGGTTGATAATATGTTTTCCTTAGTAACGTCCAGTTAAATTCACTCGGATATATTGATATGAGATTATCCAAAGATAATAAGAAATCAGTTGTACCAACTTCTTGTGATATAACTGATTATCGAACTAATCCTAATATTGATGTACGTCCCACAACAAATATGGCTGAAATATACCAAAGTAAGTATCTAAATATTATCTTTTGTCTTTCTTCTTGTATCCTGAAGCTAGATTTCCTCTGAATAATTGAAAATGTAAAGTAAATCATCATTATTAGGCATTCTAAATTTTTAAAATGTGGCATAGAAATATGATTTAATGAAATTATATATGACTTTCAAATAAAACTACCAAGACATTTTCGACAATAATAGTTGCTTCAATCAAAATCAATTAGTTCGTTTTCATGCAGGTGAAGATGGAATAACTCTTAACAAGGACACTGGCAAAACAATTTGCACAAAAGATCTCCTGACTTGGTCTTTTCAGGTTGCCAGAGGCATGGGATATTTGGCTTCGAGAAAGGTAATTCGTTGGTACTGATCAATTATCGGAAGCTATTTAAATTTGAATTCTTCTAGGTTCTTCATGGAGACTTGGCAGCGAGGAACATACTTCTGACCAATGACAATGTTGTCAAAATCTGCGATTTCGGTCTATCAAGAAGCACGTACAAAAATATGAATTACAAAAAACAATGCGATGTGAGTTCATTGCTTAATCCTACCTAAGTTATTTAATCAATATTAGTTAAAACTGAAGCAATACTCTACCCTTTATAGATGTATTTCACAAAGTATTAATTGTATTTCAGATAACGTAATTTAATATTTTCACTATCAATCAATGGTTTCATACTTTTTGTCTGCACAAACGATTTTGTATGTAGATTCGTTCATCCATGTCAAGAAAACAAGTATCCTTGTGTAACTGGATAACTTGCTTCAATGTAAAGGTTACGTTTTTATCCACTCTAAAAGACGCAATGTTTAGATAATGCAATTGGGATTTTTTAAAAACAATGGGTGAATAATCTTGCTTCTGTGTAGGGTCCTTTACCAGTAAAGTGGATGGCAGTGGAATCGATAACGGACGGAATATTTTCAACTCAATCTGACGTTTGGTCATTTGGTGTAGTCCTGTGGGAATTCTTCTCATTGGCCAAAACTCCCTATCCAGGCATGGAAGCAGATGAAATATTTTTTAGAAAATTGATGGATGGGTATAGGATGGAATCGCCGCAATATGCATCCAAAGAGGTGTAAGACATTCCATTCAATAAAAATTAGCTTCACTTTGTCTTTTCCTTCGTCTTAAATTAGCCCATCTCTCTCCATTTTATCCAAGAGACTTTAAAACGCATGAAGGAAATTTTGACAATTTGACTGTGAACTGAATATTAACGAAAAATACATATTTTAATTTAAACATAACTAATGTTATGGTTTGTACTACAAAATATTATTTTCCTTATATTTTCTCGTAGGTATAAAATAATAACAGCTTGTTGGTCTCATAAGCCTGAAGATCGACCTTCATTCGAAAAATTGTCGAAATTGTTGGGGAATTTACTAGGAGAGACAGTGCGAAAAGTAAGTTGAATTATTTTGTCGTATTTGAAATGTTTCCATATTATAATAAAATGAACAGGGTAAAATATGATGTAATAAAAAAATTATATTGCTATTCCAAGTAGTACTGAGATAGCACAACTAGAGAGTATCGATAACATCAACACTACTACTAATGGAACCTTTATACTTATTTCGTGCAAAATTATTGACAATTTACACTTAAAAACTACTTTCTAATTTTTCTACTCATTCACTCACTCACCACTTTTGATTTTCAGCACTACATTGACCTAAACGACCCATACCTGGTGATGAACACTCAACGTCTTGGAGATGGTGAGAGCGATTATTTAGCTATGCTAAGACCTCTTACATTTGGGACCCCCTCATCTCCTTATGTAAATGAAATAGCGACCAAAGAATTATCCGAAGATTCAGGTTACGTCTGTATGAAGCCCAATGCAAGATTGGGCCTAATGGAAGACGGTTTGTAACTTTATAAACTAATATTGTTTTTACTGTTATTGTTATCACATCTCGACAAATGGTGACTGATTCAAAAAATTTTCATTAACTTAAAGCTATTTCAGATTCAAAATTTTACAAAAAGTATATGCGAGTATATAATTTTAGATACGTGTTAGTAGTTCATTAGTAGTCATTATTCTAATCAGAAGTTTAATAAAACAGAGACAAAAATATTTTTTCTCCAAACTGTAATTTTATTAATACAATTATTTGTTTAGTTCCAATGATCGAACTAAGTGATCCCAAGCTGAACCCTGAGGAAGGAAATACAACTGCTGCTAATGCAGCAGCGATGAACTAGCAGTAGTAGAATAAATCAGTATAAAATTTCATCAATGATGGAACATAATCATCTATTATGTTAAAGTATTATTTTATAGTAGATTTTAAAGTACATTTAATTATAGAGCAACCAGTAATTTTTACATGTAATTTTGAGATTAATAAATTTATTCTGAAACGAGATTTTTTATTTTTTTATCTACCTACATACATAAAAAACTCACTTTATTACTTTTATGGCAATTTAAGCAACAAATGCCCATTTTAATGTAAGGTAATGTGTAATGTGTGCAATGTGTTTTAAATTTATGTTTTTTTTGTTTGTTTTAAGTATTAGACCTAAGGTTTTTTTATGGTCATTCCTATACAATAATTTTATAGTCATGAAAGGAAAATAAATGAATACATAAATAAATAAATAAATAAATTGTTGGAGCATCATTCCTTAGATCTGACGGCATCGACTGCACTAACCTCTAGATGCGACTCATCTAATTGTAAGCCATTACCATACGCACCTGAGCTCGCCGAACACGCTGGGACGGTCTGTTTTTGTGCAAGTGCTTCCGTTAAGGAAAAAAACGAAAATATCAAAAACCAGAACGAGCTACAGAAGAACTGAATGAAGTTTTGGATTGCTCAAGGCCGTTATTGCCTACCGGAATTTTTTTAGATTTTTCTGAACCCTAAAAATTTTTGATAAAATCGAAAATTGTCAAAAAATTAAAGTGCTCATCTAAAGGCATGTGTGAATACAGAAATTTTTAGGCCAAAATATAAAACATCAAACAAAACATTTTTTTGTTTTTTTGTAGGCCTATAGAATTTTATTATCTTTTACATGCTTGGTAGCTTCATATCCCTATTGGTTATGATGCATTGCAGGTTGCATGTATCTAGATTTATAATTTATTTAAACAAATACGCCCCTACCACCGTCGTTAAAAGCTTTTACAGAATATCTACAGCAGTAGTCGCTGAAATTTACTGGAATGGATTTAATTCTCAAATTCGGTTCAATTCTTTATATTTGCACGTTGTTCGCAGACAGCAAAGTGGGTAAGTAAATAACAAAGTTATTTTACTAATGACTTTTTCTAATTTCGCTTTTAAATTTGTAATTATAAGAATAACGTAAAAGAAAGATATTGCGCTGTTAGGTATATCATTAAATTATTTTCATTGAATCACGTTTATTCTTCATATAAAACGATTTTGCATCAGTTACAAATAAAACAATTCATTTTTTATTTGTTACTTACTCATTGCTTCTGCTTTTTCTCTTTCAAACATTATTTCTGTTTTAACTACATAGCGTAGTTGTAAGCTTATGTGATTTGCACTGAAATGTTATCCATAAACACTTTTTTGGTTGAACCTTAAGAAAGTAAGGATTAAAACAAATCGTCCGTAGATAGCTCTTAAGAGAGGCATTTCATGCGTAATTTTCAATTGATGTTCTACTGAAGTAGTTGTTTGTCGGAAGTTTTAGAAAATATTTTTCGATATTTACATGATTTATGTGATCTTTCACAACGAAAAATTAAAGAAATACTTGCATTTCAACATTTCTTTAGTTTGGGTACTATAGAAAAGAAAGTAGTCGCTGTAGGTCGTTATCAAAAATTTAATTTTTTTTGTCCCCCAGGGTTAGACCGACAATTAACACTTTTGAGAGGTATTTGCATGACATGTTTAAATGAGGATTATGAGGGCTGCGCAGAAAATAGTCGTAGTAATAATAAATCACTTTGGGCGATAATGGACCTGCAAATCTCCCACGAATATGAACATATCGATTAAAGAGATCTTTACGAAAGTGCGATTTCTTGTATATAAAATGCCGGCCTTAATAAAAATGTGATATAAGTAAACTGCAATATTAGTTATATCAGAGTTATTTATGAGATTTTCATGGAACATGTTGCAAAATAAATAACACAGGATGAAGTTTAACCACACTCTATTAAATAAATATCTATGTAAATTTCTTAAATATTATCAAAGTATTTTAACCAAAATCGGATATCCTTTGTTGCAATTATCAGCTGTCGGTATATCTGCCTGTTTTTTTTTTAATCTAAATACAATCCAGTAAATAAAATATTTGGATAAATATAACCGTGTTAATCATTTAAATATAGCATACAAAATGAAAAGAAAATTTCTTATAAACTGAAAAACATTAAATTATATACAGTATGTTGGCGGATTGAGTTTTCAAGAGGACCAATGGACCAGAAAAAGAAAGATACGAAAAAAAGTATTCTTGGTAAAAGTTTTTGCTTGATTAGGAAATACGAATCACCATGACGAATTTTTCTGGCCATCTAAGGATTCTAATAATATTTTTTACGGTGTTCGTTGACGGAATTCATCCACCAAAATAAATTTGCCGATATTCCTGAAGAACTTTTGCACATTATTGATATTTGAATAATACAGTTTAACTATGTTTTATTTTTCGTCATCAGAGTAACCCACTTTAATTTTTTTTTAATTTTTTAAATTAAAATGGGTTATCCTGATAATAATAAATCCCGTGTATTTTTAAAGGAAGGTTCGTTTCTGTCGTTTTTGTCTGTTTGTGTGCGATAGAGACAGAGAGACTTTGTCCTCATAGAGGACTTTTCTCTCTCTCCCTCTCTCTCTGCTGTCTTCAGGAGTCTCTGGGACTTCACCAGCATCTTCAGGACACCTAGGGAGGGAGCGTGGGGTAGAGCGCGTGGCCTTTTTAACCTTCGTCATCGAGCTATTACGTCACAACGTATGAGAAAAAAACGGTTTTTGCTCGTAACTCCCCACACCCCAGGTTGTGATTATCCAGTCTGCGTTGAATGGAAAAGGTCTGAGGTCTGTCTGTCGAAAAACAAAAAAGTTAGTCAATAATTGCAACAGCAGTAGCGAAGTCTCTCATTGATTGATGATTTTTTGTTTTTTTTTTAATAAATTTCGTATCAATCACCCCTTGAGGTTCCAGCAATTTATTAAATAAAAGAATTATTTTAGAAGAAAAATTATTTTTAAGAATTATATTAAATAAAGAATTAAGGTACTGTTCTTAAGGATATTTTACATTTTTTAATTGCTTTGAAATAAATAATTAATTAGGTAAATTCATAGTTTTAATTTTAACTTGATTTATTTTATTTAGCATTTAACACAAAATGTCATTGCCAAATAAAAGATAAGTTCCATATAACTCTTCAATAACGTAACTAAATGCATTGAATTTATTTGGCAGTTATTATTTTTGGCAACAAAGCCACCGCTAGAACTGCCTCCTATTACCAAGTAGAAGAGTTACCACGCTAAATTTTATTGCTAGATGCTGACTAACTCTTACCATGCATCCTTTTTAGGTTGCCAATTTCCAACATTTAAAGCGGGGTCTGAGGCGATAAGCTATATTATCTGTGATATTACTCTTTTTATTATTGTTAGTATGATTTATTACATGTTGTACATTGTAACTGAAATACGGATGACAAATTTAGGCGTTCCCAATTTCACATTAATTTTAAAAAGATAAAAATGTATAATAACAACAATTTAACAGAGCTTTAAATAAATAATGAGCTTATAATTATGAATCACATAATAAATCACAAACACTAAGCAAAATGCGAAGTATTGTTAGGTGAAAAGCCCAATTTTAAATTTAATAACAATTATACTTTCAGTCGCATCCGGAATTGGAAAACCTGTAATCTTACCATCAACGTTCGAGACAATAATTGAATCAAACGAAAACCATACAGTGTTCTGTCAGGGAAATAGACCCTTAAAATGGACGACACCTCCAATACAGGTGAAAAAATTACAATTTTTTTATGGGAAAATATTAACTCAATTAATTGGTAAGAGCACGAAGGTTTTTTGGGTTGTTATGTCATGGTCTAAGTACTAAAAATTAATAGCTGTTTTTAGAACCAACAAGAACTGAAATGAATATTGCAGGTCTGACCCCACAGAGCCTTGCGCGAGAACAGGCAGGTAAAAGATCTCCAGCAGGTAGTACAATGTAATTCTTTATCTAGCGGTGGTCAGGGATAGCAACCCGAAAACCCAGCGTACTTACTTTAAATGTCAGCGGTCTTTAAACCACTATTACATTTGTTGCTATTAAAACTAGCCACCTCCGTAACTTTTTTATTTTTTTAAATATTTTAATTAATTTTTCTTATTAAATAAATGGCATGAAAGTGCGTTCCTTTAAGGATATTTTAACGAAAAAATTCCAACGAATTCTTTTCAAAGTGACCTAAAATTCAAGTACGGTAAATTTCGTAATACCAGTATACAGTACGTTTCAAATAAATAATAATATAGGTCCATAACATATTTTTAAAGTTCTTGAATATTATTTCAGCAACTCTTGCATTAATTTTTATTGAATGGTCTAAACAACTTTTTTAAAGCCAATTAGAAAAAATTTAAATACAACTTAAAATCAGGAATATGTTTATGTGAAGAAATTTTACTTTGGTCAAAATTATAATAATGGTTATATACAAATTAATTTAAATCAAGTCAAGTAAGTGTTGACCAAAAACAATCAACATCGGTGTTTGCCTATAAACATATATTGTGGATGAAAAACATGTCCCTAATTATTTGAAACACACTGTATACTGACACTACATACATTGGTAGGTACATTTGTGTTTTGGTCTCCTCGACAAGAATCCTAGTGAATAGAAACGCTTCCGAGAGTCTATTTAACAAAAAAAAACAAGTTCGTTAAAATCGGTCAATAAATAAAAAAGTTGCTAGTCTTTAAATCGTATATAACAAATATTTCAAGTAATGTTCAATTTTAGAAAGGTAAAGAGTCTTGGACCAAATTTATTTGGGAATCTGAGAAACTGATGAACAGCAGCTACCAATACGGCAGCAAACTTCAAATTATAAACATGACTTATCTTTTTGTTGGCTTCTATTATTGTCAGTATAATGATTCAGATACAGACAACGAAAGTATATATTTGTATGTTAATGGTAAGTACAATCTAATTTGTAGTTCTCTCTTCTTCTTTTATTTCTTTTAATTGTTTTTAATACAATGTTTGATCGTAATATGACTTTAGATTCTTATTCATTACGGGTATATTCTCTCATTAAGTTATTTTTTTCTTAAAAAAAATTATCGCATATACCTACAGGGTGTTTAATTAATAATGGTACACAGCTCAATGGCAGATTTTTAACGTCAAAATATAGCGATTGAGCCAAACATACCTTAATCAATTGCTGCTCCTTTTCATTCTACGGGGTTTTCAAGTTGAAAAAATATTTTTGATTTTTTGCTATATTCTAAGTTTTTATGTACCGATTGTTTTAAAAATTTGTAGTTTTACGATTTTTGAGGCGGCAAATACGAATACGCAAATAGTGGGGCGCTAGTTGTAATGTAAAAATATGTCTAACTTTTAATATTTTACAATTTTGAATTTTTTAACTGGAAATTATTAAATTACGTTCAATTCTAAATAAAAAAGGTTTTACTTTACAAATCATTTTTGTAAATCGGTTGCAATTTCCCGATAATGGATAATTTAGTTTCCTTTTTATAGCAAATGCAGAATCATTTAAAAAAGGATGAATATAAATAACGTTAGGTATTACCGCAATGTCACTTAAAAATTAAATTTAAAATATATACTTTTACAGACCCCGATCATTTAACTATTTTGGAATTAAACACTGTCAAGGGTGTTTTCGTGGTACAATCTCAAGAAGCTATTATACCTTGCAAACCTACTTCACCCGACATACGTGTTTCATTATGTGATAATGCTCTTGGTGATGATGTAAGTAATAAAATAATAATAATCTGCAAGTAACAGGTAACTCTATCTCTGTATGTACCTACGTACAGGGTGTCCCACAGTGACAAGACATATTTCAGAGACTAATTCGATTTTAATTTTGAATATTTGGTCAATAATGTTTTCGGGTATGCCCTTCTCAACTAGAATAATGGCGTCCACCTAATGCTTCCGGTTATACCGGAAGTTGACGTCATCTTCGTTATTTTAAATGGAACACCCTGTATATTATTGCAATTTCAGATTCTATGTCAGTTTTTAGGTGAACTTTCATAATGGTGTCCTATTCTTAAAGTTAACCGTTTTTGATATATGTATTTAATTTTTTTCAAAAAAAATTTAAAAAGCACTGTGTAGTTAGAGCAATAAAATTTATAGGGGACATGCCCCCCTGCCAAAATGACTTAATTTCATACAGAGTGGTAGAAATTTAATACCGAATTTAGTCAACTTTAAACCATCTTAGCTTTTTTTTTTAAATGGAACACCCTGTATATTTTTGCGCAACTTGATGAACACTTTTGTTCTCCTTCGAATAGTATAATGGTTCCTTATACCTAACTCTTCTAGTTTTTAAGGTATGACATGTGAATTTTCTGATGACCAAAAGTGTCGATTGTGTCTATTAAAAATACCTTTGTTACTAAATTTTGACTCATCTGTCCTATCATCAAAATGTCCCTTCCAACGTTCATAATCATTTACATTTCAATAAACTAACCGAAAGCAGGTTATTTAAATATTTCACAGTTTTAGTAGTTATCATTGCAGTGGATATTCATATGTCTTTTTTCCCGAATTAGATAAAAATGGACATTCAATCGTCAGATGAAACTGTTTACCGTTATGACCCCAAGTATGGATTCATCACAAATAACACAAAAACTCTGAACAGAATATTATTTCTATGCAAATTCCAGAGAAGTGGTGAAATACAAGAGGCACATGTTCAAATGGTTGTTGAAAGTAAGTTCTATTTTCTACATTATTAACAGAATTACAAAATAACAGCAAAATACCTGCATATTAGTAGTTTATAAGCACATACTACGAATTTGAAATTTCAGTTTGTTAAGTCCCTTAAAAGATTTAATGTCTTTTACATCAATACTATTCTTGCCTAGTTCTCCTAAAATTGAAAGAAATGATGTAAAAAGCAGACAATAACTTTTACGTGGTTTGGGAAAGGTATTACATTTAAATCTAATTTATTTCTAGGACCCATCAGCCACTTGGCAATACCTCATATACGAGATTTAAGCGAAGGTCATAGTGTAACTGGACAGACCTTAGTTCTGGAATGTATCATAAAAATGATAAATAATGATGTACATTTTCATTGGGGAACACCCAAAGAAGTAAACGTAAGTAGTCAACAATTAGTCAACTTTGAAACACATAGGGTAGGCTGTACAATTTTGATAAATTTACCAGTACTTAATTTTTAGAAGAACATAATGCGTCCACATTACGAAAAAAAGGGGGACTTTCTGGTGGACACTTTAACCATACCTAATGTTACAAAGTTAGACAGTGGAAGCTACTTTTGTAATGTTACGGATAACCAGCAGCATAGTTCTCAGGGCAGTTTGGTTGTCAACATTTTTGGTAAGTATGGTATCTTTTAATTGTATAATCATTTGACTAACAATAAGAGTGACTTCATCATTAGATGTGGATGAGCATTTTCTTACTGTGGAAGAAGAGAATAAGGCATACTCAGTCCTAGCATCTGCGGGAGATCCATCAGTTCAGTGGGACGTAACAGTTAAGGGTCACCCAAAACCCTATGTAACATGGTACGTATGTATTGTATATTTTGTTCCTGTAGTAGTAAAAAACTGTTTTTCTAACCACTTACTTAGAAATCGCCCTTAAATACAAAAAAAATATATTTTCAAAACTGGAGTGAGTCCAACTTCATCTTTACCTCCTCCCCCCCCTTTTTTCTTATGACTATGGGATTGTAGAGACAGAAAGAATCACTAGGAACATAATGTGGCCAAAACGGACAGATTTCCATCTAGGATTGAAAAACATCACAAACCCTTAGTTGATCCTTCAAATATTCTGCTTCCACCTACCCATATCAAACTTGGTTTCATAAAACAGTTCGTTAAAGCTTTGGACAAAGATGGCGACTGTTTCCGGAAATACGTGATGCTTTACTCGAAGAAGGTGTTCTCAAATCCGTACGATGTTGAGACGAAAAATTTATGAAAAAAATGAATGATACTGAAGAAGCAGCATGGCTGAGTTTCAAGAAAGTCAGTCTGAATTTCCTGAGGAATCATAAAAGTGAGGATTACCAGAATTTAGTTGAGGAATTGGAAAACTTCAGACAGTTGAGTTGCCTGATGAACTTGAAATTACTTTTCCTAACTCACATCTTGACTACTTTCCGGAGAATGTTAGAGACTATATAAAAACAGAGTGGACGGTTTCAGCAAGATACCAACGAAATGAATCGTCGGTACCAAGTAATATGGGATTTTATTATGATTCTGTTGTTCCCTTCCCAGGGAAAACGAGCCAAAAACAGAAAAGAAAAAGACATCTACCCGCTGTCGATGTTTATGCGGCCCGCCAACGAATTTTAAAAGTATTCTACTCGCCGCGCTCCGGTCCAAACATATTATTACGAGACTAGAAATCTGTCGCATCAACTAGATTACAGATTCGCGAAACACGTCGATCCCCGAACAAAGCGGATGGTTCTCGATGTTTGGTAACTCGTATAAATACGACGCATCGCCGGCTACCGGGGCAGTTAAGTTTTGACTACGGATAAGCGAACGTTATTATTATTGTTTGATAACTGTAATCTGTGACGAGTAAATATTTCGTCGTTCGAACTTGGCTTTTACCGACTGTAACATATAATATTAATTTTGATATGGATAAACCAGGCCCCAGTAAGAAACGTAGTCGTAAGGTTGAAGATGAAAATCGACAGTTTCATGATATTTGGACCGAAAAATACTTTTTTATTTCATCGCATAACAAAATTGTCTGTTTAATATGCAAGAGTAGTGTTTCTATTCCGAAGGAATATAATGTGAAAAGGCACTATGAAACCCAGCATCCAACTTTTACCAAATTAACTGACGAAAATCGAACGCAAAGAATTTCCACTTTACAACGGGAACTAATAGGCCGGCAATCTATGTTTACAAAGCCAATTCAAGATGCTGAAACAGCCACTGAAATTAGCTTTGAAATATCTCGAATATTAGCGAAAACTTGTCGGCCTTTTAAAGATGGTGAGTTTGTTAAGCAATGTTTGGATATCGCCGCAAAAAAATGTGTCCGGAAAATGTAAAGAAATTTAAAAAAATTCAGTTAAATCGGATGACTGTTCAAAGAAGAATTACCGCATTAGCAGATAATATAGAAGAGCAATTAGCTACGAAATCGTTTTAGTTTTGAGTATTTTTTTATAGCGCTCGACGAATCTACAGATATAAGTTCAACTGCTCAACTATTAATATTATTACGAGGTGTAACGCAAAATTTTGAAGTGAGTGAAGAACTGATTGGTATGAGTTCTTTGACAAGTCAAACCAGGGGAAGTGACATGCTCAAAGCTCTTCTAGAAAAATGTTCTATAATGGATTTGGATTTAACGAAACTATCTGGAATTACAACTGACAGAGCACCTTCAATGGTTGGAAGTTCATCTGGGATAGTAACTCTGTTAAAAACATATTTACAAACTAAAAACATAAATACCAAGGAATTAATGCAGTTTCATTGTATTATACATCAAGAGGCCCCCTGTTCAAAATTATTGGGATTTGAAAATGTTATGAAAGTTGTAGTACCTACCGTAAACTTTATAAAATCACGAGGTCTCAATCACCGACAATTCAAACAATTTCTCGAGGATATTGAAAGCGAATATGGTGATCTCCTGTTTTACACTGAAGTAAGGTGGCTAAGTCGTGCGTTGACACTACATCGATTTCTTAACTTGATTGAAGAAATCCAACTATTTCTGGCGGAAAAGAAAAACAACGTCCCCGAACTCGACAACCCTGATTAGCTGTGTGACTTAGCGTTTCTTGTAGACATCACAAATCACTTGAATGTCTTAAATACGCGACTCCAAGGCAAAGATCAATTGATTTCGCAGCTATACTCTCATGTTTCGTCCTTTCAATGCAAATTGAGTATTTTCAGGACACAAATCAATTCAGCCAATTACGGCCATTTTCCGAACTACAAAAAAATTATGGAGAAATTCAATAAAACTGACGTCAATTTCGCTCATGTTGAAAAAATTGATATTTTGATATAAGCTTTTGAAAATCGTTTTGTAGACTTCAAAAAAGTTAAACCGCTATTGGACATTTTCAGCAATCCTTTCAACATTTCACCCGAAAATGCGCCGGAATTAATGCAGCTGGAATTAATAGACATGCAAAACGATGATAATTTAAGAAACAAATTTAGTAAAGGTAATTTACTCAACTTCTACCGTTGCGTTGATAAAAACGTTTATAAAGAGTTGCGAATAAATGCATTGAAATGCGCAAGCTTATTTGGATCGACGTATATTTGTGAACAAACGTTTTCAGTGATGAAACTTAACAAAACGAAAAACCGAAACCGTCTGGCAAATGAAAATTTGGAAGCAATTATACGTGTGGCTACAAGTAATGTGGAGCCAAATATAAAAAAACTTGTTAGTTCAATGCAATGTCATGCATCAAAATAATAAAACATGAAATAGTACATTGTAATGATTACATAATTATTACAACGAACATTTTTGAAGGTTATTTTATTTTTATCATTGTATTTCATACTATTTAAAAATAAAAAATTTTGTGTTAATAAATATTGTTTGTAGTGGCCCGTCCTTGGCTTATATTTTTCCCGAGTGGCCCCTGTTCCCTATAAGTCTGTGCATCCCTGCAATAAATCAATCCTAATTCTTTATATATTCCCAAAAGTTAGTCTATTCTTTCGTTAACATCAAAACTTTAACTATGAACGTATTTTTCCTTCAAAATAAATACCTATACAATTTTTTTTAACTTTAATATAAACTCATTTTCAATGTCTTTCGTTTGACTTTTTAAAGATATTGTTATATTCTTAGGTTGGACACTCAAAACAAAACAATATACATGGGAAACGGAACCAAATATGAAGCATACTATAACTCTGCCAAAAATAGAGCGTTTTTAAAAATAAAAGACATTACTATCAATGACTTCGGTAACTTTACTTTATTGACCGTGAATAAGAGGACCCAAGTAAAGAAATTTTTCTTAAATGTAACCGGTAGGTAAAAAAAAAAGTGTAGTTATTATTAGTGGAACAAAAAGTTTATTCTAGACAAGCCAAAAGTAGAGCTAGAGATAAAGCCGTTTCTGCCAGTTAATACGCAGAGTACCGTAAAGTGTTACGCTTCCGCTAATCCAGAACCGGAGTTCCATTGGTATTTCAAACCATGTCAGTCCACTACCTGCGATTATGTTCCAGTAAGTTACTTTATCCTAGATAAAACGTCGGTAAATAACATCGGAATTGGAAATTGCAAATTCGAAAACGTGACAACAATTAATCGATTTAAATTTGATTGTTCAGGTAAATGGAAAAAATTCTAAAATCGGAGAATTCAAATTCGTGTCTGAAGTAACCATCAACGCCAACGAGTCTGGATATCTCAAATGCCACGCAAGGAATTACCAAGGAAACTCATCGATTATAAAAGGACTTCACGTCTCGGGTAAGTCCGAAACAGTTTTTTTCAATTCACACAATTATTGTTATATGAACGATTTCATATTTAAACTAATCAATCACTAAAATGTTGATGAACATGAGATTAATATTTTTTCTGTATTTCCATAAAGATCTTTCAAAGATTAAAGATTGCACAGTTACTTTTATTGTTTTTTTATTGTTTTAACAATTGTTCCTGGAAGAATAGAATTTTGCATATGATTTTACCAACAGCTAAGTTGGTAAAAAAAACTCCTGAATCTTATTCAAATGTTATTTGGTGTTTTTCTTGAACGGTCAGAAGGCTTTAACGTGAAGGAAATAATAACAAGGTGACTCTGGACCTAGTCATTCAGACCAACAAGGGAATGAATTTGTAGATTCTCTAGCGAAAGCCTGTAACTTTATCAGACCAGATCCAATCCTTAGTATAGCTCCGGCTATTGCCAAAACAGCTTTCCTGACTTGGAGAGAACAGCACTTGAATACTGCCAAGAACTACCAACTCATTTGACGGTGTCATAAGGTCTCATTGGAGGGTTAGCTATTAGTCCACTCACAACGAATATAACCTACCCTAACCTAACTAACATAAACTCACATAAGTTAACTAGATTTCAACTGCTGTGCATGGTTCTAATATCATGGTTTTCGGACTTTTAACCGAAAACAGTGCATTTTAGGAAAACTTAAGAAGCTCAAAAGTTTTGGTTGAAAATAACTTTCTTTGATAATGTTCCTTCTTCTGTCGTTACAATCTTATTCATTTGAAAATTATCTTATATTTCTTATTTTCAGACATCAGCAATGGTTTCGCCGTATTTAGTTTGGACAAGGATGTGGATGTAAATGAACAAGACAACTCAGTAACCATCATAAAAGGCGACACAACTTCAGTAATATGTGGAGCGTCAGACCAGAATTATTCTGATGTTACCTGGTTCTTTAAAAATAAAGTATTAACAAATAATGATAGTATGTATGCTATTCTTTTATTTAAAAAGTAGGTAGATCGGAGACGATATTTTCTTCAATTTTAGGATACCGACTTACAAATAGTAGTACCCGATATTCCAACAAACTTGAACTACAAATGCAACAGACAGATGTTTCTGACAGTGGATTGTATAGCTGTCGAGTTCTCGATAAGAATGGAAAATACTTATACCGAAATATGACTTTCAATGTGGCAAGTGAGTTTTACTTGATTATATTTTCTTATGTTATGTTCCCCGCTTGAAAGCGAAATTGACCAGTTTCGGGGTTTTCCGAAAAAACCTGTTGCATTGAAAATATTTCAGTGTTTTAATTGGGCCACCTTGTATAAAATAGAAATACAATGTAGCGATAATTAAACCACAGCTACCGTTATTATAGATATGTATTTACATTCATATTACTACTAAAAATAGCGCAGTATAATCATTCACACCATAAAATTTCAGCTTAACATGTAGCTCCACTGACAGACTACATGTTATTATCATCAGACCAATTTCTAAAAAATTTTACTTAATTTTCTTAGTTACAATTTTACAGTAATTTAGAGTAATTTTGGTCTGCAGCGTAACATTTTGCGATTAGCAATTCACTACGTATTGGACTAAGACTTTGTGTTAAAAAAATTGTAGCACATGTCAAGAGATAATTGGTTCTTGGTTTATTGTTTTCGCAGCTTCATACGAAAATATTAACTTTTATTTGGACTGTGTAAAGCACCCTTTAACTCCCAAAGAAAGCGGTTTAGACCTATTTATCATATTGTGGCCTGCGGATTTTCTTTTACCATAGGTGCCCTTTTATCTAAATGTACCCATTGCAGATCCAGAACAACCACAAATCATTAACTCCACTTTGCAAGATGAAAAAGAAATGAACCTTCCCGACAGATTAGTGTTGTATTGTAAGGTATTTGGTGTACCAAAACCTGTTGTGAAATGGTATAAGGTAAAATGATGATATCTCTATGTTACCACATTTAGATCTTATTCTTTTTTTTAAGAACGGGGTCGCTTTTCACACAGAAACAAAAAGAATCCAGATTTCAGATAATAACGAGGAAATTACATTTTTGCAAACTATAGTACAAGATCAAGGTACCTACAAGTGCGAAGCGACAAACAGGATGGGCAGCACGCAGAAACAAGGAACTGTAAAATTCAAAAGTATTTCATATAATTTAAAAAAAAAAACAACTAACTTCTTAATGTTTTATTTTTAGATGTACTAAAAGCGGATTATAGCATGCTTTTTACTATCATTATACTGCTCAGTTTGGTATCCATTGGGACATTTATATTTATCGTCATTAAAATCAGAAAAGAAAAGGTATATTATATTTTTTATTTTCTTCGGCAGAATGTGCAAACAGTGAAAGTATGGGATATGCCACTTATAATTTTCACCGTCGTTTCCCTAGAAGCTAAAAATACGTGTGAGGGAATAGCAAAGGGTGATATATATCAAACTGCAATTTACCAAAGTAGACGTTCGATCCCGCATCATGGTAGCTCCCCCAATTCTCGGGAACTGCTCTTCGATATGAATTCTGACATCTGGTCTCTACTAAATCCCCCTTCTGTTCTTCATAGTAATTTAAAATACTACTTTTACTTTCTAAGTGGAAACCGGAAATGTTAAGTGGCACATTCTGTGGTTCAGTATACCCAATAAATTAATTTTCAGCTACTGCAAAGGGAGCTTAAATTACTGGGACTTGCGAATTTTCAAAAAGGTGCCGTAGAAAATATAAATCCTGAACTCGGAATCGATGAACAAGCTGAACTTTTACCGTATGATCAAAAATGGGAGTTTCCAATAGAACATTTAAAACTAGGTAATAATTTTATATTAACTAATTATTTCTTAATTGGAAACTATTATTTTTTGTTGATAATATTCTTTCAGGTAAACAACTAGGGTCAGGCGCCTTTGGCGTAGTCATGAAAGGTGTAGCGAAAAGAATCGTGGAAGGGGAGGAAGAAACTCCTGTAGCCGTCAAGATGGTTAAGAAGAATACAGATCACATTTACATAAAGGCATTGGTGTCTGAACTGAAGATAATGATTCATCTCGGAAAACATTTAAATGTCGTTAACCTGCTAGGAGCCTGTACAAAAAATGTTGCTAAAAGTAAGTACTTAAAGTAAGAAGCTTGTTGCAATAAAAGTACATGAATGAAATTTGCCTATGGTTTCTCAGTTCTGGAGTATCTCATACCTGTATACAGGTTTTAATTTTATTCCATTTTAGGGGAATTACTAGTGATTGTGGAATTCTGTCGGTTTGGCAACCTACAGAACTATCTCTTTAAACACAGGGACAATTATATAGATCAGGTAGACCCAAAAACAGGCAAAATAGACTACGCGAGTGGCCAGGAACTCTTTGACCGAACCTACTCGGTATCAAGTGACAGAAGGTAACACATTGTCCTTGTCATTTGGTCAATGATTATGTGGAAACTAATACTTCCTTCTAATGTGATAAGATGAATGCATCGTTACTTTTTTTGTAGTAACGGTCAATCTCCTTTGCTCAAATATGCTGCACTGACATTTTCCAACATCACTAATCGCACAGTTCTATCTCCTTCCAAAAATGGATATTATAAAGCTAACTCTGATCCATGTTCTACAACGGACATCACCACATCATCGCAAGGTAATTTTTTTAGACTCTACAAATCTTAAATCTACAACAAGAATTTTCCAATAGGTGAGGAAGGAGTAGTTATAAGCAATAACAGCGTTCAACCAGATTGGCGGTCCAATTACAAAGGAGACTACAAAGGCAACGTTAAGCCGATTTGCACGAAGGACCTGCTGGCTTGGGCTTTTCAGGTTGCCCGAGGCATGCACTATTTAGCTTCTAGAAAGGTAGTAAAAGGTTAAAAATTTAACAACATATTTATACGCAAACCCTTCTAGGTCCTTCACGGAGACTTAGCAGCGAGAAATATACTTCTGGCTGACAACAACGTCGTCAAAATATGCGATTTTGGACTGGCAAAGAGCATGTACAAAAATGACAATTACAAGAAAAAAGGAAATGTAGGTTTAATTATTTTAATGACCTTTTTAATTCCTAAACAATTAAACGAAAACAACATTGTTATAACGTCTTTAACAATTATTGTTACTTAAAACTTTCAAAACTTGTTGGTCCTTGGACATTCAAACTGAACCTGAAAATCTTGAATTCAAACTTTTATTGTATTCAGTTGGGTATTTAAAGAATATTAGACACCAGTTTTACCCAAACTAGGCCATAAAATCATTCAGTTCATTTCTAGAAGAGGTGTAAATCTTTTTTGGGCTTATTTTCGCCTGAGGAATGTTCTCTCAAAGTTAGAGCACTTCCTTGTGTGGCAACCTTTATAATTATTTTTTGTTTTGGTAGTAATTAATCTACATATAAAAAACAGCACACTTTTTTCAACCAATATTTAATTTAAAATAAAACATTTGAATTAAAGAATCCATAAAGAAGTAATTTTATACTCGAACAGGGCCCCTTACCAATAAAATGGATGGCAATAGAATCGATAAGGGACCGAGTGTTTTCTACTCAGTCTGACGTGTGGTCGTTTGGTATAGTCCTGTGGGAATTTTTCTCACTAGCCAGAACTCCGTATCCAGGCATGGAGGCAGATGAAAGATTATATCAAAAACTATTGGACGGATATAGGATGGAATCACCGCATTACGCTCCAAAGGAAGTGTAAGTCATTGTTAAAATATTCCATATAATTAAAAATCAGCTACTATAAAAAAAACCACTGCAGGTACAAGAGAGACATTCCCAATCTCGATTTCCAAGACATATTCAACATCATACCAGAATGTTGATATTTTAATAATTGGGTTCCGAATTACAAGATGATATTTACCTTCATCATCTGTCTCTTTGTTGCTTTACAGTGCTGGAAAGTGCGCTATAATGACAAAGAAATGATTAACGCAAATCCGTATGATAAACAAAGATAGTTATGTTGAATTGTTGTCGGGTTTTAGAAGATCATTTTTTGGATAAATTTAAACCAATGAGTGAATGAAAGATTTAAAGCCACTGGTTTTCCGGATTGATCATTGAACTATTACATTTTTGCAGGTACAAGATGATGACTGACTGTTGGTCTTCTACACCCTTAGCCCGACCCTCATTCGAAAAGTTATCAGAGCGATTAGGAAGTCTTTTAGAAGACACAATAAAAAACGTAAGTAAAGTAAAAATGTAATTGTCCTCAAAGTGCATACAAATATTTATTGGCAATTCCCTAAAATGAAGCAGTTATCGGTGTCCACTAAAATTATGTTTATTTGAGGAGACTTCTTTATGAATTATTAAAAGAAAAACGAAAATTGTTAAATAAGAATTAATATCTTCTATTACCTCCAGCACCTCCACCACTGCGAATTAGGAGAATCTGTCTCTCACAAAGTTATTGCAGTCAATAACACAGAGTGTTCCAGGAATAAGAACCAAAATTTGAATCATGCGGTTAACTCATCAAAAGCAACAACTTTTGTGTACTTTTTTAAAACCTCTTAATCTTAAAGATAATATAGATTATTAATTTTTTTTCCATAATGCGTAGGCAACTCATAGCACCATTTTAAAACCGGAAAAAAATCTGAGCTTTCAGAAAAGTGTATTATACAATAGTTGCTGTTTTGATGAGTTAAACATACAGGATGATTCACTTTTTATGATTTGGATTTGAAACATCGATAGATTTTATCTAAATAATGTTACTTTGAAGTGTACACTTTTTCTTCCGAAGGCTTCCTTTTAGAGATATAATATCTTCAAAAAAAATATTTTTTTTGGTTTTATTTTTTCTTAAACTATGAAAGCCATTTGTTTTATATTTATTATACAGTGTACGAATGAAACTCTTTATCGATTTTACAAATTATTGTGAAAATAGATCAATCATAGGCGTCCGTAAGGGGCCCTGATTACCCCTATTTTTAATATAATTTCTACGCCACTGGAAATTTATCAAAATTAATATATTTTTTTACATAGCGGTTTATTCTATTCTCTCTTCATTACCTGTGAAATGGTTAAGTTTTTCAAACAAAGTAATACACAATAAATATATAATATTGAGAAACAAACAGCAATAACAATTTAATAATACAACGTAAAATCAATGACTCAGGAAATATGTATAAACAATTGTTGTTCTAAGAATCACCTTCAAGGAGCATGAGATTTTTTTTCAAAAAACCTAATTTACGACAAATAATCGCAAAAATAGAACTTTTTCGTATAAGACTTTTCTATTACAAATATCGTTAGGAAGCTGTAGTGTAATTTTTACACGATACACCCTGTATGTGACTGTCCTTAAGCTTAGACCACTATTATTTGGTACCATAGTTAAAAACATTTCCATTCTTCATTGTAACGAAACGTAAAAAAATTCACTTTGACTGATTTTTCAGCATTACATTGATTTAAACGACTCATACTTAGTGATGAACACTCAACGCCTGGGTCAGACTGATTATTTAGCAATGCTCAACTCCCCTACTTTTGAGGCACTGTCATCGCCTCATTACGTAAACGAGATGGTGGGCCAAGAACTGTTTGGTGACTCTGGTTACCTCAGCATGAGACCCAACACCATATTCAGTCCACGGGTGGAAGAAGGTTTGCAATATAACAATTTTTTTGGGTGTTTACACTCTTCGAAATTATTGTTTAAGGATAAATTATACAGGTTGTTCCAATATTTCGTATACATGGAGCTACCACAGTTTGTAGTAACGTTTGAACAACCTTTTATTATGCCGGAATTATGGGTGTTTTCTTTCTGTAGGTCCCGTATTCGACTTCAAGGTGAAGAACTTAAATTCGGAAGAAGGTAACGCAATGGAAATGACGCCAATGCTTCGTAGAGACAGCGATTCCGGTTGCGAAACAACGCTGCAGAGTCCTATGACGCCAAACAGTGTCTCGAATCCCAGTTACCTTATTATTCCAAACGCGGGGAACGAAGACAAAGGCAGCAGTAACGCAGCGAGTAAAATAGTGAAGTCGCAGGACAATTACGTGAACGTACCCCAAAGTAAGGAGGAAATGATGAGTTAAAAAACAATTTCAAAGGACATTATGTGAATGAGATTGGGGCAGTGTAAAATCTGAAATAATTGTTTCCTCATAAAATGCTTACATTTTAACATAAAATAATTTGTACTATATATAATACGTGGATGTAGTGCTCTGCAGCGTCTGACTATACTAATGTCTGTAGTTGAGACATCAAAAATTGCTGCATCATTCATCTGTTGTCTCACTTTTGACATTATGTAGTTCTTTGTCGGAAATTAGTATATCTCTCTATCTCTAAGTCTAGGTATTGCTGGTATAATTCAATACTGTTTGTTCTAAAGTTATATAATCTACTTCAAAGTTGACCCAGTGCCGGGGGTTGCTTTTTATTTTTTAGGGGTGAAAACTAGCCCTATTCGAAAATAATTATAGAATTGTAGATTCGAGCGTGTAATAGGTTGAAATTATCTTTAAATAAGTAATTATGATGAATTGAAAATTGTCAAGCCCTAAAAACCACCCCCTATGACAGTAATGATTAAAAAATAATGTTGAAAATTATTATACAGCAACTTGGAATAATTTAATCATATAGTGATATTAAATTAAGATTTCTTTACTGTTTTCATTTTTTATTATTTATTTATAAGTTTCAACCCTTATAAAAACCACC
Organism: Anoplophora glabripennis; assembly: GCF_000390285.2. Classification (NCBI taxonomy): domain Eukaryota; kingdom Metazoa; phylum Arthropoda; class Insecta; order Coleoptera; family Cerambycidae; genus Anoplophora; species Anoplophora glabripennis. Next base: position 1,593,042 of record NW_019416219.1, on the reverse strand, counting down.
CCTTGGAAAAAAAATCGAACAATTATAGTTAAAAATTTGTTTTTAGTTCAAAATATAATACGATCTTTTTATTATTTAAAATGTAATGTATTTATTTTATCAAACCTTAAANTTTTGTCGCCGAAAACAATACGGACCAACTTTATTTTCGTCATAACTCGCTTAGGTTTGATGCTAGGGACTTTTATAAAAAATAAAAATAGGTTTTTTCAAGCACTTTAAAAAATGTTCTATGAGTATTCCCTGAAAAATGCATTGGTTTTTGGTTATTTCACGTTCAAACTTTCAATTTTGGCGTTTGACGGATAAGAACCAACTTTCAACGATCTATTACTCCGCTTGTATTGGGTCTACAGACGCCATAAATGCACCATTCTTTTTGTTCTTTTTATAAACTACATTTTTTATAATTATTTTTTTTTGATAAAATACTTATTACTTTTTTGGTTAAAAAAATTACACTTTCACTCACGAAAAATCGAAAAGTATTGACTTTCAGAAAAAACTTTATAGAACAAAGTTGCTTAGAATTACTGAATATATCCATTCACGGAGTTATTAGCAATGAAACATGTTCAACCCCTGAGAGGGGGTGGCATCCGCCCCCAGGGTAAAAGCAACCCCCAGTACAAGGTCAACTTTGAAATAGAGGGTAAATAGAACCTAAATCAAAATTTTTATGAAAATCGCCGTTGTTTGGCAAAATTATACGGGAAAATTGTCATTGACTGGACTAAAACTTATCTGTACTAAATTTCAATACATTACGTTGTTTTTTGGAAAATATATGGTTGAAATTTATTTTTAAAATGTCGTATTTGAAGCTCTCTATCCAAAAATAGAAGACAGTAGATAATAACCTATCGTCTTTTGTCTTTGAGGTGCTATAAGAAAAAATCGTCATATTTTTGTATGTTTATGGTACCTTTTTCCAAAGCACACTTTATAAAAATGGAAACAAAATTTAAAGATGTTTCAGTAAACATAATCTGTGAGTTCCCATGTACTAGAAATTAGTTAATTTATTATTATTATTAATTATACATGATATATTAGTATATTAAATAAATTTATTTTTGTATGGCCCAGATTTTTTAAATAAAACGTCAACGATATTCTATTTTAAAATAGACATAAAAATTTTTCAACTAGAGAAGTACGTAGATATATTCTATATATATTTCGGAATATTTTAGAATCAGATACAATATTTTTATTTCATAGAGACAGGTTAGTCAATTTTATTTCAAAAAGCGTAATTTTAATATCATTTCAGTCTCAAAAATTTCAGCAAGCAGCAGTTGCATTTTAAAAGAGTTAATCTAATTCAAATTAAATTCTCAAAATGAATAAACGCTTTAATAAATTTCACTATTAATTGGTATGGCTTCATTCAATAAATTCGAGAAATGTTAGACAATAATAATTATTATTTCAAAGTACAAATGATGTTTCCTAAAAAACAATTTAGGCTTTCTAAAATGTAACTGTACGTTTCTGAAATTAAATTTATGATTCTCAGATTCAGTATTTTACTAAAATTATGTTGAAATAAATCTTTCTGAAATGAAATTGATTTCTTCTGATCTGCAAAAGGTGTAAAGAAGCAGGAAAAAAAAAAGAATCACTCTTTGCTTTAAAAGAAATATCTAGGAAAAGCGGTTTTTAGATACCGTAGTCAACATCAACACCCTCCCTCAGACGAATACTGTAAGGGACATTATGGATTGAATTGCTGTTGGGTATCTTCTTCTCAGCCAAGAGGTCTCTAATTAACCTCTTCCTGTACCTGATGAACTTCTGCTCTTGCAGGAAATTCTGAAATATTTTCTCCGTGTTCGGGATATGTTGATTCAGGAACTGTTGAACTTTATTCCAGATATTATCCTGGTTGTTTCTTAGTATCCAGTATCTTGGAATTAACAAACAGTTTGTGGGAATTTTCGCGACGACACGTCGATTTATGAAATTTTCGCCTATATTGAAGCAAGCTCCTTCGATCATATCACAAACCTAAAAGGTCAGACCTTTAGAAACATGATACTCTTATTCTGACACATATGGTAGTTATGGTGATCCACATTTTAAAAATATTGAATAAAATGCCGAAGTAAAGATATTTTCTAAATGGCACATCCTTATATTTTTATAATATCGAAAATTTCCTTTTTGGCCAGTAGTTTGTGAAAAATTAGTTAATAGACAATGTTATTTTTAAATAGGTTAGTACTATTCCACATTTCTTTGAATTTCGACCCAAAATTTGACAGAGGAAGGAATTAGCTTTGTTATAAGATAATTTTCTTCAACTACAACTAAAAATTTAACTGAATTTTCATAACTCTATATATGTTGTGTATTTGGATCTAAAACACCTTGTATATAATCAAAAATATGTTTAATTGCACTCAAAATTAATCATCTGTAATGGTTGCAAAGTTGTAGAAGAATTACGAGCGTTTCAAGGTAAACAGGATTTTTCTGAAATGACAGTAAGTTTATGGTAATGGTGTTTATCACGTAGAAGAGTTCGTTTCAATTTCAATAAAAAAAATAATCAAAATCCTTGTATCTAAGTATTAATAGAGCAATAGTTGTTATGGTTCAGTTAAAATGTATTCTATATGACAAACAAGCAATTCTAAGTATTAATTTTTTCCTATGTGCTTATGTTCTTTAGTAGCAGAAAATTGTGGCAATAATAACCTTAAACATTTTAAATGTCTGGCTTACCTTAATAAAATGGGTTTCTACATCCGGAGGGTCAGTGTTGATTTTACAACTAAAAAAAACAATATTTACACATTATATACAGTGCATCTCAAGATTGTGACCCGCAGAGGAAAAATATTTTATTTGTTAACTTTATGAAAAAATATACATTTTAAAGTTTCTTACTTATTCTTAAACCCTCAAATATGTTACTGTCTTCTTGACTTTTGTACAGGATGCTCATTTATTCAAAGGATCCCATTTTTTTTAATTTTTGGATCAAGAAAAGTATTCCGATAAAAAGAAATCTGATAGGGTGAGTTTCCAATAATTGCTTAAATTCGATTGCTATTGGTTGAATATTCTCAACGATAAGGTAAGTAAAAATAGAATAAATATTATATGATATATTATATCTGTACGGCAGGCAGATAGTTTTGATAACAAAAACAGTTTTCCACATTTTCACACCCTGGTAGTCAACATCAACACCCTCCCTCAGACGAATACTGTAAGGGACATTATGGATTGAATTGCTGTTGGGTATCTTCTTCTCAGCCAAGAGGTCTCTAATTAACCTCTTCCTGTACCTGATGAACTTCTGCTCTTGCAGGAAATTCTGAAATATTTTCTCCGTGTTCGGGATATGTTGATTCAGGAACTGTTGAACTTTATTCCAGATATTATCCTGGTTGTTTCTTAGTATCCAGTATCTTGGAATTAACAAACAGTTTGTGGGAATTTTCGCGACGACACGTCGATTTATGAAATTTTCGCCTATATTGAAGCAAGCTCCTTCGATCATATCACAAACCTAAAAGGTCAAACCTTTAGAACCATTATACTCTTATTTTGACACATTATGGTGGTTATGGTGGTCCACATTTTAAAAATATTGAATAAGTGCCGAAGTAAAGATATTTTGTAAATGGCACATTCTTATATTTTTATAATGTCGAAAGTTTCCTTTTTAGCCAGTAGTTTGTGAAAAATTAGTTAATAGACAATGTTATTTTTAAATAGGTTAGTACTATTCCACATTTCTTTGAATTTCGACACAAAATTTGACAGAGGAAGGAATTAGCTTTGTTATAAGATAATTTTCTTCAACTACAACTAAAAATTTAACTGAATTTTCATAACTCTATATATGTTGTGTATTTGGATCTAAAACACCTTGTATATAATCAAAAATATGTTTAATTGCACTCAAAATTAATCATCTGTAATGGTTGCAAAGTTGTAGAAGAATTACGAGCGTTTCAAGGTAAACAGGATTTTTCTGAAATGACAGTAAGTTTATGGTAATGGTGTTTATCACGTAGAAGAGTTCGTTTCAATTTCAATAAAAAAAATAATCAAAATCCTTGTATCTAAGTATTAATAGAGCAATAGTTGTTATGGTTCAGTTAAAATGTATTCTATATGACAAACAAGCAATTCTAAGTATTAATTTTTTCCTATGTGCTTATGTTCTTTAGTAGCAGAAAATTGTGGCAATAATAACCTTAAACATTTTAAATGTCTGGCTTACCTTAATAAAATGGGTTTCTACATCCGGAGGGTCAGTGTTGATTTTACAACTAAAAAAAACAATATTTACACATTATATACAGTGCATCTCAAGATTGTGACCCGCAGAGGAAAAATGTTTTATTTTTAACTTTATGAAAAAATATACATTTCTTACTTATTCTTAAACCCTCAAATATGTTACTGTCTTCTTGACTTTTGTACAGGATGCTCATTTATTCAAAGGATCCCATTTTTTTTAATTTTTGGATCAAGAAAAGTATTCCGATAAAAAGAAATCTGATAGGGCGAGTTTCCAATAATTGCTTAAATTCGATTGCTATTGGTTGAATATTCTCAACGATAAGGTAAGTAAAAATAGAATAAATATTATATGATATATTATATCTGTACGGCAGGCAGATAGTTTTGATAACAAAAACAGTTTTCCACATTTTCACACCCTGTTCAATGCAATCGTGAACATATTTTTTTTCTAAACAGCCAAAGTCGATCAATTTTGTCATAAATTGCAATCCTTTCGTAATTTTTAATTCCCAACAACGTTTCCTAGTGACACTTTTTCCTGGATATTCCGTATATGAAATGTTAACTTTAAATACAAGAAAAGCTTTTTATCAAATGTGTTATTTTTCGTGTAAAATGCAAAGCAAAAAGGTTAGTTCTTTTATTCATTATAACTGTGAACATACTGTATACAAGGAGATATCTTTTATGCTTTTATCGTTTTCGAGCTACAAGGTGATTCTAAATTTTCGACATTAACGTAATTGGCATTGAATAAGAGTTAAATATTGTATAAGAACATTTTTAAATATATGCCNCAAATTTGAAATTAAAAAAAAAATTATAGATTGTAATGTACTATTATGAAATCTACCATGAAGAAAATCAGTGCGATTGTGGGAGATCCTCGGGATCGTCCAGACTAATAATTAGTTAATTTGTTTATAAGGGCATAACTTGTAAACTATTCGACTTACCGATTCCAGATTTCGTGTGAGTTATTAGGCAGTGATGAGGAATGAGAGGATGCAATGCCAAAACGTTCTGGTAATAATAACGCAGTTTATAAATGTTTAACTCAAAAGTCATAAATAGACTTCTTCTGTTTATAACTTTTGATACAATCAATATTTTTTGACGTTCGAGGGCTAGTTTTGCAGGTCTTTTGAAGACGAAAAAAAAATACTGTTTTCTCGTGGAAATGAACGGAAAAAAGTTATAAAACGTGAAATTACGTAAAAATTATACAATTAACCAGCCTGTAAACAATCTTCCCCCCATTTTTATGACTGTGGAAACTAATACGTTATTGTATATAATATTTAGCATCTATAGTGATAAATTCAGCTTGCCGAAACAAAAAGTCGCGTCCAACTCTATATTTCCTGGCCTATTAAGGCCTCTGTGGCGTAATGATACCGACAATCCACAGTTACTCTATGTCTCATTCATTACCAGACCACCCTGTATGGACTTACCTACTTGAACTTGACAAATATTTAGACGCCGATCTAAAAAGGGGCCCCTCGTCCTTTACGGTTGGCACTACATTAAGTGCAACTTTGCTCTTGCTGGTAACCGACGGAAACGTGTCATATTGCCTGTAAGTAGCCGTCCGCAAAATACTCTTACTTTTAGTAGTGCTCACGTAGGATTCACTTTTCATAGGTTTCTCTGCAGTACACTCCGAACTAATAGGCGTGATGAGACTGGAGGGCTTTGAGCTCAGCTTACTTTTTCTAACGAGATCTGAGGAACTTGCCAGGCTCTTACCCAGATTACTTCTACTCTTACCGCGTCTTAGGTCTAGTCTACTGTCTAGAAGAAAATATTGTGAAATGAAATGAGTCCACACCACGACAAACATCAGGCGACAAAAAAATATGAAAGTTGCCACGTCACCATTTTAAATTCCTTGTAAAACATTTCGTAAACTAGAGGCAACTTTTAGAAGAAAATCAGCTAAATTTCACACACTAAATACCTTCGGTCGGTCACTTGCTGCTGAACGCTATAAAAATTCTCTACACATATTACATACCTACCTGATTTTTCGGGTTTGTATATTCGGTACTTTTTAATTCCTTTGGCAGAATAAACTTTCAGCTTGATGTGTTCTATAAGCGAACAAGAACCCTTAGATATAAAATAGACGTAATCTGGCAAGCCGCAACTATCTCCCAGAATGGTTTCTTCAGGTAAGTAGACCTACAAAATAATGTGTTACATGCGTACATTAATTTTAACTTTATTTTGTCTGTAATTATTTATTTCTAATATTATCCCCAGTTCCTTATTTTATTTTTTACTTTACGTGTAGGTAATACAGATGTTATACAATGCCATACTTGCCTTTGTCCTAGACATGATGCTGCATTCCCTCCTCACGACGTTATCCCAGTTCTTGAAATATGAAAACTTATTCAAAATTCTCTGTATCTCCTCCCAAGCCTTCATGACTGTGTCTTTGAGTACTATATCAAAGTCTTCTTTCTTTATCATCAATAATTCACAAGGCGCTACAATCGATATAAATATGAGTATATACATACAACTGGTACTTGTACAATGTTTGATCGATGATCACCAGAAAAAGGCACTGGCGTAACGAGACCCAAGAAAGGTGGAAGGGAAGGAGATTAGCAAAATAAAATTTTGCGTAAAATTTTTACGCTACAGTTTTAACGTATAAAATGTATTCGAAAGGAAGGAGCTTAATTGGGAACATTTCGAATTCGTACTAACTTATGGTGGTGATAGTGGCAAGTCTCTGAATGTCGTGGATAAGGGCAACCTCCCCAAACATCGTTCCTGGCTCAATAAGTCCGGAATCCAGATCTACCGTTTCATTCAAGACCTTATCGAAACGCCTAACAGTTACTGCAGCCTCGCCAGACAACATAAAGTACATGGCATGGGCTTTGTGGTCCTGCTTTACGATGTGTCTACCGGGAGGAATGAAGCAGAAATATGTAACTGCTGCAAGCTGCGCTTTGACGTACTGAAAAATTAATTGATCATTCCGAAATTAATTATATGCGGCCTATACTGAAGTATAGCGTGCAAATAAAATGTTTGGTTAAATAATAATCGATAATGCACTTTTATTTATGAAAAATTAGGACTCAACTAATAAAAAAATGATAAACTACCTTTTTTAATAAAAAAAAATATCAAAAAATTTAAATTACAAAAAAATGAGCAATACTTATTAAAAATTACTTCCATATTCTAAATATGAAAGTGTTCGAGATTGGAAATTTAAATTTCTGGAGAAAAATCGTGAGGTTGTTTAAAATTAAAATGAATGTTAATGTCCCAAATTTGTTCGCAATCTGTTTGATTTTAAGAATCAGTGATTTATCATCTCAATTTCTGGGACGTCGCCCGTCTGTACAATTTTATGGACGTATTCGTATTAAAACCAAAAATATATATGTATTGGTATATTTACCGGTGGATATCTTCTGAAGCACTTTAAGCCGCCAATGGCCCTATTCAGTATTTGTTTATCCTCTTCTGTACGGTCTTCTTTTCGTTTATTCAGAATTGCCTTCTCCTGAAGTGATTAACAGTCATATATACAGGATGATTCACAAATGGTGACCAAAAATGAAACCTCGTATTCTTTGGTGAATTTTAAGGGGAATCTTATGAAGTTTTTGCCTAGGATGCTTCGTTAAAAAGATACCTACAGGATATTAAACTTCAAAAAATATTTTTAATTTTTTTAAATAATTTAAAAACTGGTAAGTAAAATAATTTGAAATTGAGCACATGTATTTATGTAAACATTGTCCAAAATCTGAGGGCTTTTTCTAAAATTTACATATTTTTCTGAATAAAATAGTAACTAACTGCTCAAAATGTCAAAGTTGTTATCGCAGCCCACCATGTAATTTTGAAAAGCATTATATTCGAATATCGAAGTGTGCTCCCAGTTCATTTTTCTCGAAAATCAGGCTTTTTGCAAAAACATAAAACAGTGATACTTTGTAGAAAATTGAAAGACGAATCCGAAAATATCATGGTTGTTACCGTAAAGCAGTGGCGTACTATTTTATTTAGAAAAATATGCCACCGATACCCTGTATCTCCGCCACTGGAGCATGTAAAATTTAGGAAAAGTCTTCAGATTTTGGACAATGTTTACATAAATACATGTACTCAATTTCAAAATATTTCACTTATTAGTTTTTAAATTATTTAAAAAAATGAAAAATATTTTTTGAAGTTTAACATCCAAAGAATATTGTTTCATTTTTGGTCACCATTCGTGAATCACCCTATATATACCTATACCTATACCTTTATTCCTAATTTCCTATACCTAATGTCACAGCTTAGAGACTTTAAGCCGTGCTAATATGCACGAAATAATCAAATAAAAGGTTTGCTGTAAATTTACAACAATTAAGGGAAAAAAATTGAACCTATCATTTACTTGAAGGGTTAGGGAACTCGTTTTCGCCTTTTTTCTGGTCAGTAACTGAATATTCTTCATGACGTTGTCACTGATTTTGAAATCTCCTGTATCTTGCAGCCAAGGAAGATTCTCTATTACCAGCCTAACAATTGCTTTGAATCTCATAATAGCCCTGATGTGTCGCTTTTCTTTCTCCTCTGGAGTCTAGAGAAAATTAAAAGTGGAAACAAACAAGTAGATAATAAATATATTTAGTTATGTCGTGAACAGAGGCAACTCAATTCTACTACAATTTGTTAGCTTAATTTGTAGTTACAAAATATTTACTTCATGTTTGGAAGATTACAAAAAAGAAATACTTAGTTACTGTTATGAAATATATAATCAACTGCATAGTACATCTGCAATATTTTTGTACACCTTTAACAACACTCAGTCTGAACAAAAAAAATTGTTATTTATTATACCCGAGTACCTGAGCCTAGATTTTTATTTTTATGTTTTGTACCTTACCAGGGATGGCACCTTTTTTGCTTTCTTGGACATTTTCAAAGATTATTTTTCACACACAACACTGATGTACAAAAAATGTCAACTGCAATGAGTTACTTCAATTTTAAATAAAAAATAAACGAAAGTCGTATCACTGATGTCTAATATATGCAATATACCGGGTGTAAATAACGGGATTTTCTCTTTTGCCATTTCATTTAGAAATCTCTTTTTGGTGATGGATAGTGTCAAAGACACAATTTACAAAAAGGTGGAAATTTTGCATAGACCAATGGAAGAATGGAAATTATAGTACCCCAACAATTTTTTTTTTAGCGTACCTATGATTCACATGTATTGTTCTTAAATCAAGCACTTCCTTCTCCCATTTTCTTTCCTTCCCTAATTTCTTCTTAAGAAAGCCTAGCCCTAAGTATAACGTAGCAACAAAAGTTCCCATAACATCCAAAGTTGCAATGTTTTTGTTCAACATCAAAATTTTACAAGCACAAAGAGAATGCTTAATCTTCAAAAAAGGCAATATTTTTTAACCGTACACATAAAAAAAGTTAATTATTTTCTCGACAGAAGGATCATAAGAATACTTCCAATATTTTTACCAAAGTTGATGTAAAAAGTAAGTCTACAAAATTTCAGCTGAATTTCTCAAAAACCAAGGAATAACAAAAACTTTTAAGATAACGCCCTGTATAAAGAAGCATCTAAAGTACTATTATTTTCATTAAACTTGTTTAAAGTGTCCCTATATTTTTTGTAAATGTTTGGACACAATTTTCAAGATTTGCCCGTCATTAATAATTTACACATCTGAATTTTGAAAATGAGAGTACGTAGTCAGAAACGTCGGTATTTCATTTCATATTTTAAAATATTCTCATCATAAAAAAAATACAGGCCCTCAGTAGCTTGAAAATACAAATAAATATTTCCGTTTTCCTTTTTCATTTTAAAATCAATTGAAACTTATAAAAAATTTTTAAAACGCAATCAATATCATAAAATTTGAGTTAACAAAAACGCATTATTTTTTAAATAAATTTATTGGTCTTAATAATAAAAATTAAGAGGATAAAACACAAGCTCCTCCCACAGATTTGATTTTGTCCTCTGCCGATTTTGAGAAGAACTTGGCCTTAACGATAACGGGTTGTTCGGGAAGACGACCCTTTCCCAAAAGTTTATAGTAACCCTGAAAACAAAAATTAAGTAAACAAACAACCTATATAAAAAAAGTTACATGTTTGTAAAATATTGTAATCAGAAATGAACATTCGTCAAAATTGTTACGACCGCCCGTTCATATCAATCATCATTTTAAGGAATCGATGAATAATTTATAGTCACACAATAATATACATCTCAGATTTACAAAAGGTATGTTTAGGTGTAAATTAAATATTGAATTAAATAATAAAAAAATGTCAATTCTGAAATTAATACAATTTTTTCAAATTACGAATTACTTACCGCTTTAACGATGTCAATAACTGGTGCTTTTCCTTCTGGGTGATCTTTGTATTTTAATCTTGTCTGTTCACTAACAAGAGTCCATAATTTGTCTAAATTTATTGAGGGACACCACTTTGAATTCTTTCTCAAATGGTAATTTCTCATACCCAACTGGAAAACAAATATATACATATAATACACAATTTCCGAGAATTGAATCTGCAGATTACTATTAGCCGTGCAAGTCTAGATGTAATTATGCGGTGAAAATATAACAAACTTTTTTAAGAAAATACTAATTATAAGAAAAAAGAAATGCTTAATTATATTGTGGTTACATACCTTTCCAAAGTAACCTGGATGGTACTTGTCAAAATTTATCCTGTGGTGATGCATACCACCAGCATTACCGCGACCTCCAGGATGCTTGCGGTGTTTACCTTAAATGACAAAATATATTGTTAAACAAAATATTTTTCTGTAAATTGTGCCACTGTTAAATCACTGAACTGTGAATCTTTAATGAAATACAACAATTTTATTATTCTAAACTACTGCGACCAAAGATACGAGATTCAATAGTGACACTACAACTTCCCTTTTAAAATACAGCAATTAAAATTAAACGGGCTTTTTATCTTACCGATACGTCCATGTCCGTGGCTTACGTGTCCCCTAAGCTTCCTTGTTTTCTTTTTGTGGGTCGACTAAAAAACATGTTGGATATTGAAAACACAACCACAAAATCGAATTGAAAGTATTTTTACCAAACAAAATTAACAACAAATATTAACTAATACCAAAAGTTTAAATGGACTTGATACTGTATCAAAAAGAAAAGTGCAAAATATTAAAAGATGCTTTAAACATTTTCAAATAACTTTAGTAAAACAAATTCTGAGCACTCACCATCTTGGAAAGAGAATGAAGGACGAAAAACGACGGAACAAATTTGAAACAGAATCAATGATCATTATGCAATGGGACGAACCTTCGAGCATATACCTACTAGAGGCAGCTTTCAATGCTAAATGAGCGAACAGACGTGCAAGAGAGAAAGCAAATAAAATTATTTGCTATCTCTTATTAGCTATTAGCTATTATAAACTATGTTTTATGTTAATACTACAAAATTGCAACGAGTTCTAAATTTTGGATGTGGTCATCTAAAAAAAAATAATGAAAACAAATTCTTGACCTCGAGATCAAAGAAACCAACATTAAAACCAGATTAAAACCATGGGGACTACACAGTATCCCTGGTTAAAACGACGAACGATACTTCTCCAATCTATGCTGTTAACACTGTTAACCCCTAGCTAGATTTGTGAGTAATTATAATCATCATATATCGGCACGAAAAGGGAGTACAAAGATTTTCTTGGTTAGACCCGCCGTTATTTTTGACGTTAAAAGTGGTCTCTATAATTTGGAACCGAGGGGAACTACCCTCGTCCTGCCCCTGCCTTATCTTTATAGACCTGGGCAGCAACCGACCACAAGCATGGCCGGTGTAGGCGCTTTGAGGGACCTCCTCTTGCCATGGTTGTCTGGTTTTAGCCTAAATTTGCGGATGCCGGCCATCTGCAGCTGATGTAGTAAAAATTTTTTTCTGAGTTTCAATTGGATTTGCAGATGAGATATAAGGATTTCATATTACAACTTTTTTTTTATTGTCGCTTTACATAATTTCCTATTGACAGTATATTTTTTTCTGGGTTTGTGCTCGGAGTAAATGATTTATGCTCAACAATCGATTAATTTCCAGTCTTAGGATTGTAGTAGTAGTCCATGGCTGCTTAGTTACTTCTTCTATTTATATGTGGTTCGTGATTTTGTTGATCTTGAATTTTGTGTGTTTGAGGTTAGGTTAAAGATAAAGAAAATTAATAATAAATATAAATATTTTTTCAATGAAAGTGTTTTATAATTATTAGAAGTTTTGTAAAACTTATACATTTGAAAAAGATAAATACCTACACAATGGCAATGGAGGAACCAGTGCATCCCTTAACTGACCAAACTCGTTTTGTAAAGGAATTATTGGCTTTATATAAAGAGTATCCTGTCCTCTGGGACAAGAATCATCCCCATTATAGAAATAGAGCAGAAAGAGGCGAAGCATTGGATGTGTTGCTGCAAAAATGTCGAGAGTTTTTTCCAGAAGCTGATGAAGATTTCGTCAAACTTAAAATCGATTCTATGAGAGCTTGCTTCAGGAAGGAATGGAATAAAGTTTGTCTTTCTAAAGCATCTGCTGAGCGGCCAGAAGATATACATAAGCCTAGCCTATGGTATTACAATTTGTTGTTATATACTGTTGGAGAAGAATGTTCTGATGATCAATTTAAATCTCAAGAAACATCGGTAATTCCAAACGGTTTGTACTGTTGAGGTTGTGCATTCATTTGCAATTTTTTATTTTTAGAGAGTGTTATTTTGGAGTAGAGAATACACAACAGCATTGATTAATTTATTGAAAAAACAGCCATATTTATATGCTAGCGATAAACCTAGTACTTTAGCTAAAAGAAATGCAGCTATTAGAAAAATCACACAAGATATGAACACAATCACTGGAAAATTATTTACGGCAGATGATATTCGAAAAAAAATCCAATTATTAAAAGGACAATATAGATATGAGTGCAGAAGAATTAAAGAAAGCAAGAGATCAAAATCAAAAAATCCGTACAAACCCAACTTATGGTGTTTTGATATGTTAAACTTTTTGAAAGGGCATGTACATATCTTTAAAAATAAATGTTATTCTTCGAATAATTCCGAAAACTCTTTGGTATGGTATAAAATACTTTGGTGTCATAACATTACCTTTTTGTAATTCATCTTTTGCAGAGAAGAAGTAATCGAGTAAAAACAGATCCTTCTTTAAATTCGGATATTGATGATTTTCAAGTAAGGATTTTTATTATTTTTTTACTGTTGTTTAGTACTTTAACAACTTCCTATTTATTAGGATGTCAAAGAAGAGGTTGACACCGATGAAGATTTATATGATATACAAATGGAGAGAAACGAGTCCCTTAATGAGACAGATATTAGTAATGATTTCGACGATCTGTATGATACAATTGGCAAGAATGTAGCAAGAAAATTAAGAGATATGACCGATGATCAGAGAATACACGCAGAAAGATTGATCAATGAAGTAATGTATCATGGCCAAATGGAAAACTTGACTGCTGCTAGTAAATTAACTATCCATGGCTTTTAGGTGGTATGGTAGGTTGTTTCTATTTGATCCTTGATGTATTTTTGTATATTGCATCAATATACTTTTACATCTCGAAAGGTTGCTGTTTAAAAAACCTGAGCTTTAAGAAACACTGTACAGTTTTATGCTTTTAAGTAGTTTTAAATATTAAATTACTGAAACTGACATTATAAAAATATAACCTCTTTTATTATATGTCCATATTTTATTATTTTTGGCAAAGTTAACGATTAGTAAATAGTAATCAGTTGATTCTTAATTTAATTATTTTACACAAATAGTTTATAAATGAAGAATGACGCCAAAATCAACAGTTTGGTTATATTTTTCCGAATTGAGTAAAAATCATTATAAATGTAACTTCTGTTCAAAAACAATTTTTAAGAATTCCAGTAGGATGGAAAAACATTTAAATACGTGTATTGGCTGTCCGGGGAAAATTAGAAACCAGTTTATAAACAAATCTGAAGGTAGGTACTAAGTAAAATATATCGACACATATTCATTAGAATAAATGTAATATTTTGCTTTTGTGTACCCACAAGCAGTGACCTGTGCAAATATAGCACTAGATAGTGCTGTATATGAAAACGTGACATCACTCATAGGTGCCTTATTAGATTCAAGATCAAAAGTACTTTTCCCGACATGTCCGTAACCCACTTTTCCGAAAAGTGCCCATCTCTACAAATTAAGACAATGTAACAGTTACGATTTTCATGGGCGTAGCCAGGGATTTGTCATATCGGTAAATCGGTGACTGCGTTATTTTTGATATTGTGTCGCTAATTGCGACCTTTTTTTTTTTTTTTGTAGCTTAAGTTGTAGCTACACCCTTCGATTTGATGATTATGCTATTTTTTATTCATTACAATTATGTTTCAACGTAAAAATTTATAATATTGATACCTAAAATTTACATTAAACGATAAATTAATCTAATCTCTTATATTTTATTAACGGATATTAAAACACAAGTTAAAAATAGAAACTTTTATTGGTGACTTGCGCAGGAATGATAAATATTACGATTACAGAAAAACTGAATTTATTTGTTCATATTTTGCGTGTACAATATTATACAACTAAGACAGAAACAATTTTTTACGTGTCAAATCTGTAAGTGGAATAAATTCAGTTTCTCGAGTAACGACAGTACAATCAAGTGAAAATTATTGCACAGCCTCTAAACAAAGGACGAGGTTAAGGCACATTTACAGTAAAAAAAAATATAAAACCCTACATAAAATGTGCTTTTAATACAATTAATCTGGAACAGCTAATATTATTCATTACTCTATCCCCTGAGTAAATCGTAGGCCGCTCCTAATGCCCAACTGATTTCATGACCATCGATTTTCTTGTAAAGCTAAAAAAAAATTCTAAATGTAATATTTAGTAACCATCTGTAAACTGTGTAATTTTGGTTGTGCTAATGTTAAAATAAATATTTTTAATTAACTCCCGATGATATTTTTCAAATTTTTACACTTACGAATATCTTCGTGTCTTCTTTTAATCCGAAACCTTTCTCCAGCAGCACCCAGATAAAGGTCAGATCCAAACACATGAATGGCTGCTCGGCGTTGGCCTCGTGACAAGCTACAACAAATCAAAACATTGTTTCGCAATTTTTTATTATACAGTACTCTCACATTTCTCAGCAGCTGTTCTAAAGTCTTTCACTCGAATTTGTCCCCCTGTCTTTTCGTCTGTAAAAAAAATATATTAATCGAAACATGTAAACAATATTAAACCAGGGCTGCCGCATTAATACAAGTACTTACCGATAAGTCCAACCTCGGTGGCCCTATCAAAGTAATAACTAAAAGCGAAAATAGTCTTCAGAGGTAACTCTTCCGGGGGTTTCGCTTTACCCTCTACATATTTGTTTATGATTCGAGAGCAATTCTGGAAACTCACTATTGGGACTACTTCCCCGACTTGAATATCGGTACCTTTAATTCTAGAGGTCGGATAATTCTCCTGAAGACCACTGACAAAGTAGTCGGTACCTACAATTGTGAAGAAAAAATTAACAATTAAGAATTTATAAATTATTCTTAAATTCTTAAATGTTATGGCACAATCAAGGTGAACTCAATTTAAAAAACACCCTGTATTTTAAAAATTATATGCTCACCATGATAGTGGAATTTCTTATTCTTAATTATGGGATTTACGCATTCACTTATGACTTTCGTTGTATTCGGTTGGTTCAACGTAATGACAGCCTGTCTCGCCGACATTAGTCCGAGACCTAGAAAACTGTGTGTGTACACTGGAATAAGACCTCTTGGGGATACGGCTTGATGTATATACTGTGTTTCTTTAAGGCTAGCTGGAGTTATAGCAGAAAATGTAACCTGGGTTGAGCCTCCGCCTAGATCTAGGGCGGCCACTGTATTGGCTGGATTACCATTAATTCTTTCTATAATAAAAGAATGAATGAAGTGTAATTCAATTTTGGAAGGGCATATATTATACAGGGTAACTGTTTCCCACAATATCATTAGTTAACTCGGCATCATCCAAGTGAAATATTTATCGGCAACATCCAAACCCCACTTTTAAAACATCAATTTTTTAAATAAATTTTGAGTAACTGCTATTTATAGCATCCTACATTTTTGAGGAATACATTTTTTAATTTATTGACACTACTTTTACAAAAACAAAATTAAAATAAAAATTTCAGTTTTTAATACGCAAATAATTTACGAGTTATTTCTTTACAAAAAAAAAGTTACAAGTCCTGTTTAGTACAGTTTTGATAAGATATGTTGTAAGTTGTTTACATGAGAACACCTTGGGTATTCTTGATTCTATATCCCTATTATACAGGGTGTCCCACTAAGGTGGGCGAGGTACGATATTATGGAAAGTAATAGTGTAGGCCCTAGAACTTCGGGAAAAAAATTTTGATCAATAAATCAACCAAGAGAAATCGCTGGAAATAGTTTTCAAGTTCGTAGCTCGGCCGCTGGGTGCAATCTACATATCAAAACATAGAGTTGAATGTTTCTCACAAATGTTTCCTATTGAGGTATATTAAAAATAGTACAAATATGGGTAGCTGGATTCATTGCGCATAACTTTTGTTATTGACAAAATACGTTTATATAAGAACCTACCCAAACCCACACAAATGAGTGAGTCAATAACAATCTTGAAAATAATAAAAACAATAACAAACAGATATGGATATTATGTAACGAAAGAACAATTCAATTTCAACAAAAGTAAAGATGTTTATAAATGTTCGAAATGCATACAATTATTTTCAGTGTAGGAATTTAACCTTCTCTGCATGCTTAGGTAGGTTCTTTTATAAACGCATCTTACAACTAATTTGTGAATAACTTGATAACAAAAAAAAGATATCGAACCCTTGGCGTCAAAATGTAGCTATTTTTATGCTCTTCAAACTAACCTATAAAAAGTTTTACGCTGCAATTTCACTTTTTTAGGAAAATGTGAAACAACCTAAACTTGGATAAATAGCGCCAATAAATAAACAACACTTTCGTTAGAAATTTCAAACTTATACTATATCTATTAATTTTTTGTGCTGAATTCATTTATGTAAAGAAAACTATAGCATTGAATTTAAAATTTTTGAGAAAAATCCATAAAATGGCATTCTTTTGAAATAATGCCATCTATAGGTTTCTATTTTGAGGTAAATAACATTACGCATTCACCACGAGATAAAGCATGAAAAGACTTTTCCAACGAGGTATAACACTATGGACTTTTGATGAGCCAATCCTTATAAAAATGCATTTTTCTGATCAGACATTAGAGGCTTCCCCCACCCTTTCTGTCGAGAGATAGAACTAAATCTCAATGACAAAAGTTATGCGCAATGAATCCTGTTATCCATATTTGTGTTACTTAAAAACTATTTCCAGCGATTTCTCTTGGTTGATTTAATCAAAATTTTTTTCCCGAAGCTCTAGGGCCTATATTTTCTCTAATATCGTTCCTCGCCGACCTTAGTGGGACCCCTGTATATTTTAGCTGGTTTTTTTCAACTACCACATCTGCAATTTTGGATCGCGAATCCCATGACTATTAATTATCTTTAAAAAGTTTATTTCGCCTACTGGGATACTATTTTAGACCTTTGTACTCATTCTATCTACAGATTAGTAGGTTGCTCTCTGCCGGTAGATACAAAGCGTCAAAATCAAACTTGAATCGTAAGGATTCGTGTATCAGGAATTTTTATATTCTTTATTTCAATGGACAAAAATTGTTTTCCACTTTGAAGTATGAAATACAGACACACATACTTATCGAAATGTGAAATTCTTATCTTTCCAGATATATATAAACATGTTGAAGGTTATTACATAAAATTGTATAATATATGTTGTCGAGTTGTGTAAATATATATTGTTGCTTAGTCATTTGAAATCAGTCTCAATAAAATTTTTGTTTTATCTCGATTTAAATCTGCTTAAATAAAATGTATCTTTGTACTTCTGTTCTAAAAATGATGCACTAAAGTAAATAATAAGTATTTGTGATATTTCAGAACACACCTGCATTTTCTCAAAAAATCTACCAAAAGAAAAAAAAAACAAAAAGATATTCTTAAATAAAGCTTACATTCACATTTGGCTATACAAGAATCATCTCTAGTTTCACGGTTATCATAAAAAAATTTGTAATAAAAAATTCTAGATAGACAACAGTTTAAAGAAGCAAAACAATATTAATTTTAAATATTATAATACTTAAGGGAAAAATGACCTTTACACTAGATTTTTTAAAATCCAGAAAACAAGAAAGGGAGCAGATTCTTTTGAAATACAATTTTCAGGGCAATTAACTCCACAAGTAATAAATTTCAACAGTATTTAAAAATTAAAACATTATATCATGCTTTTTATTGCTTTCAATGAATTATATACACTTACCCAGCAAAAAATTGACAGTAAACCACGAGAAGATTCCTTCATCGACGCCATCCATAATCTCCACAGACTTGTCGTTTGTTACAAAAGGCGCATCTTCGAAAAATTCCTTAACAGACTGTAACAACTTCTCGGCTTGCTCTGCGGGTAATAACCGGAGACCTGCCGTAGCCTTCAATATTAGTGGAGTTCTACACCAATATTCCTCTGGAATTTCCTTCTTAGCCTGCTCCAAAAGTCCTTCTAGAGTAGCAACACCCTAAAATTTGACAACGTAACAATTATGGAATGTTTATATGTATGTGCAATTACCTTCTCTGGTTCCTTAGCAAAGGAAGAAAGGCCAGGTTTCGTGTGTACAAACAATTCTTTATCTAGCACTAAATGTCCATCTAAAAGGGATAAAATTAGTAACAGAAAATTGCAAATTTTTTAATGTTCTGACTTTACCTAAATATGACTCGTGAAAGGTAAAAGCTAAAACTCTGGACCCAGTGCTTCCAGCGTCAATAACAATTGCATGTACTGGTTTGTGATACCCAAACTTCTTTGCAATGCTATCTAAAACCCTATGTCCTATATGCCAGGGAATTTGGTCAGTATAGAGTACTAAAACATATGCTTTATAGACACTTTATTTTGTATTGTAAATGAAATTCATACTTATAAATAATGTCAGAATTGTGCCACTAAGGATTAAACATAGTAAAGAAGTCTGTATTGAAGAGGCGGCCTTATCTTTTCGCTTTTTACTCGTCTTTGGCCTTTCATTGTGTTCTTTATTCTAAAAATATACGTAATAAGTTAAATAAACATTGGTTATCATTTTGCATTGCATAATTAAAGCTACACTCTGTTCATTTCACATATCATGCAATTAAATGAAAAAGTTAGGTTATGTAAGAATTAATATAATGGAAATCTGTTACAAAAACTAACTTACAAAAGTGTAATGCATGTGACTTCCTAAAATTAATTAAATAAAGTTATCATAGAGCTATCAAAAAAATAAAAACTACAACATAAATATGGGTAAAAAAAGATATGTACTACCACTTTAATACATCAAAACTAGCTTTACTAAATGTGAAATTAGATATACCTTTCGTTTGCGTAATTCACTGTTGCTCATGTTTGGTGAATATCAGACTTTTCCTACAACCTATATACAATAAAACTGTAGGTAGAGGCGAAATAAATTACTATTGATTAAACTTTTTTAAAGCATGATGCGTTCGCGCACTTACAACCGAAACCACCAAAACTGATTCAACTCAACACTCAACTAACTCAATAGAATAATCATGGAATGATGACAATCAAAATAAAACATTAAAGCCAAAACTAAATAGTTTGCTTTGCTTAGACACAAAATAGAATAATACCTATTCTATGGCTTAAGTACAATCTTTATAATATTTTAGATATCTCAATCGGTGACGAAAAGATAACAACTAATTAGTATTTGGCGAATCATCGGAATCATTAAAATGGGTTTTATTATGTAAAATAAAAAATGCTTAATATACTGAATGACAAGTAAAACACAACGTTTTGTAACCTTTTGTAATCATGTGAATTTGCAATAGTATAATGAATAACCTGCAAAACACAATGTTTTGTAATCTTTTGTAATTAATCATGTTAGGTACCTATCTTGTGAGGTAGGAGAAGGCAACAAAACTAACAAAAGGTTCTACCTACTTGACACTTTCTTAATAATACAATAACTAGAAATATACCTACACTACAATAAATGATTTACTGGTATTAGCGTTTAGTGTCAATACCAATAAATCTTTTATTTATTACACAGAGTGTTTTTAAATGAATTCTAGTAGAGAATCTTGAGGCCAAAATATATCATAATAGGTAAGGCTAAGTAATAAGTATACCGCCTTGGCTGGACATGGGACAATAATATCAAATTAAAATTTAAATATATAAATAAGTTTCTTTCACATTGATTCGTGTTTATTTACATCAAATATTGTAGAAACGCAAAATATTAGAACTGATATATATTAAAATATAAATATATAAATAAGTATATAGGAAATTTTGCCCAGAAATATTTCGTTAATTTAGTAGTTACAAACAAATATAATTTTTTTGACCCTTGAACAAGGGCATATTTGACCCGATGATCATATCCTGGCCTCAAGATTATCTGGTACACTTCCTCTTTGTAAATACATCCTATATAAATAAATATAAGTACATATAAGATCTTTTTGACCCTTGAACAAGGGCATATTTGACCCGATGATCATATCCTGGCCTCAAGATTATCTGGTACACTTCCTCGTTGTAAATACATCCTATATAAATAAATATAAGTACATATAAGATCTAATATCCTTAATCCTTAATTTATAATTTTGAGACCTCATTTCACTATTTAAAAAAATATTGAAAATTTAAATATTATGCAACCAGTTATACGTTCTATGTGCATATTTGTACGCATGGAAATTACAGTTTATAATTTATAGTATTATTCGAAGAATTTTTTATGGAGTTTATTATTAAAGATTATCAAAATAAATCGGCTACTGACTGCTTCTATCTCAGGGGTCACTACAATTTATTTTATTTTCTATTATTAATAGTAACGAAATTAGCCATGATGATGTGCACTTAGTTTAAACCTACATATTGAGAGGTGACTGGAAAATAAAACTTTAAATGGTCTATAAAATACCCTTATTATTCTGTCTAAAGGTTTCACATTAATTGACACATATATTATGCTTGTTAGACTTTGTAACGGCGAATAAATACAGGGTGGCCAAATGAAAACGAAACAGAGCTATTTTCAGGAACTGCGTCAAGATTGTAGAAAAACGCTCAGACCCGTCGATTTTAGATGAAAGGGGGACATTCTTTGCTGACTCATTCTATCTACAGATTAGTAGATTGCTCTCTGCCGGTAGATACAAAGCGTCAAAATCAAACTTGAATCGTAAGGATTCGTGTATCAGGAATTTTTATATTCTTTATTTCAATGGACAAAAATTGTTTTCCACTTTGAAGTNTTGAAAATGTTCCAGAGTATGATGAACACCATTTGATTTTTCAACAGGACGGTGCTCCTCCGCATTATGCGTTAATTGTCCGTCAGTATTTGGACCAACGTTTTCTACGGAATTGGATTGAGAGAAGAGGCAGCATTGAGTGGCCTCCACGATCATCGGATTTATCGCCCCTTGATTTCTTTTTGAGGGGTTACCTAAAAAGTAAAATATATAAAACACAGCCAGCGTTGCTGCAAGATTTGCGTCAAAGAATCGTCGACGAATGCCGTCGAATAACTCCGGAAATATTTCGGAATGTGCGCGAACGTTTCGAACAAAATCTTTATTCTTGTATGGAAGCGGGCGGTCATCAGTTTGAACATTTAATCAACTAAGTAGTAAGTAAGCAACTAAACATAATTTAAATTTTAAAATGTATTTTTTTTCAAAGTATTGGGCGGAATTATAAAATTTAAAATCTGTTGTAAAGAGAATTATAAGAGCTTTCAAAAGAAATATTACTCAATCCCCAATGCCATTTAAATATTTTGGGGTGATGCTTACCCTTGCTTGGGGGTGAAAGCGGCGGAGTCATAAATACCAGCAAAGAGCGTTTTTCTACAATCTTGACGCAGTTGCTGAAAATGGCTCTTTCCGTTTACGCTATAAAGTAAAATCTTTTTTATGTGCTATAGAAATCAGTTTATTGCGGAATCTCCAATTGGTTTACATCAATTTGCTTTTAATGTATCGGATATGATTTTATATGATTTTTTTTTATTTGAACAAAATGTTAATTCAACATTCGGTATAAAAGATTTGATGAATGAGTCTATCTCCAATGCTAAGGAAAATATCAATTAGAAACATGAGCAGGTACACCACCACAGTTACACGAACACTTATATTAAATACAATTCTAACTTTAAATATATAACTTTAAAATAGAGGTATCATAAATTTGTCAACAATCATTTTAGAATAAAAATAACTGTCGAATATGTAGAAGTAATTATGAAATTTTTGATAATTTTAACTTCTTAGCCTTTGTTTTAATATCCATTACCAGATTCAAAAGCTGTACTGGCACTGACGAGCAATTTGCCAATAAATTATTATAAATGTGAGTTTGTTTTAGTTAATTTGTAAATTCTAGTTGAAGTTAACTTTTTGTAACTAGGTAGTAATTAGTAATTTTAGTAATTATAAATGCCTGTGACATGTCATGGTACATGGTACTGAGTAACATGACTACCCATTTATCTATTTAACTGTCCACGAGTTTAAACGTTTTTATTGTAAACATTTTTCCTTAACAAAAGCTAATCCAACGATTCCCGAATTATGGTGTTTGTAACGTTTCGTGACTTCCGTCAATTCCGTCTAGATAATGAATGTGTCATTTCGTTAGATACAGTCTATAAAACCAATGAATGTATTACAGGATATTTCACTGAATGTGTAAAAAAAAAAACAGATGAAAATGGATCGTCAAAAATAATACAGTTTACAAGGCGTTTCAGTTAAAAAGAATTGGTAATAGGTAAGAAATGAATTTTCAGCAAAAGTTGTTTGGATTGAAATTTATTATTACTCAGAATCGTAGATATGGGGAATTTCTAACCGGTAAAAGATAAATTTTAATTATGTGGTTGGATTTTGTATTATTAGACATTTTAAAGCAATATCAACAGGAAGGCTTAGAATAACATGGTGTACAGATACAGCAATTTATTCAAAATGGTATTGAGTATGAAAAAAGATGAGACTATTACAAGATATTCTTTGTAATTATAATTCAGAAAAAAGAATAGACATTCAATAACAGTAGACTAATTAGCTCCATAAAATTTAAATCCGGATCTTTTGCATCTTATCCATCTATTTAGATATTGCTCTTATAGCCACTGAAACTAAACGTTTGTTATAATTCTTTTTTATCTGGCCTTATTATTTCGAGGTATTAAGATATAAAATAATTTTTAATAAGGAACATAATAATGTTGTTACTCTTGTTAGTTCATGGTATATATTTCATTTACTTAATGCTGTTTTGAAATACGTTACATAAATATATAGTTACAACTAAACTGCTTAATGTTGTCAGACTGTATGTTATTATTACTTTTGAAACAGTGTAACTTAGAAATGTCAGTATTTAGTGTAATAAACAAAGTGGTTGTCCTTTAAAAATATGGTAGAGATCAGAATCCAGCATAAAATTCAACTTTGTTTTATGAGCATAAAAGTTCCAGGGTGATACCGGTTAGAAATCTTCCATACTTGCGTCAGTTCATAATTTTTTTGATGGTATAGATTTTGAACAAAAAGTATAGTTTAATGGACTTATTATTAGACCAAAAACTTATGGAAGTAATACTGTCAGAACCATGTTTTTCTTAATTCAACACAGGAATATAAGGCAAATTTGCAACATTTTTGGTGCTCCGTGTATTGAATTATATTCAGTACACAAATTGTTATGTTCTGGAGATCTGTTCCGATTTTTCAGCATCAAGATTGAAAATTAACTTTCTTCATAACAGTTTTATAGCCTTCCTAAGCAAAAATATATGAAATAAAAGAATTAGTCACTTAAATTTATTGGCCCAGGTGTATACTAACTACTTTAAAAAAATATAGTATATCCTTGGGCCCACCCAATTTTATGGGTCTGAGTACGTGCCTCGTTGCAGGTAAAATTATTTACATAATATAACTGCCTACATTAAAAATAATATAATATACAGGGTGGTCCGAATTTTATGCAGGAAACTTCTAGGGCAGATAGATCTCTTTAAAATAATATGTGTTTGCCTTATAAACATAGGTCTGGAATGGCCCCGGCCCTGTTTTAGAGATATAGGGTGTTAAAATTGTTAAAAAAAATTGATTTTTTGTTTATATCTCAGGAATCTATTAACCGATCTCAATAAAATTTAGTACAGATAATCTATGATAGTAGGCCTTGCATTCCCTAAAATATGAGCTTTAAAGGTACAACCAGTGGTGTACAACTGGTCAGGGATCATCTCCTTTTTTATAAAAAAGAAACCTACGCCACTGCATTTTTTACAAGTTATTGTAACGGGTAAATACATAAAAAAGGTAACTTGAATTTTTTCCCTAAGATTCGCCGTTTTCAAGTTATTCATACCAATACGCAATCCGCTTGTGCACAAATTTTAATGAGATCGGTTAATAGATTCCGGAGATATAAACAAAAAATCATTTTTTTTTAAATATCTTCAACACCCTGTATCTCCAAAACGGGGCTACTCCAGACCAATGTTTATAAGTCAAACACATATTGTTTTCAAGAGATCTATCTGTCCTAGAAGTTTCCTGCATAAAATTCGGACCACCCTGTATAATAACAATAGTGATGATTCCGGTTTGTGATTTTATATTGTTCATACTTTCCTTGAAATTCCCTAAATGTGATTCAACTACAAAGCTTATAAAGAGAAAAACGTTTTGAACGTAAATTATGAAAATTATGCTATAAATATGTGTATGTTATGAACATGTAGGTACGTATTACGAAAATAATGTTGTTTTTTTTAGTTTTCTTGAAACTACAACAGTAATAATAAGTACCTGGCAATGTATTGTTTGTTGGTTGCCACGTGGTCTCTCTTCTTCAGAAGAAACTCTGAAACTGAAGATTAAGTCCTCTGGTTGGTATTTATATTTGCTATGTTCACTGGTCCATAGTATACCTATACATGGCTTGTAGTCATTAACCCGCGTATCCGATTGATTTCAGTTGAAGAGATTTCTGTTTTAGACTCAAAATTTTTCAGGGCCAAGGAGAGATTTCAGTATCTGTTACCATTTTCTAGACATTTGCTCTTATTCTATCCACACCTATTAACTATTATTACAGGACACGTAGCGATTTTGTTATATTCCCAATATGATGTAGTTAAAATAAGAAAGCATAACAATAATCAAGTACTTACAATTATGTTTTTAGTTTAGATTAAAGTACATAAAGAAACAAGTCATAAAAAATATACATTGAATTAATTACAAATTGAATGAAAATCTGAGCAAGTACCACGGAACAACAATTTTTTTCAAGATGTGCGTAAGGTAACCATTATAATTACCTACTCATAAGCGATAAATAGCTTGTTTAGTTATACAGTGTGGCCCAATAAAAAGCTGAACACTGTTGTAACGTTTTTATTAATAGATCGATGCGAGTAATTTTGGTGGGAACCAAATTTTCATACAAATTGTCCCTGCTTTTATTTAACTGGGTATTTTCGTCACATTGAACAGAAAATATTTAAATAAATAACACCTTGCTCAAGAAGGATAAGTCCAGGGGTTGATTTTACAAATTTAGTTTCGCCAAACCATAAATATTTCACACCTGACGCAGTTTAGAAAAGTCTCTGTTTTCCTTCTCATAACTCAAATTGACTTAAAGTCAAAGTGGTACTTCTTTGTTTCACATTTTATTTGATTAAAGTTTATATTTCTACTGTGATAGAATTGATAGAAATGCCCTATTTTGTGAAAATATTTGAAGCAAGCATAGTAGTTTTAGAAGAAAAAGAAGATTTTGGGTACGGTTGGTTAATTTGTAAAGTGAGCAATTTCTTTACAGGCTCTGCTCTTATATTCTAGTATCTGTAGTGTTTAGTTAGATATGTTCGTGTTCCAGAACCTTCTCAATTCATTTTTTTATCAATTTTTTATCCACGGATTTCAAATTTTCGCTCAATTTTCCAGTCGGAACCACGGAACCCTCTCCAACACCTCTGCGGACCCTTCGATCCCTGTGATCGAACGTCGACTGTGATGCCTGTCCGATCATGAACCAGGAACGAAACCTGACCAGCATGTGTAGTACACTCTAAATTATTGTCATTTTGCATTGTACAAAGCCACTGCAATCATTAATCAAATACCTTTTCCCGTAAATACAAATTTATTCAAAATTCAAAACATTGTTAAAAATTTTTTGAGTACATTGCTACCCGCCTAGACCTCAGTTCTAGCGCCTCATCCACTCAAACACTGTCCAATCCTACGGTGAAGGTACTAAGGGATAAAATAGCTCCAATAAACTTCTATATTTCAGGTACTCACAGGAGCCATTGAAATCAGTACTAGGCAAGGCAAAGTTTAAGAAACAATGATGTAAACTCCTTTAGTACTCAAATAAATTTATTTATCAACTTACGGGACAGATGTGAATTTAATGGGTGAAAAATATATTAGGAGATAGAATCATTCCTTACTATGATCCTTAAATTAGAAGGCTTATATAAATATTTCAACCAGTAGTGAATAAAGGTGGGTCACTATCTTAAGAATCCCTGAAACTCGACGTCTCAAGATATTCGAAAAATTCAGTCACTGATTTTAATTCCCAGTAAAGTTACTGAGAAAAAAGAACCCTTTACTTAATCTTATCATTTTCTAGTTACAATTTTTTTACTTATGTCGTTATCAAGCACATTAATTGAATTCAAAATAACTTTAGAACTACTACTTCACAAAACAATATAGTATATTTTTTTATTGGAAATGCGATTTCAAATAAAACGTGTTAATGAATAGGTATGTCGAAAAAAGTCTCATCAGATTTCTAAAATCTCGTTCTTGTTCTTTTCAGTAACAATACAAGTTTGATTTTGTACGTTTCATTTGAATTCATTTTTAAGTTTTATTTATTTATTGTTGCTAGCTGCATTACATTATCTCTATTACATCCAGTAAAATGTCCATGTGGCTATGATTTTTTCGATATTTAAAGACAAAATTCAATTCAATTCAGTTGGAGGCTGTGGAGGAGACCCGAATTGAATTGGAAAGGTCAGTCATTGTTGTAGACCTTCATTTTTGGAAATCATTAATCCCCAAAAGTAAGGTTTTACATTGAATTGAAAAAACTATTCTGTATAGAGTACCTACCTATTACGTAGCAATAAAATTTAGCGGTAGAACTAAATAACTTTTTTCAATACCCCCATTTTAAAAAACAGATTTGGTTTTGTCCAAATTTTGCACTTTGCAATTATGTATTTATAGCCATGGAAAAATCAGTTACTTGTCCTTTAACAAATAGAGCTACCGTGTCGATAGATAACAACATTAATAAATTTAAATCGACCAGTTAACATTACCAATTAACTGAAATTGTTAACAAGATAATAGAACCCATGTGCGGAAGGTTGAACAGCAAAATATTATATACAAATAGAATACGTGCCATACAGAAAATATAATTATTAACACTGTATGACAGATCCAGCTTATATTAAACATTCATTTTTAGAAACAGGAGAAATGTAACACGATTGTGTATTTAGTTAGGGTGACTATGACGCAGTTGATAAATGTACACATTGTTTAACATTGTTGCAAATACATGTTGGTGGATATCACCTTAGAAACTACTCTTTACTAAAACCTATTCTTCATACTTATAACAGAACTGCGCAGATATAAACTATTACGATTTTTTCTTCTTTCCTATGTTCAGATATGGATTATAATATAGGAGGAAAAGCTTACCGACTTTCTTTACCCTGTTTTTAAAGAGTGTTCCAAAAGAAACGCAGGATTTCATACGTATGTACATGGAAAAAAGATTTTATTAATTAGAAAGTTGGCAAAGTTTTTACATGTTTTTAAATGGGATTACAAAATGTTCAATACCATCTCTTGATATCGTTCTCAATTCACAGGCCATTACCTTTCCAGTCTCATTTTCAAAAAAAAACTAAAACCAGCTTAAAATCCACGCCACACTGTCACTCTTTGGGTAAACAGTGGTCTTCTTTGAATGACTCGAGAATGGACTCATTCAGCAATTTTTTTTTTATTTGCTTAATGGAAACATATTGCAATTTTAAGGTTCTCTGCAAAAAAAAAATAGAATTTTATATCGCCTACAATTCATCGAAAATCATAAACTGGCACGCTGAGTATCCGCTGAACCGGCGGCGGCGGGTATCACGTCACCGCATGGGAAACCGATGCCGCATGCTTGCGTGTGTTGTCAGTCAGTCGGGTAGTAGGGTTTTAGTTGCCTGTTAAGTTTCGATTGAGTACGTTTAGTTAATATCCGGAATTTTGTTAGCGATATGGAAGACACAGAACAGAAAAAAATTTCAAATATTGTATTGTTCTCCAGTGTGAGAGCACTAGTGTGAAGACGCCTAAGAAAATAATAATGTCCCCGCAATTCTGTCGTGCGGATCTAAAATCAATAGTCTACTTTGATTTGTTTTTTTTAATATCTATTATTTAAAAATTACTTATTTTGAAAGCTACAAAACTACCCTGCGTAACTTAGGTATGTAATAAATACGTTTGCATCCCCTAGAAACACTATACACTTAATTTGCGCAAAGTCTCAGGTACACACTCTTTTCCCAATTTTCACTAGCTCATCCGTCGTATAGCGGTTCATTTGAATGAAATAAGTACCAACAAATTATCTTTTGTTGTATATCAAACATTGATTTGTTTCGTTTTTATTCCGAGATAAATTCATTGAAGTATAGACTAGATATTTTATTTAAAAAAATAATTAGTACCTGATGATAAGAATAATAAAACAATGAATTACATTTATTGCAGTAGAAGCAATCCAATAATTTTTAATTTATATAAATAAATGTCATAAACCTCTATTAAAAAATATATAGGTATATATCGTCCTTATCATCCAGCGATAGTAGGTCAACATGAAGTGCGATTATTACTTATCTTATGTTTTCAAACATTATAAATAGTTAAAAGAGAGTGTCATAGAATAGGTAGGTAAGTAGATATAATTAATGAACTAAACAAAAAGGCAATATTTCACTTTTATTTTGTAAATAGTTAGAATTTCGAGGTACTTCGAGGTACTCAAGTAAAAATATATTATTTATTGAAATAAATCTGATGATAAAATTTGGATTAATTTACTCAATTGATTAGTTTACAAATATAAAGCCCGTTGGCGGAGACACTGGCAGGTATTTTTAATAAGAGCTGCGCAGATATTTTATATAACCTCATTTTATATTCACCGTAAAAAAAGGGAACTCGTTCACGTCACCTAAAATACATCGTTCTACAAAAAAATGGATACATTTTTTTTGCTGCAGTTATGTTACGAAAAGTCGATTATTTGGAGATATTCTAATCTAATTAATCTTCACCCTTTTGCCAAATTTATACAGGCTGTTAAATAACTACGTGGATTTCACAGGGTCTAATGACACTTACAGTGCACTATAATTCAAGAAATATAGAAATCTAAAAAAAAAATAAATTTTGGAACAAATACATTGAAGATGAATTTTTCGAAGCAAAACGTCTGAATCTGGTTCGGGCTGAGGCAGTACAGCATCGGAGGTCATGAAGGCTTGCAAAAAATGTAATAAAATTTCCAGGGTCGTATTTAAAAAAATTAAGTTGATGATGGTCCTGGAGAGACGGAACGTTACATATAAAAATTGATTATGCCATTCGATAGAGGGCAAAAAGTTGCCATATCACCTCAAACAAGACTGAAATTAAACAAAAACAGATTTCGAAAATTTCGTTTTTTTTTCAAATATGTATTTCGAAAACTAATCATATTAGCCTTGATTTTTTAGAGGCATAATGTTGGTCCCATGATTATACAACTTTGACCCCATTTAAGCTATTTCGTATCTCTTGCCGTATCCGAGATCCCTGTACTGAGAAACGAATTTGTAACAGCCTGTATAATCATATTAAATATTTTTCTCTATTGTAAATGTCAACGCCAAAACATAGGCTTCTCTATGTTGTTTAGTAGAGAGTAAGTACATCCCATTTTTGATGTTATTCTTAGGCATCTCGATTATTATTATAAATATAGCTGGCTGGGTTTATGAAAATATTGGCCACTTTTTTTTTGAGAAATCGTCAAGTCAAAACAGATACAGCCAAACAATTTTTTGGTTGACTCCTGTAAAGGCTACACTTGAGCTTTATTTCCGAAACGTTGAGACATCTTAAGATTTTTTGCATACAATACAATTTCAAAATTAAAGTTTTAATATATCTAACCATTTTCGATTTGTCTGTTAAAGTTAGATTTTTTAAATGGAAATCATAGTGTGTCATACTTATCTCGTCTGTTTTGTCCTAAATTAAAAAAAGATAACGTTGGCCATGATCAAAACATATGCATTACTAAACACAATATGGTGTCGCTGTTGTATATAGCTGGTTTTAAAAATAAAATAAATCATAGTTTATAGGGGTACATATAAACATTATTTTTTTAGAAAAAAAGTCCAATTGTAGCCGCTACAAAGGTCATGACATCGAAAAATTGAAAAAAAAAAATCAGTTAATATTTTCTAAAAAGATTATCGTTTTGGCATTTTTCGTAATTTATTAAATGTAATTTCAAACAGTTTTAGATCCGTAAACCAAATACAAATTTGTATTTTATATAAATGTTTAATTAATGATAGCCCCGCAAATAAAAATCAATAATATTTTGATCGGGTTATCTAGGTAGCCATGTAATAGCACCACCACGAGTTGTTGTTTTCAGATAACGTTTTATTTCATTTTATTTATACAGGATGTCCGCAAATTTCACCGACGACGTTTGACTGCATATTCAAGACGATAAATAAATACGATCTACGAAAAAAAAGATAAATAAAAACTTTTTGGTTTTTATATTACAGACCTTCAAAGTCGTCAAAAATAAAACTAATTTAATTAATAACTTCATAACCCTTTTATTTCTTAAAGCTTTAATTAAATCGAGATACTGGGTGATAGTTTTTTCCGGTTACCTCTCCCACAGCGGTTAAAACTTTTACAATGGTCGTACTTTTTTAAAAAGGGCAGCAATAGTGAAAAGGTCGTTTTATTTAAAAAAAAAATGTCTTAGGAAAATCGCCTACAGAAAACCATTCTTGAGAAAAATAGCATTATTTGCAGGTCCGTATGTTTCGGATTGCGTAGCAATGTCATGGATTTTTTAACTTTGAGTTCAGTAGGCGATGAAAACAATGGCAATCAACATTGTTGATTGCCATTATAGTCGTGTTTCGTTAGGATTCTCATCACTCCACATATGCAAATTATAAAAATTTACAACTCCGTTCCTTGTAAAACCTTGTAAGATTTGTCGGTCCAAAACAATTTTTGAAGCAAATTATTATCTTCTGCGTAGCCATTCACCGACCAGCGGCAAAATTTTGTGAACAATAGTTTTACATACATTTAATTGTCTTGATACACTGCGGATACTTCATAATTTGCATGTGTGGAGCGATGACAGTACTAAAGAAACACGACAATAATGACATTACCTGATAGTCACAGCAACCAACAACTTGTTTTCACCGCCTACTGAACTTAAAGTTTTAAATATATGACACTATTACGCAAACCGAAACGCCATAAAAGTCCAAATAAATGTGCCAAATTTTCACGTGATCGGCAAAAGGGTTATGAGGTTATTAATTAAATTAGTTTTATTTTTGACAACTTTGAAGGTTTGTAACTCAAAATCCAAAAATTTTTTATTTAACTTTTTTTTCGTAGATCGTTTTTATTTATCGTCCTGAATATGCAGTCAAACATTGTCGGTGAAATTTGCGGACACACTGTATAAGTCTGTTTATTTAATTTTCACAATTTTATAAGCCTACCGCCTCGAAACAAATAAAGGTGGACTTATTAGGGGTCCGTTTCGAAGGGTCGAAAAGAGAAAATTTTCTAAAATATTGGATGAAGAAGAATTAGCAGAAAAAATTTGGAGAAATTGACTTTTTGTTTCAATTCAGAATATAAAGGCTTCTACTTGACTTGACGATGCAAATATTATTATGTTTAAAAAAATTACCATTAAAAGTTAGGTATTTTATTAAAAAAATCATGAGATCATCTTCACATTTAAAAGAAGAGATATTGAGCATGTTCAGGATGAACAAGGACATATTTTTCTGGAATCAGGAGTTTAAAAAATATCAGTTATGACTTACTGAATATTTTCAAAATAATGTTTAATTTTTCAGTTTGGTTTTATTGAAATTTGGTTTAAAACTCAGATTAACACAGTGGCGGCTCATTGTATACAAGGAATTTTAAAAGGTATTTTTGGAAATATACAAATTGTCTTGTCCAGTTTTAACAATACCTGCAACACGTGTCTCGGTAGAAAGAAACTTTTTGTCTTAAGCGCATTAAGACTTAGAAATACGATGACACAAGAGCGCTTAAACAACTTATCAGTGATGACGATAGAAAGAGTACTATTGCAAAGTCTTAGTGCCGATCCTAAATTTTTTGAAGACATTTGCATAACGAACGCCGCATAAAACATATGGAAATTGAACACCGGTCAATTTTTATGAAACTTCGTATTTTGATAGTCCTCGTCATGCTGATCAAAAGTCTCAATGGGCACGAAGCCCTACAACCCCTTCCAACCCCCCAAAACCAACCCCAAAGATCAGGGTAATGAACTTGACAGATTACAGGTCAATTGGCTTACCGTAACATTTCACTATTATAGTCGAACCTACAGGCACCTATACCATAACTAGGCTTAAGTCTATTAATGGGCACCGAGCCCTACAACTCCCACCAACCCCCCAAAACCACCCCCAAAGGTCAGGGGGATGCACTTGACAGATTACCGGTCAATAAAACTACCGCAATATTTTACTACTACAGTCGAACCTACAGTCAGAATTTCACATCCCACAAACAGCAAAAAATCTTATAGGAGGTTTTGATACTTTTTGTGGGTTAAAGGGTATTAAACAATTATAGGGCTCGGTGCCCATTGATAGCCTTAAGCTTAGTTATGGTATAGGTGTCTGTAGGTTCTACTACAGTAGTGAAATATTACGGTAAGCCAGTTGACCTGTAATCTGTCAAGTTCATTACCCTGATTTTTGGGGGAGGTTTTGGGGGGTTGGAAGGGGTTTTGCGGGGTTCTTTGCAAATTTAAAAGACGGACGAATAAACCTGTTTTATAAAAACATTCCTATGTTTTTAAAATATTTTGATAAAAGTGGAGGCAAACGAAAAGCCGGCGGCGTTATTTTATACGTAAATAGATAAGTGGGCTGGCTACCTTATGAAAAATTGTTTTTATATTTGTTCATATTTTTTAATATTCTTAAACCAAGTAGGAAACATTTTGTTAATAATGATCAGGTAAATATATCACATTGTTTTTTTTGCTCTTACTTAATTTTATTGTAAATACAATTTATAAAGTTCTGATATTTCTGATAATTTTTTAATTTACGATTACGGTATTGGCGAAGATCTCCATAATAAATAATGACGTGGAAATTTATTCCTATTTGTTATTTCAGAGCGGATTAATAAAATATCCAAATAGTTGCGTATTAATTTTATAAAATTTGAATGAAAATCCTACTCGTCAACATCAGTACTATAATATTGTAAATGTAACTAAAAATTTCCAGATGCATTTAGTCGTTTGACCTTGAAAATTTAAATATTTTCCCCTGCGGCGTTTTTTTTCTTTCTTGCCCACTTAGTAAAAAAGCAACGGGCTTCGCCTATTCACAATGGTACGAGTGAATTGAATTGAATTGAATTGAATTAAAAGATACTCCTTATTGGAGCAAAATATATCTGGAAGGCTGTCTTTGTTTTGAGTAGGTATCTTCCAATTTTTTGTTTTTCCAATTTTTTGCTTCGGAAAGAAACAAAAAATCCGACAATGTCTTACAATTTATTGTATCCTCCCAAAAATTTGAACAGATCGATTCGAAACTACAAGATGTAAATGTAAAGATAAGCAAACTATGCGCGTGGCTTACGATACATAGATAAGCACATCACGTTTAATAAGCCCACTTAACATAGCCTGGCAAATCCACTTCTAATATAAATTGAACCACGAGGCATCTCCAATTGGCGGACTTCAAAATTGTTGCCTCGACGCTCACCGAGCGGCAGTGCTATTATCGCTCCAAACCAGCTCGGTGGTAACGTCCTGACAACCGATTCTTCCCTTTTTGTGTTAAGTTATTAAGTAAAATTATTGTTTGTGTTCAATTTAGTTATGGAACCGGAGTCAAATAATTTCAGCCTCTTCCTGAACAACAGATACATTGATATATGGTTTGAGGATATTACCTACACGGTAAACCATAAAAAAGGTAAGCTCTTTCAAATTTTTTAGTTACATCTATTTCGAGGAGTTAAAACGAATAGGAACAATTATTGAAGTAGTCATAATATTCTATTCTATTCTACCTATCAAGTAGTTTAGATTATTTTTTTTTAAATTTTTTAAAGTTTTGTCTACTATGTAACGTTTTTGAATGAAGTATATTTTTAAATATCTCTTGGATTCCCATAAGTATAAGTAAAATTTAGTTTATCTAAGGAAAAGAGCACGGTTACGCTTGCAATCTACTGGTTGACATTTCGAAACTTTAAACAATTTTGCTATTTTTTTTTTTTAATTTATAAGAATTTTCTATGTTAATCTATTAATTAAAATTCGATGAGAAAACTAGTTTGTATTGTAAAACAAATAGAAAATTCCCTTAATTTTGTTAAATTTACTCCAAAATCTAAGAATTTTTTTATTAAATATTATATTCACAGGTGAAAATTTAAAAAAACGAAATTGTTTGATCGTTTTCAAAAAATTTTAAGTATCTAAGTAATAGCTGTTTTACATTGACAATTTATTGATCAATTAATTCATGAAGAACTTCGTCAATTTATTCATCAATAAATTGTCAATGTAAAACAGCTATAAGTAACTTTTTGTATATTTTCATCTGAGGACAGTCACATTAAAGTTTGTATAT
The DNA here is from genome assembly GCF_000390285.2 of Anoplophora glabripennis. NCBI lineage: Eukaryota > Metazoa > Arthropoda > Insecta > Coleoptera > Cerambycidae > Anoplophora > Anoplophora glabripennis. The sequence continues at coordinate 1,557,400 of NW_019416219.1, read as the reverse complement.
TTCTACGTGCTACACAATGTAAATAAAAAATAAATATATTCACGCAAATCATCAGAAATTCAGAAGTTCTTAAATAATAATAACCTTTTTAAAGCATACTTTCTCGTACCACTCGTATGTCTCACATTTTTGTTATCGTATCACCAAATAATGTATATTTTATTCCTTCCCAACATTTGCTTGTTTACAAAAAATTATAGTATAAAAGTTCTTTAATACTAACAAAAAAACACTGTTTTTCTCGGAGAAATAGATCAAATATTATTAACAGTGATGCAAATAATAATCAGCGACTGATATATTCAAACTCAAAATTGTTTACAAATAAGCTTCATGCAATTTTATTCATTTTTGTCGTATTTAAACAAATTTTAAATTGGAATGATAAATTGATTCTACTTGTAATGCTAACCAAATTACTTAATGCAATAATAAATATTAGCATAGCATATTTAGCTATGAAATTCAGTGAAAAAAAAATTAATGCGCTTTTATTCTGTCGACGGAATCATTTACTAGAAACGAAATTAGAATTATATAGAAAAGTGAATAAATTAAAATTTGCGAAATTTACTTACAAGCTAATTAGTTTTATTTACATACTGATAAGGAAAACTGCAATTGCTATCTATGGCCATTACGTAATATAGTTCATATCGGTTATCATTAACTGAAATAAAAAAAAGTTTTTTTTGTTTGAATTTCATTTTCGGTACTCGTCTATTAGTAATTTTTAGTGTATACACTGTGTGCCAAAAGGATGGAATAAAGTTTATATTTTTTTTTAGTTGAAATTTAAAAGACAAAAATAAGCGCTTATGACAATGGAATGTCCAAATTCGTGCGCAAGATAAATACAGGGTGTCCAAATGAAAACGAAACAGAGCCATTTTCAGGAACTGCGTCAAGATTGTAGAAAAACGCTCAGACCCGTCAATTTTAGATTAAAGGGTCTTTGCTGGTATATTTGACTCCGCCACTTTCACCCCCAAAATATTTAAATGGCATTGAGGGTTGAGTAATATTTCTTTTGAAAGCTCTTACAATTCTCTTTACAACAGACTTTAAATTTTATAATTCCGCCCGATACTTTGGAAAAAAATTACATTTTAAAATTTAAATTATGTTTAGTTGCTTACTTACTACTTAACTTAGTTGATTAAATGTTCAAACTGATGACCGCCCGCTTCCATACAAGAATAAAGATTTTATTCGAAACGTTCGCGCACATTTCGAAGCATTTCCGGAGTGATTCAACGGCATTCGTCGACGATTCTTTGACGCAAATCTTCCAGCGACACTGGCTGTGTTTTATAGATTTTACTTTTTAGGTAGGTATCCCCACAAAAAGAAATCAAAGGGCGATAAATCCGGTGATCGTGGAGGTCACTCAATGCTGCCTCTTCTCCCAATCCAATAATGCAAGAAATACTAAATTTATACCATTGGCGTACTTAACTCGAATGACTGACATTTTTACCGTTACTAATTGTTTGTACATAAGTTGACCAGTTTTTGCATCAGTCTTCAATTATACAGTTAATTTCATGTACAATAAATAATACAAGAAAGACTCTTGGCAAAACAAGAATTTTATGTTAATACCGAAAATATAATAGATTTGTTAGACATATCCATTAGAATAGTTGTTAAGGTATAATTCTATCGTTTAAAAAAGAGAGAAAATATATTGTTTTGACTGTCGGTACGTCTAGAAATTTAATATATCGTCTAAAAGTTTATTCGTATTGTAAATAGAGATATAATTGTGACTCAGAAAAGGTTATTCACATAAATTAGAACTATTAATTTGTTTTATCACTACTAATATTTTAAAAGCATATTAATTAGTGATGAACAGCCTTGGTACCCAAGCATGCCTCTAATCCTGTCTTTTTGGAAAATTTATTAAATTGTTGTTGAAGACTGGATTAGATTCCGTTATCTAAAAATTAAGAATTCCATGTAAGATATAAAAGTGAAATTATTTTAATATATTCAAATGATTATGGAATTAGTAAATTTAATAAATAACAGTAAATGTTTATACAGGGTATTCTACAACCTCTATGACAAACTTTGACTTTGACTCATGGTCATCGAAAACCATGAGTCATACCTGAAGATCTCATTACAGAAGATAAAGATATGTCCGAAAACATATGCCGTACGTCAAGATCTCGGTACTTCTTAAATTTCGCTCTTTTTCTGAAGATCTTCAACGATTTTTTGAAGACTAGAGGGTTATGGAGTAATTCTGACAACGAATTCGGATCCAGGAGGTAAATTATTTTACTTTTACTGAAGATTTTTAGCGATTTTCTGAAGGTATTCAGCGACTTACGGAAAACTGAAGGGTGATGGAGCAAAACAGACTGTGGATTCGTGTTCAGGAGACAAAAATATACGGGAAACCATATGCCGCATGTCAAGATCTCGTCACTTTTCAAAATTCGCCTTTTTTCTGAAAATCTTCAGCGATTTTTTGAAGACTAGACGGTTATAGAGTACAACCTTTTGGTTTTATTTATGACGTAAGGCTTAATATTGTTCAAAATATGTGGTATCAGCACGATGATGCACCACCACCACCACATAGAGGGAGACAACTGATTGGTTAAATGATAATTTCCTAAACAAATGGATAGGTCAACAAGGTCCACTAGCATGGCCAGCGCGTTCCCTAGACCTAAATCCTTTAGACTTTTATTTATGGAGACACATGAAGCAGCTCCTCTACCATGCTGAAATTACCACCCTTCAGCAGTTACTTGAAAAAATTTAGGATGCAGCTAACCAAATGAAATCTCATCTTTAGTTGGCTGATGGGAGGCTTGCATTCGAACCAATGATGAACGTATCGGACAATTTTTATAGTATTAAGATTTGTTAATTTGATTAATTAAGCTTAATTAATGTTTAAAATTTAAACACAAATAATAATCTATTGTTATAGCAACCATCGCATCATTTTAATTTATCAGGTTACTTTGATTGAAAGATGGAATTATATTTTTTAAAATGCTTGTAACTTCTAAACAAAAGCGAATCGTACCTATGTTCATATAAGAAAAAATGTTTGAAATTAATCTAGCTACCATCTGTACAAATTTGTCATACAGCTTGTAGAACACCCTGTATTTTAAAAACATTTTTATGTAGAAACATAAAAATTATTGATTTAAAATTAGAAGAAATAAGATCCACTTCTTATTTGTGGAAGGGCGAATTGGGCGGTGACTATTAGACGCCTTCATTATAACCATCTTTCTCTATCGCACGGATTTCTATGACTTACTTTATCGCTCTCACGTAACGGCCGATGAACCATGGGGACTTTCCGACCCTGTATATAAAATTGCCTTTATTCACCAACAGTATGTAATAATCAAATAATCAAATACAAACGATACCGTCCAGAAAGTATCGGGGATATTTTTGATTGAGACACTGTATAATATATTTATTATTTAAAAAATGACAACTTGGAATAATCCACTTACTATCACATTTTTACCTTTAGTATGTAATATTAAATACCTTTTTTATTAATATAATTGAGGCACATTCCCATTCTTAGCTAATTTTTAAACGGGTATGCGTAAGGGGTTTCATTGAACTACTCTACTTTTTTCTAAAATACATTTGACACTGCAGATAACCCGATGATGGTAAACAATTTGAGTTGGAGGACAATTAAAGGAAGCGGAATTTATTTAAAAACAAGCATTAATTTTTATTACGTAAAAGATTTATAACTATAAAGTGTTGTTGATTTGTTTTCTAGGGATGGTAACTTTTAAATTTTTTTTTAAACTGTCCTAGCAAAGAGTCCAATACAATTTAAAATCTCCGTATCGGAATTTTTTTAACGAAATTAATTTAAAAATAATGAAGGGAAATATTTTGTATTTCTTAAACAATATCTCCTGACCTCACAGGAAACATTTAAGGAATGTTTCAACAAACCTATTTTGGACTACTGAAATTATTATTTTTAAATGTTTTAATTTACAGCGTAGCAAATTATCCAATAACCACTTAAAAACTGGAAATCTACATGAACTTCGAAGAAAATATTAATGAAACGATTTCAATTAAAATAGCGGGTTTTTTTATGTAGCAATCGTGTTTATATACAAACACTGCTATTGTTTGTTATATAACTTATTAACAACGTTTATTGAGATTCAACCTGAGAAAAGTTAACACCAGATTCAGGGTCAGTAAGTCGTAAAATTTCAAGATCAACAATTTGCCAATGGGTATATCTTTGGTTTGTTAAAAGTTGAATCCAAAAGTAGCCTATAGGTAAAGCAAAGGAATAGATTTTTTTAACAAAACTTGTGACTGTCGCTTTAACCTTGTTTTTCTTTGTTCCTCTAATCCTAATAAATTATAGAAATTCATTATCGGGAATTTTTACATATATCCCAAGCGTAAACAATATTCTGTGGTTTTGTTATGCTTGTGTTTGCATGCAATTTAAATTGTAATTTTGTTTTCTGCACTATTCCTAGTGTTGCCCTACTCCTATGTTTTTTTTCAACCTGATTAAATAAATACAGTGCAACCAAATCATCTTGAAATATATTTTGATTATAAGACAGTTGAATTACAAAAAAATGCCTACAAACATATAATTTATCAAAAGAGGTAAAGTAAATAAATAATCAGTATTTGAACTACCTATAAATTCATCAGCAAAACGTTCATATATCACTTTGAACTTAAAATGGGGTAATTTTAAAATGTTTTTATCATGTGTCTATATTAATTTCGTATTTTTAGTCAAACACGGATACCTTTCAAAAAGACTGTTAATTAAATAATAACAATCACATTACCATAAATAACTTTTATGCGAAATTTATGAATTGTAGATATATGTGAATCGATAAAATGATGGTTTTTACGTACAAAATATAATGTACCAATCCTTCAAAACTATATGTCACGCACAAAAAATATATAAGTGGATAATTATGTAAATTTGTCATTTAACTATTTCATAAGCTTTTTTGTTTTAATTAGTTTAATGAAATTAATTATATATTTTGTTACAAATACAAAACAATCGTGTTCAAAGTTTGGAAAATTTATTTAAAATATAGGTTTTTAAAACAAACTACTACAGTTTTCGAAGTTTTTCATGAATATATATTTTTTATAATTGAGAAGGTACAGAAAAATATATAGGGTATTTCGAAAAAAGACGTAATTCCAGAGACTGATGATGGTAAATATGCCGGTAATGTTAGTTTTTTCACTATCTTGTAGTGCATTGTCAGTTACGAAAAAATTACTAAAAATGCACTATTTAAAATACCCAATTTAATTTCAATGGGTAAATGTGTTCGAATTTGAAATATAGTGCATTTGTAATTCAAGTTCATTTGGATTATCTAAAAATAGATACGTAATCTATAAAAAAAGAGGTACCTGAATGTATTGTATATATATTGATAAAAATATTTTATTGATATCTGATAATACGTTTGGAAAATAATATGTTTGCTGACAGTGGCGTACACAGAATTTTTACAAGCGGAAGGTTGTGCTGAAACTCCAAATATTTTTTACGTCACTATAAACTAAACCTTAAAAGACATCTTAATAATTTATTAATCTTACGAGTTGAAAAACTTTTTTTTTTTTCAAATGGAATAACCCATATTAATTGTCACTGGTAAATGCAAAATTGAATGCCCTTTCGACTGATATAAGGTTGTCCATACTTATCTTTAACAGTTTTCCAGAAAAATCAGGTTCTTTTCTAAAGTCCGAAAAAGTAGTTATGTAACAGCGTCAAGAAGGCCTTTCAAAACCTCTTTTCTCTCACATTTTATCAGGCCTGGGACTGACAGTGTCAATATTTACTGGCATGTTTAACTGAAACTCAGAACACAACAAGGAGAAGAATACTTAGACCGCTGATTTACATCAATTGCTCGAAGTGTCCTCCATTTTGATGAATACACAAACCAATTCGGTTTTTAAAAAACTGGTCAACATGTCTGGTCAACTGGTTTATATTCTTTACGATGAGAAAAATAATAGAGATTCAATGAAGTTTATGATGTATCTGAAAATCTGCCGGAAACGATAATATTTATATTAAATTAAAAAATCTGGAAATCTAAAAGTTTTTCAAGAATCACGTTTGTTTGATGGTACAAGGTCGAGAGTTGTCGCTATCAAATTCATTTGTATATTACAGTGTGAATGATAATTCCATTATGGAAATTTATGAATTACACATATATTTTAACATGACGATAAAACATATAAGTAGCAGNAAATGATACAAACTGAAACTCGGAACACAACAAGGAGAAGAATACTTAGACCGCTGATTTACATCAATTGCTCGAAGTGTCCTCCATTTTGATTAATACACAAACCAATTCGGTTTTTAAAAAACTGGTCAACATGTCAGGCGTAATTTCTTGAAATGCTACTGTAATGCGCTGCCACATATCTTCCGTGGTAGTTGATGGTGTAACGTAAACTTTGATTTTTTTAATTCCCATAAAAAGAAGTCGCAACTTGTCATATCTGGACTCACTGATCCTCCGCGCCCAATCCATCTGCGTGTAAAAAGTGAAGCACCATCATGTTGCATCCACATTCTTCTAAGTGTAACTAAAGGAATGTCGCCTAACAAATCTTCTCAGTGTGTCAAAAAAGAATGGTCCAATGACATGGATTCCCAAAATTGTTTCCCACGCGTTCAAATCGTGATGGCTTCGTTAATCAACAAAATTGTCGCGTATGGGGTTCAGAAAATCCAAAACTGTTGAGAAACAAATGCATCCACAACTATTTGATCCAGATTTTGGGCTGGAGGCATTATCGGACCATTCTTCTTGGAAAATGCGGCTGGTCAGACTGTAACAGTTAATGGTGCTCGCTATCGCGATATGATAATCCAGTTTTTGTGCGCCTAAATTCAAAGATATGGATATAGACCACATTTGATTTCAACAAGACGGTGCCACATACCATGCATTCCGAGACAATTCAATTACTGCATGAGTCATTACCTGGTCGTGTAATTTCCAGTTTTAGTGATCAGAATTGGTCGCCCAGATCATAGAATAGGAAGCATTCCTACTTTTTTTAAGTGTTTGTGTGAAGTTACTGAGATCCGTAGGAATATACGCCAATCATTTTTATTACTGTACTGGTTTATATTCTTTACGATGAGAAAAATAATAGAGATTCAATGAAGTTTATGATGTATCTGAAAATCTGCCGGAAAACGATAATATTTATAATAAATTAAAAAATCTGAAAATCTAAAAGTTTTTCAAGAATCGCGTTTGTTTGATGGTACAAGGTCGAGAGTTGTCGCTATCAAATTCATTTGTATATTACAGTGTGAATGATAATTCCATTATGGAAATTTATGAATTACACATATATTTTAACATGACGATAAAACAAATAAGTAGCAGCAAGGCTACTGCGTTATTTCGTGGGCCATATTCAGTCTGATTTAGCTTTTGAAATCAAATTTACTCTCTAATGTTTTGCAAGGTCATCAGGGTATTTTTAAGTCCATGACTTCGTAGGCATGCTCCTTGGATTGTTCTCAATGAACCAGGGCGTCTACAACACCTTGTTTCCGAGATATAGGGTGTTAAATTTAAAAAAAAATAGCTACATTATTTTTTAATATCTTTGTAGATAACTTACAAAATGTCAAGCTGTGACAAAATTCTTACACCTTGGACTTTTTTGGAAGCTTTGGAAAATAAAAAAATAATAACTCAAAAAAATGGTTCGTCGACTGAATTTTCATGAAACTTAGTGACGTAGAAATTCTGAGAAAAACTAATATGATTAAAAATTAGTTCATTAATCGATGAAACGTTTGAGTTTTGTTTTTAATTAAACCAAAAAGTTGACTGGAAATGTATTCAAATTGTTTTTGTCACTTTATTATTCATTAAAAACATGCGAATAAACAAAGGAACAAAGGATGACTTTACAGATATGAAATTCAAATTAAGTGTAACATTCATTCAATTATTTGAAATAAAGGTATTGAATTTAACATATAGGATGTCCCGACTTAATAAGTTTACAACAGTAAGTTATTTACTGGACATGTAAAAAAATATCTGGAAACTACAACTTCCTCAAATTTACAAGCCTGTTAAAGTTCTCTCTTAAGTTAATTTTTTTTACTAGGATTAGCATATAACTTTTATCCAAAATCTAATAATACCAAAAAAGAATTCAGATCCTTAAGTCACTTAAAAAGTGAGAAATCAGTTATTCCTTCTCCCTGAAAAATTTTAAAAAGTGGATAATGTGAGTTTTGCATCTATACCCCTCAGTTTTAAACACATTTTTAATTAGCTTTTTTAGCTGCTAGATGGCGTTTCCAAATAACTCTGAAACTATGAAGTTACTCCGCACTTTAATATTTTATTGATAATTCTTAATTGGGTCTCTACATTAGCTTAACGAAGACAATTGTAATAACTCGTTATTATTTTGTTTCAGAAAAGAAGCCAATCATAAAAGGAGTATCAGGGAAGTTTGTATCTGGAGAAATGACTGCCATAATGGGTCCTTCAGGAGCAGGGAAGACTACTTTATTGAATATTTTGACAGGCCTACAGTAAGTCTTTTTTTTACCTACCCACATACTGTAAAATAAAATGAATATTCTGCCTGTAGATGTTTGATCAGGCTACATATGTATATTTCATTTAAAAATTCATTCGAAATCAATAAATGCTTACAAGAAGGAAAGAAAAAGAAATACATTGGCCAAGAAATGGTGGCGATAGAACTAAGTTCTAATTTATTTGCCAATCTTTTCAGACTTCTGAATTGTTTCAGTTTGTAATGTACAAAGTCTATTACGAACTGTACAATACCGTTACAAGTTATAAAAGGGTTAAATAAATACAGCAAATTGTGACAATTTCGTGAATTAAAAATTTGTTAGACGTACATAATAATTGGCTGTTTAACCTCCACTGCAATTGTTTTTTGCTTTCCGACCTTCTCTTCCAATTTGTCACGATGACTTGAAAGAAAAACTACTGATATTCTCATTTTTTTTCCAAAAACTGTAATGTCATTTATAACGGACGATTTATGAAGCCAATTATTTTCCAATGATTGCCATTTTTCTTTTTCCCTGATGATGGTATAATAGCCGAAACTATAGTCTGTTTAGAAATGAAAGAGAGTAATAAAAGCTCATTATGTATGCAAATCGTAAATGTAGTACTGGTGCTTATATTCAATATTTTTATATTATGTATTTTCCGTATAGATGAGGTCTACTTTTAACAAAACTTTGTGCGATCGGACTGTACTATATTGTAGCAGGTAGCTAAAATTTAATCCCCGTCAATCCGTCTTTATCTATGCCGCTTCAATTTCTCGGTCCATTTCTCTTATAAGTAAACAATATAAAAACAGCATTTCAAAACATGAGGCTACTTTAAGCATCATAACCGGGTTAAGAGGGTTTTTAGTAATTCAAATAAAATTATTCAATATTATTATCAAAATATTTATTTAAATTTAATGAATAGACTTTTATTCCACACAAAAATATATGTATTTTGAAAATTCAAATTATGGTGAGTAAATGTAGTGTTGTATAAATGTACAATAAAGAAAATAAAAAAGTAGGTATATTAAAATTCATCCTCTGAATATTCTGATGAATTATCTTCGTCTCCTAGATTGATAACGATAGGTTCCACAGTAACGTCAATTAAATTATCGAGTTCCCACATTTTCTCCTCTTCTTTTTGTACATGATGTATACATCTTTGCCAGTTATCTGCAGTTACTCGTTCCAAGGAATTTTTTAACAAAATTTTCACGTCACTTAATTTAAACGTCGTATTATTTCGCGCTACATCTCCTTTTACCTGCGCCCAGACTAATTCGATTGGGTTAAGTTCACAGTGATAAGGTGGTAACCGTAGTACCGTTATTTGGCGATTTGTTGCCATTTCATCGATAACATATTTTTTCTGATCTTTATTAAGATTGACAAGTGTCAAAAGTTCCTTTTTCACCATATTTGTTTCAAAAGAAATGTTTTTTCCGGATAACCATTGAATTATATCGGCTTTCCTCCAAGCAGTCGTAGGCGTCCGCTCGGTCTGCCGTGAATGGTAACTGGCATTATCCATGACAATTACAGACCCCGGAGGAATAAGATCCAACATCTGTGTAAAATACTCTTCGAAAACATCTGCGTTCATGTCTTCGTGATAGTCACCTGTATTTTTAGATTCAAATAAAAGTAAACCGCCATCTACAAAACCACTGGCACTACCTATATGTGTCACTATTAATCTTCGCCCTTTACCTGAAGGTGCCTTGAACCCTGTTGAAAGTCCATCCAAAAATGCTTGTCGAAAACTTTTTACATTTTTATCTTGCCATACTTTTGTTACAGTATATCCCTCGTTGACCCAAGTTTCGTCTAGATAATAAATATTCCTCCCTTCGTCACGGAATTTTCTAATTGATCTTAAGTAGGATCTTCGCCAACAAATAATTTCATCTTTATCGATAAGAACTGACTTCCTGTTCTGCTTTTCCCAGCAAAAATTCAACTCTCGTAAGACGGCCCATAATTTGCTTCTACTGATTTTTGGCAAATCGTTGTCCTCTGAAAGTTCACTTAAAATTTTGTTTAGCGTTGGTATTTCTTTTTTAAAATAAAATGAGTGTACTTTTCTGCGAATGACATTTTTGAAGAAATCATCTATAACGACTTTTGACCTCCCTGTAGATGATTTTGGGGGATTTACAGTATCTTGTTCATTTTTTGTTTCCTTTAAAAGTCTGTAGATAGTCGATTTTCCAATCCCTGTCATTTTGGAACACTTTTCCACGATGTCGTCAACACTGTTGGTAGGATTTTGGTGTTTCAATGCATTAAATACATTTAATATAATAATCTTCTCATTCTGAGACAGCGCACATCTTTTCACGCGTTTAGCAGGTACGTAATCTGATAAGCTCGACATTTTACCCAAACAATATTATATCCACTGGCACAATAGTCACTAAACACAAGTCGAATTTTACTCTACTGCACTAGCACGTCTTCGTATATTCAGCTCTAAGACTGGATTGATCTGTCACAATACACTGGCTCCTGCCCTATGATGTATCCAGTAAAATATACTAATGTACACCCATTACCTGTTAGCATTAGTGTTACCCGATAATTACCTGAAACGAAATATTAGCACGCCCATAGCCGGTTCTTATCTCGGGGTTTTATTACTCTCTTTCATTTCCAAACAGAGTATAATAGGAATGGAAAGTAAATGTCTATACTAAATTAAAATGGACTCTAAAATACCCCATCACAATTAGTTTTCACTTGTTCCAGGTCTTTATATTTCATTTCCCATCAACTTGTCATATATGAACAAATAAACTATTGTTTGTTTATGTAAATCAAAATAATATTTTCAACATCCGCTAATCTTAGGTCACCAATTACTCAAAAAATATATGTTGCCTCTGACAACAACTAAATCAAGGTTAACTCTAGAGTATAAATGTAAAATAATATATTGTTGAAGCGGCATTCCGGGAAGCGGTAAAATTGTAAGTCATTTATGTTTTGTCCGAGAAAATGTCGCTCTTTAAAATTGTAAATTATTATCACAGGGACAAACATTAGACATATACTGCCTTTCCTTTTGTCTAGAAAAATCATGAAATGTAAATATAAAATATACAGAGTGAGTAAAATTCAATGGAATCTTAGATTATCTTAGAAACTACTAAAGATATAAAAAAAATCTAGTAACACATTCTCGAGCCTGACGTTCAAGACAAATTCGACTGTCAAATGTCCTCATTTCGATTTACATGGCGGTATTTTGTTTCGTGTGGTTTTCGACAATCTTTTTACCTCGACCAATTTTCTTAGACAAAATACAACTGCTAATTTAAAAACAAATACAAGCTAAATATTTTCATAATTTTTATTGATTTCAAACAAGTCTACATGATTGGAAGGGAGATAAATATATTAAAAGTATAAATGAATGAAAACTTTATAGAGATTGATGAAAGTAACCCTAACAGACATAAACCATAAAGTAATGGTTAATGAACAATCTTCTGTTTTTGCTGAGACCCGCCAGCTGAGACCTGCCGCCGCCGGCTAAGGCCTGTTCCCCTGGCGATCACGGTTTTCTGAAGCATCTAATGGGGCCCCTATCTACTGTGGTCGAGATTACAGAACCAATATGTAAGTGGTGCCATCTTTACGGCGCCATTCAAATTACTCGAAATTAATATACATTTGAACTCACGAGGACATTTGCTCTGATTTAGGTACAAGGGCACCAAATACGAGTTTACGTGAATAATTTATTTAAGGAGTACCTATATTTGAGTGCAAAATCGATGGAGAAAAAAAAGAGAGAAAGAGATGAATTAAATATTTTCATTAAGAACAGTTTTCTTTGTTTCCAAAAATTCTTGTCCCTATAAATTAAATTCATGTTTCCTATATGTAAGAAACTTAATCTTCCAATCATGTATCTTGTTGTGGAAGTTTCAAAATCGTAAACAATAAACATAATCATCAAATCAGTGACAGATGATGTTGCAAATTACATAGTAAACAAATTGTGGTGTAATTAGTAACTATACAGTAAATATCCTTTAATTTACTTAATGAGTACTCATGTGATGCTTATTATTTATACGCACGAAAACAATTCAAGGGTTTTATACAGGGATGGCCAGAAGTACGGAATAAATTTCATATCTTTTGAATGAGTTAATTTTTTTTAAAACGCCGAAACACGTTAACTGATTTTGATATTTTCCCATGTTTCGATTATATAATAATTAATTTTTCTTCAACCCCCTAACCCCAGCTACCCCTACTTTTTTTTTCAAATGGAAACATAAGGCATGAGGGGGCTCGTTGAAAAGCTTATAGAATACCGAATCCAGACATACCAAATAAACAAGTTTTATTTTTTCAATAGCAATGTTTTTAATAAAATTTAATTATCTTCAGTATTATCCTCCATGAATTTGCACAGAATAAAATAATGAATTTGAAACTATACCTATCGCTGCTAACGCAAAAAACATATATTTTTTATGTTGCGTTTTTTTAGCACTTACCAGGCTTTCTGGTTAATTTCTCGCTTTAGTTGTAAATTGGAGTTCGAAACGTTACTATTGTGTCAAAGTCAAGTTATTTACTGAATTGCAATGGTATTGTCGGAAAGGCAACGCATCGAAATCTTGATATTGCTTGGTTGTGGAGACAAAATAAGAAGTAAGGCTGAAATGCGCGATTTATTTAATGCGAAATATCCCGAAAACCAAATCTCGCAAGGGACAGTTAGTAAAATATTTCACAAATTTGAGGAACACGGTACAGTACAGACTTTGCCAAAAACTGGACGGGCGCGTGCTTTGAATGAAAAAAAGAAATTAGACATTGCATTAGAACTTGTTAAAAATCCTCATACTTCAACTGTTTCATTGGCCCGCAATCACGATGCTTCTCGAACTGCAATTCGAATGTTTCTGAAACAAGAGAAATACCACCCCTATAAGGTACGTCTTGTCCAAGAGCTTTTGGAAGACGATTATGATAGGCGATTACAATTTTGTGAGGAAATGATGAGACGGTGTGACGACAATAATGGTTTTCAACGAGACGTACATTTTTCGGATGAAGCTACGTTTTATTTAAATGGAGTGGTTAACAGGCACAACTATCGCTTTTGGTCCCAGGAAAATCCACACCGGACATGCGAATCGCATACGCAGCATCCACAAAAAGTTAATGTATGGGCAGGTATCACCAACAACAGAATCTTGGGCCCATTCTTTTTTAAAGAAAATCTTACTGCCGCACGCTACCTGGATTTCCTAACATTTGACCTGATACCTGCTCTAGCTGTGATTTTCCCTCATGAAATTGATCCAGATATACCGAATGAAAGAATTTGGTGGCGCTCCCCCACATTTTGGTATTGATGTTCGAAGATACTTAAATGAAATGTTTCCAAATCGCTGGATTGGTAGACGGGGTACAGTTGAATGGCCGCCAAAATCCCCCGACTTATCACCTCTGGATTATTTTCTTTGGGGATATTTGAAAAAAAAGTTAACGTGTTTCGGAGTTTTTAAAAAAAATTAACTCATTCAAAAGATATGAATTTTATTCCGTACTTCTGGCCATCCCTGTATAACAAATAATGCAAATAATGCTAGAAGTTTCAGCGCATTGCAGTATTTGATTGTACTATTTTTCTCATTCAATGCGATTAATACGTGTTACAAGTACTATTACATTTTACTTAGACTGGACTATGCACAAAAACAAAGTTAAAATAATGGTGAATAACTAAAAAAAGAAACAATACAAATTTTGATTTTTTTCTTAACAATAGGTATGTTGCTTTCTCATTCTTCAAAATTAATTACGTCATAGAAACAGTTAGTATTTTTTAATTTCAGTAATAAATTTTTTTCTTGTTTGCTGTTATTAAAAATGTATGTTATAAATTATATTTAATTATTTTTTTAAGATAATTTAAACTAAGTAGTATACAGGAAAGTATACAAAGGTCAATTAGTAGACTTTTAATTAGGCTATTTCATAAATCATTTTAAAAATACCACTTAGCCATCAGTGTAATTCCCATTTCTATGTATGTATACAGGATGATTCAGTAATAATGTCATTAATTTCAACCACGCACTCGGAAGGCCTTATAAAGACAGAAAATAGGAAAAAATTCTCAACCTTTTAAAAGATAATTTTATCTTTAAGATGAGTTTATTGCGTCGAATTTCAATCTATTCCTATTCGTATTCGTGACTGCACTAGGTATTTCCCAAATTATTAAAAATTAAATACATTATTTTACATATCATTTTGTTATTGTTGCATATTTACTTTATATTGTCACAATTTTTCAAAGAATAGATATTTAAAATAATTCAAAAACCCGTTTCCATTAATTTGCGTATTTAGAGGTCAACCAACTACTACCGAGTCTCATAGGCTCAAGAATACTGCGTTACTACAGCCATTTTGGTAAATAAACAAATATAATGCCCAGATTTTTATTTTCCTAGTAGCTAAATATTCTCTATTATATGTATACAGGGTGATTCACAAACGGTGACCAAAAATGAAACTTCGTATTCTTCGATGAATTTTAAAGGGAATCTTCCATGTAAAGTTTTATCTAGGACGTTTCGTTAAAAAGATACAGGGTGTAAAACAAGATTTTTAATTTTTTTGAATAATTTAAATTTTTATGTAAACATAAAAATCCAATGTCCAAAATCTGAGGCCGTTTCCGAAAATTCAGATGCTCCAATGGCGGAGATACAGGGTATCGGTAGCATATTTTTCTAAATAAAATAGTACGGCACTGCTTTACGGTAACAATCGTGATATTTTCGGATTCATCTTTCAATTTTCTATAAATTACTACTCTTTTTTATGTTTTTCGAAAAAGGCTGATTTACGAGTAAAACTTAAAAAACGAACTGAAAACACACTTCGATATTCGAATAAAATTCGGTTTAAAATTACCTAGCAAAGTCCGACACTTTATCTTCTTTCTGAATTTTTTTTCTCTTTTTATTTTAGAACAATTGAAGTAGACCGACTTATTCACAAATTGAAATTGTTATCCTAAACAACTCTCCTTAATAAAGTAATTAAAAAACATGGACAGTTTACTTTTATGTCGTGTTCAGATTTTTTAATTTCCCGAACACATTCTACAGTCTGTGATAATTGTTTTAAATATTTTATCATGAATAACTTTTCCCCGTGGAATGACAATAAAAATATTTTCCCTCGTGTTCTTTACTTTGACCGAGGAATAGACAAATAACCGTTTTATATAAAATTAAGATAAAACAATCAGTATCTGTTACAGGACGTCAAACATCACTGGGTCCATAAAGTGTAATACAAGCAATAAAAATGGTTCCTTGCAGTATAAAAAAGAATCCTGTTATATTTTGCAAGAAGATAACCTGCCAAATCTGTTCACAGTATTAGAAATAATGAATATAGCTGCAAGTCTGAAGTTGAGTAACATTACTGAAAAACGTAAGGAGTTTTTGGTAAGAGCTCGTATCTATTTTATTTTGCCAATTTAAGATTTAATAAATTCTGATATATTAAAGCACTTAATATTGATGGTCTCTTATATGTATATTTTTTAATATATGCCAAGGTTTCCAGATATTCTGTTTTCAATTTTAATAGTGTTTACAAAAATTGCAAAAACAAGTGAAAAGATAGTACTTATATGACGACATATATTACTAATTACTGCGGCTACTAATAAACAAAATTTTAACCTTCATCAAATTTTAGTTCCTTTATTAAATGATGTCTGTATGACAAATAACTGTATCAATTTTATTCTTGCAGAAAGTATTCTATTGAAGACAATTTTTAAAGAAAAATTATAAATTTTAGCTAATATACATATTTCATTCGGGTTTATTTTTCTTACTTTTAAAAACAGTGGAATTTTTTGCAGATAAACGATATACTGCGGCATATAGGTCTAAAAATCTGTAAAAATACGAAATGTCAGGATTTATCTGGGGGTCAGCGGAAAAGATTGTCTGTTGCATTGGAACTCATCGATAACCCTCCCATTATGTTCTTAGATGAACCTACAACGTAAGTAAATAATTAAATAGTAATAAACTACAATAGATAACATCTATTAACTATAGCTTCAACTATCCATTCTTATTTCGTTTTTAAACTGAAACAATACATCAATTTTTATTGACATGAGTGGACGAAAAGTTGATGATGATCAACTTTTACTGATCAACAAAAGTTAACAACTAAATGTGATCCACTTCAAAACGAAATCATTGGGATAATTATTCAGTTATTTTTTTAATAGCGCCATTTATCGATCAATTCTACAATCGACCTGCATCGATTTGTCCTCTATCAAATAACTGATGTTTTCTTGGAAACGACTATTATATGGGCCTGACGTTAATATAAATTGCCGTGATGCGTAAAGCATTTTCGTGTATCTTTCCATAACTACTTTTCCACTTTATGTTATGTCATTCGTCACTATACTATTCTAAAATCTATTTAAACATTTGAAACTTTTAACTTAATAAAAGGTCACAGTTTTAAAAATAAAAATACTCAAATACAACATTTTTCTTCAGTTTTAAGAACTACAGATTTATCTTGCATGTATGTATGCATCGAAACGCATCCATACTAGTACCTCTTGTTTGCCCCAAGTTTTTAGTGAACCTTCTTCAGTACAATGCAGTGCAAAAAATTGTGTAAGGAATTAATATAGTAATAATACAATTATCAACATATAAAGGCAATACCAGACTAATAGCTTATACAGGGTGATTCACAACTTATCCAAAAAAAATTGTAAAATCCTTATAGATTTCGAGAAAAAAATTATTCAAGTTGTAGTACATTCAATAATTACATAGCTGGACAATTGTAGTCTCTAGTGTCATTCGCAATAAGGATGGAGAGCCACGTGGTCTTAGCGATTCCGAATACTGAAATCCGATTTTACAATCGTCGTTGCGTTAGTGTTTACCTGTTATCTGTGGTGTTTACAATAGTTTTTTAGTAGTTAGTCTCAAAAATGGCTTGCGTGTATAGCAACTCGGAGTTGATGGATATCGTTTAATTTAAGATAAAGCAAGACAACATTTTGTATTATGGTGAAGCATTTGTGTTATGGTATAGCAAGACAACATTTGTGTTAGTTCGTAATAACTGAGTAAGACGGACAAATGTGTTTACACGTCTGTGGATAAAATTTTGAAGAGTTGTTGTAACATTAGGTCAAATTATTTTTCTATTTAAAACTACAAATTAATTTTATTAATTAATAATGACAATATCGGCAAAAGTAGTTGAATTTGCTGATATAAAATAGGAGCTATAAAATTCTATTTATTGCTTTCCTTGTGAAAGTTTTTGTCCGTTTTTACCACACTTTGCCGCCAAGCCAGTGGCATTGTGCGAGGTCCGGTTTTACAGTGGACCAGTTTCCAGTGCCGTGCAGAAGTGTACTTTTAAATCATTTTCGAACTGCACTTTTTGATTTTTTCTTTACAAAATTGTATTTGTAAGAATCCTCTATCGATTTCGATCGATTCGACNTATGTCATTCGTCACTATACTATTCTAAAATCTATTTAAACATTTGAAACTTTTAACTTAATAAAAGGTCACAGTTTTAAAAATAAAAATACTCAAATACAACATTTTTCTTCAGTTTTAAGAACTACAGATGTATCTTGCATGTATGTATGCATCGAAACGCATCCATACTAGTACCTCTTGTTTGCCCCAAGTTTTTAGTGAACCTTCTTCAGTACAATGCAGTGCAAAAAATTGTGTACGGAATTAATTTAGTAATAATACAATTATCAACATATAAAGGCAATACCAGACTAATAGCTTATACAGGGTGATTCACAACTTATCCAAAAAAAATTGTAAAATCCTTATAGATTTCGAGAAAAAAATTATTCAAGTTGTAGTACATTCAATAATTACATAGCTGGACAATTGTAGTCTCTAGTGTCATTCGCAATAAGGATGGAGAGCCACGTGGTCTTAGCGATTCCGAATACTGAAATCCGATTTTACAATCGTCGTTGCGTTAGTGTTTACCTGTTATCTGTGGTGTTTACAATAGTTTTTTAGTAGTTAGTCTCAAAAATGGCTTGCGTGTATAGCAACTCGGAGTTGATGGATATCGTTTAATTTAAGATAAAGCAAGACAACATTTTGTATTATGGTGAAGCATTTGTGTTATGGTATAGCAAGACAACATTTGTGTTAGTTCGTAATAACTGAGTAAGACGGACAAATGTGTTTACACGTCTGTGGATAAAATTTTGAAGAGTTGTTGTAACATTAGGTCAAATTATTTTTCTATTTAAAACTACAAATTAATTTTATTAATTAATAATGACAATATCGGCAAAAGTAGTTGAATTTGCTGATATAAAATAGGAGCTATAAAATTCTATTTATTGCTTTCCTTGTGAAAGTTTTTGTCCGTTTTTACCACACTTTGCCGCCAAGCCAGTGGCATTGTGCGAGGTCCGGTTTTACAGTGGACCAGTTTCCAGTGCCGTGCAGAAGTGTACTTTTAAATCATTTTCGAACTGCACTTTTTGATTTTTTCTTTACAAAATTGTATTTGTAAGAATCCTCTATCGATTTCGATCGATTCGACATCCAATTTTTTTGTGGAAAAGTTCTGAATCACCCTGTACACAATANTTTCCAGTGCCGTGCAGAAGTGTACTTTTAAATCATTTTCGAACTGCACTTTTTGATTTTTTCTTTACAAAATTGTATTTGTAAGAATCCTCTATCGATTTCGATCGATTCGACATCCAATTTTTTTGTGGAAAAGTTCTGAATCACCCTGTACACAATAACATAATATATTTTTTTTTCGTTTAGCGGTTTAGATAGTTCCTCGACGACGCAGTGCGTTCAGATGTTGAAGAACCTGACTCGAGATGGACGAACTATCATTTGCACAATTCACCAACCCAGTGCTAGCATCTTTGAAATGTTTGACCATGTTTATGTCATGGCGCAAGGACACTGCGTTTATCAGGGTTCCACTGAGAATACTGTTCCTTATTTGGCTTCCTTGGGATTCGATTGTCCCAAATACCACAATCCTGCTGATTATCGTAAGTAGGAAATCAATCAAGTATTTTTATTATAATACTATACACATAAATCAATTTGACATGAACATTGCAACGTTTATTTTATGGGTATAAATTATTTACAACGAATGTTTTTGAATTAGAGCTACCTAGTGCTGTTTAGGTGGGTACTGACTTGAGCATTTGACTCCGAACCAAGCGAATGTGGCGCGCGAACGAAACGAACATTTTTTTAGAAAAATCTTACGGTATTCGAAGTGCTTGTGTTCAAGTCAGGTTTAAACATGAACGAAAAAATAAAACAAAAGTGTGGGTGGGGACCTCTTTGTATAACTTCATCTTTTTAACTATATTGTAGGATAATCTATGTCTAGGTCCCCAAGAAATTTGTCTATTTAGTTTCTAAGAAGCTACCTATATGAAAAATCTACATAGTTTTAGTGTTCATTTATTATAATTACAGCTCATTTGCATCAAATGAATTTATTTTTAGTGTTGGAAGTGGTAAATGGTGATTATGGAAACCACACCGAGTTATTAACAAGTGCAGCAAAAGACCAAAAATGGAGGAGGACGGTTACGAAAGGTGGGTTAGGTCATGGGCCAGACCAATATATCCTACAATACATTGATCCCCTGAATTCGAATCTAAAGCCAGAATTAGCAGAAAAGCCGTTACAGTTCGTGTTTTGACCCTAACATCAAGACACTCTTCTAGAAAGCAGTTTGAAATTTCAACCTGACTTGAATAGTCTGTGATTGGAAAAACATTGGAATTCATGATCGCATTGCACCATAACCCTATAATCTTGTAACCACAAAACCCCATACCCAATCTGTTTTTTTAACCAATTTGCACAATCCATAGATTCGGATTCAACAAGTTAAAGCACTATAGCATACACTGATGTGTTCCACGGCTCAACTCACTTTTTTTTTTATGGTGCTATATATTGTGTTATCCAGATAAATGCAGGTTGATATTTTTTCTATGCTCACGTTTTTACAGTTGATGCAAATAGAGAGAAGGAAGAAATCAACGCCATATATCCAGTAGCGAACAATAACGAAAACATCTACGAACCGCCTTCTGAACTGACTAGGTTTTGGATACTTCTTAGTAGATGTAGAGTTCAACTTTGTCGAGACTGGGTTAGTGTTTGCAATTCAGCATTCAAGTTCATCTTCAAATTCGTAATATTATTTTTAGACCATCTCACAACTGAAGCTATTATTGCACATCCTAGTCGGGATATTCTTAGGGATCACGTTCCAAAATTCCGGTAAAGATGCTGATAAAGTACACAGCAATTTAGGTTTCATGCTTTGCTGTGTAGTGTACCTCTGCTACACTTCTCTCATGCCAGCTGTTTTAAAATGTATGTAGAATTTTTACCTGATATAATATTTCATACTTTTATGTGGTGTGAAGGAAAATGTGTATAAAATTTTAGTTCCCTCTGAACTGGCCATATTAAGAAAGGAAAGGTTTAACAACTGGTATAAATTGAAGACTTACTTTGCTGCTTTTCTGATATCTGATATACCCACTCAGGTAACTAATCACATTTTTTATATTTAATTCATTCATATAATAGTACGTAAACAACTTGCACAGGATGCCGTGTTCAATTTAATGACCTTGATGTTTTGATAAAGGTTAAATTTTAGTGCATCTATTACAGCACTATAAGAACGATGAGAACCAGCATTATATAAAACCATCGATTATACAGGGTGGTCTTTTATACATCCCCATACATCTACAGGATGTTCCTCGGCCAAAGTTAACATCAAAATTTCAGTGAATCATTTCTGATTCCTTACGAAGAAATGGTAGCTTGAAGATGACCAGCTGACAATGGTCTTTTAAAAATATATTCTAGACTAGTTGAAGTGTGAAATTCATTACGCATTTGCGGCTATTTGACCAGATTTAACCTTTCTCTCGGGCCTTCGGCCCTCGAGCCGCGCTGCTCGCTGTCCCCAGCAAAATTATTGGTCACGTCGCTTGTAATCATTTATGAGGATCTGTAGTAGTATGTAAAAAGTGATTTTACCCGCGATATCTAACAACAGTAACAACACCCTCAGAATAAAGTACAATTTTAATAATGGTTACGTGTTGATTTTTCAGGTTGTGTTTGGTTTAGGTTTCACTACTACCTCATATTTCATAAGTTCTCAACCAGTAGAATGGAGTAGATATCTAATGGTCCTTAGTATTCAAATACTTGTGGCATTGTCATCGTCCAGTCTAGGCCTACTTTTGGGCACTATTGTGAACCCAGTGGTAAGCAATAGATGTGGCTTTTAAGAAATATTTAGGACGTCTGATTATTCCATACTCATACCTCATAAGCGATTCCTTTCATTTGTTGCAGAACGGAACATTTTGGGGAGCCATCATTTTAGCGATGATGCTTACTTGTTCTGGAGTTTTAATTATGTTCACGCATATGTCGAAAGTGATGTATTTACTGACATACCTTTCTTTCTTGAGCTACGCTGTGGAAGGTAAATATTTAGTTTCGATAACAATTGTTCATACTGTAACTGTACAAAATTGTCAAATTTGTATATGAAAACAAAGGCATAATAAAATAATTTTTATCCACAATCGCCTTATAATCGGAATTTTATCCACACATATGAACCGAGTAAATTGATACTTTATCCACTGGTGGTGGAATGAAGTAACTCTATTTCACTAGTAGAAATGAAAAGATAATAAACCTATAATAAATCAAATTTAATTTATTTACTTACTAACATAAACATTTACATTTATAATAATAGACTTTTCGTTTTTTGTTTTATCACATTTAACTTCCTTTCCGTTGATAAAAGCCCTTGTAGCATTGTTGCCATCATTTTCGGAATCCATAACATCTGCCGAAGTTTGTGAACAATTTGCAAAAGTTACTAATGTATATGCTTCTGGATTTGCGATATTGAGGAATGAAGTAACTAATGAGGGTACCTTCGCCAATGTGTTGATTCCAACCTTAATCATTAAATATCCTTTATCGGAAGCCCCAGTCAAAAATTCTTCAATATGTGCTCTTTCCAATACTGCAACTTTTTTGCTTTGTATCCTCTCGATTCGCTCTTCAAATAAGCAGTAAGCTTGTTACATTTTCTAATATCTATATTTTTGTAGACCTTCAACATCGAATACTTCGACCACATAGATGAAATTGCATATTTTTTCTTCAAATTTAAAAAATACTATAGCATGACTTCTTCATTTATTGTCATTACTCTCCGTTTTTCTCTCCATTCTCCATTTCTTAAATTTTTTTTCGTAATGTTCCTTGGATTTCGCTGGCGATAAATGGAAAATTGCTTCTTGAGCTTCTTCAAGAACAGCCACAGGAACACAATTACTTTCTTGCATTTTTACCAAATTCGGATAGAACTGTTTATTAAATAATTGATAATAGACAACGTACCATAGGAACCAGTAGGTATAACAAAAACCTATCACGTTTCACTGAATACTAGTAAGAAATATCAAGTCGTTTTATTATTAAATTCCAATAATTCTGACTCCACAAATATGATTGTGATGTGATTATGGATAAAACGTTGTATTGTATTCGTGTTTTAATTGCCTTCTATCCATTTAAGAATATTACTTAAAACACTTATAGAATAAATAACTATTATTTGTATTTTAGGACATATGCAAGCCATTTATGGCTATAACAGGAGCCATTTAGAATGTCCCGAATATTCGCTATATTGCCACTATAGTTCTCCAGAAACGCTACTCACAGATATTGGAATGAATAAACAGAACTTCTGGATTGATTTCGTATATTTATTTTCGGTCTTTGTTGGCTTGAGGTATATTACTTTTTTCACGCTAAGAAGAAAGTTGGCGAAAACGTAACAACATCTAATTTGTACAGAGTATTATTTCTATGAAGTCTTAATCTTTAAAGGAAAAGGTTGCCAATGAAAATCTTTTTGTAGAAGTAAATTTTTGTCTAATTATTTATTTATCAAGAGAACAAAGTAAATAAAATTGATAAAATTTTATGTGTTCAGTCCAAGGTACATATTAAAGCATTTTTGATATTTTGCTAAATCCGAAAACTACCATGACACAATTTTCTGTTAACTTCATTCATACAAAACGAATTGAAGATATGAATTTCACTCAACTAGCCAAGATTCAAGCATACATACGTTACCTTACTTTTATTCAAATTTAATTGATTAATATCTACTTACAGAGTACCTACAGAACCGACATAACTAACAGAAATACGTTTACGTACGTCTAAGATCAAATAGCTGCACATATGTCTTATTCCTTCTATTGCTTTTTCTCTCAATCTCGCGCAGCTCCGCCTGGCTCAGAAACGAAAACTTATCTGTGTTGGCCTGTAAATGAATAGATATTATGTTGCATCTTCCTGCAAAAGAAAAGATTTTCAATGGTATGCCTATATGATTATTAGCAATTTTTTGTTTTACATCGTTTCAAGATTCTGTCAAAGTACACAAATAAGCTACAAATTGCCTTTTACGTATTTTGGCGACATAGGTCAACACCTAGTTTGCCTATAGGATATCTAGTCTACTTTGTATAATATGTAATCCCTATAAATGCTGGTGATAAGGAAACAATTGTAAGTATTTTTTGAGGATAGGTAATAAGGATAGTTTGGCTGTGACATTTCTAATGGATAGGAATATTTAGGAAAATTTAGGTCAGAAGTTCTTAATCTTAGAAGTAAGTCTATGAAACTAAATCAATATTGGAAAATGCTGTTCATCTATCTCGTTTCTCTTTTTTTTTAAGATTCAGTGGCTATCTACAGTCATTTGCACATGTACCTTTTATTTAAAATAAAAAGCTAGTTTTTACAGTTTATCCGAAAAATTTAGTTTTTTTAGTTTGAAACTGTCAACCTAGAAAATGTTAAACAGTATTTTTCCAATATGTAGTTTTACTTTCATGCTCAATCCTAATATAACTTTATTTCTTTCATATTAATAATATACAGCAGGGAAAACTTGCCAATGTAGATTTATAATTCTTAGGAAAAGTTAGTTGAGATATTAATTAGTTTTAATTAATTTTGAAGGTATCAGCAACTGTATTATCTGATAAAATAAATGAGAGAAGAATAGTGAAATTATTCCAAAAGCTCTCATTGTTTTATGTTTTTCAAATCACTAATATAAAGGCAGTGGCGGGTCTTGACGCCCGTACCAGGGCGGAAAAATTTAGGTACAAAGTATTCGAAAAAAACATATAATTGAGTAGTTCTATTTTAAGTACTATGTAAGGAAAATGTGCTCAACTTTATTTTTTATAGTAAATGTCCATGCTTCTGCTTTTGTCCGAAATACAATTACTTTTTCATTAAAGTTTGGTATTTCTTGCACCATTAATTTTTCAATAGATAGCATTGCAAGTGCTGTTAGTCTGTCTGCAACAAAATTTAAATTGTTACAATCTTTCAAAATACACACAAAAAATATTACGTAGGTAACAAAATTTTATATCACATCTGAACAAATTACGTTTAACGAGGGAAAAAACGATGAATAACTATTATTTGGTTACGAACGGACTAAACAGAGGCCAAACTAAATATGCGCTACTCCCACTCCGTCTTTCGTTGCTGCGCGTAACCATAACCACCGCTGTAAACACTTTACGGATGTAAAGGCGAGCCACAAGGACGAATTCAATGAATTTTGCAAGTCGAGTTCAATTAAAATAAACTTTTAAATTACATTTTTTTACTATGAAAATTTCTAGGGGGGGCGGCGTCCCAGAGGCCCCCCCCCATACCAGCAGCCACTGTGTAAAGTGCATAATTTAAATAAATTACAGAGTGATTATTTTGTTTCTAAAATGGTAGAAAATAATCAATGACTTATTTTATTCTTACCAACCATTTGTCTAATATTTAGGGTTATTTCTTTATGTAACCATTATTTTGTTTTATTGGGTGCCAGTATGCTATTACTTGAAGAACAAATTTCTCTAGCTAACGCACAACTGTGTACATTATTGAAATGTGATAATTGAGGTAGATGAATATTTCATCTTTTAATAATCAATTTTAATATATTTATGCTATAAATTCATATGAAAAATATGAATAAAAACTTTTAAATATTTTTTTTATGAAAGTTGATTCTAATGATTGTTTTCTTGTTTATATTATTATCTGTAAATACATAAAATCTCATAAATTTGTCTTATTTGTCTTTTCAATTCTTACCTATATCATCGAAAGATGTATGTCTCTTATAATGGTTTCAAATCGAATACTTTTAATGCGGCATCGGGAGTACCTCAAGGCTCTAATTTGGGGCAACTCCTTTTTATATTATTTGTAAATGACTTATCTCTAACATTAAAGTCAAATCGTCTTATGTTTGCCGACAACTTGAAATTGTTCTTGAATATATCATCTGTGGCTGATTGTTATTGCAAGACCTTGTGGATCATGTTTATATTATGGTGTACTGATAATTATTTACCTGTTAACACAAAAAAATGCAAAGTCTGTACGTTTACTCTAAAAAATCATGCCCTCATATTTCATTATAATATAGGTATGTCACCTTTATCTCGTTTTCAGAACATTAAGGATCTTGGTGTAATGTTTGACAGCAGATTGTCTTTTGCTGATCATATTAATTCAAGTACTAAATCCGCTTATAGTATGCTAGGCTTTGTTATAAGAAGTACAAAATCTTTTACTTGCATTGAAGAGTTTATACTATTCACTGGTATGTTCGAAACTTGAATATTGAATACAGCGGCGTTTTCTCAAATTCCTGTCTTTTCGTGTTGACAATTTTTATCCTGACGGGATTCAGTATGCAGTCGCTGAATACTAGAAGGGTGGTTGCAAGTTTATCTTTTTTATTTAAATTGTTTCATGGCATGGTTGATTCTCAGGCTTTAATCTATCTTTTTAATATACGTGTACCGAGACTTGGCCCTCGTGAGGTTTCACTGTTTTATTGTCGAAATGCTAGAACAAATGTGCTTGTAAAATCTCCTGTTTATTTAATGGCTAATAATTATAACCAAATAGCAGATCAGTGTGATTTATTTCATTGTAAGTTTAATGATTTGTTAAGAATTGCCTCGGATTACTTCAATAATTTTCAATATTAGATAAAGGTTTTGCTTTTTTCCTCTTTGCTGTTTATTTATTTATTTTTATTTTGTTTATTTATTTGTTTTCTTTATTTATTTGTTTTCTTTATTTATTGTATATTATATTATAATTATCTACTTATTTATTATTAAGTTCGCTATATGTCTTATCCTAGAAATTGTCCATCAATGATTTTGTAAACATGAAAATTTACAGCTAGCATAAAATTTGTTTGGTCGTTAATACGTTGCACTTTATTTAAAATTCCATGCTCTCCCTGTTTTCGCTGTGCCCCAGCTTGCCCTACTTATAACGAAAAGTTAAAAACTACTTGAAGTAATTAAGAATATTTCTAAAAAATGCTTTATTGACAACATTTAAAATGCATACCATCTATGTAGGAAAATTAAATACATTTGTACACCATTGAGAAGAAACGTACTAGAAATTATTCAACTAGTACACTAAGTAGCTAATTACCTAATTATTAACTTACAATTTTCATGTAAGAACATATTATTGGATGAAGTACGTGCATAACATAACAAAATAAATAAATATAATAAAAAAACAACTCTATTGCATAGTGGCAATTCAAATAAATGAAAGGGAAAACAAACACTGGACGAACTATTTTGGAATAGTTTCTGTCACAATTTCCCACTTTTCGCGATTCGAGTACCTTGTTGTGACACCACCTAAGGTTCTTTCTGTCGAACAATCTTAGTGGCATAATGAGCGATGGTGTTCCTCAACTCAGACGTCATGGTATATTTCAGCAACAAATAAGACAACAATCTGAAGAAGAACATGAAGCCCATGATGATCACGAACTGGTTGGACGGTTTGGTGTCGGTCATTCCCATATCCATCAAAACCAACTCCGGTCGTCGGTAGTGACAGTACATTTCGAAGCACTCCATCGGTTTTCGGTCGTTGAAGAGGGTGGCAGAGAACCCCACCAGGCCGAATCTTAGGTAGCTCGTTGATATTAGCACCTTCATCAGAGGCTCTATGCCGGCTCTGTAACCCATTCCGTATACGGCGAGGGCTAGGAGCAGAGCAAGGATATGCGGCGCCACAACTGAGCCGTTCTAGAAACAAATGAATAAATGAAGATAATCATAATCACAGGCTGTTGCAAATTCGCTTCTCACTACAGGGATCTCGGAAACGGTAAGAGATACGAAGTAGCTTAAATGAGGACAAAGTTGCATAATCAGGGCCTCTAAAGAATTAAGGCTAACATGATTAGTTTTCGAAATATTTCAAAAAAACCGGAATTTTGGAAATCCGTTTTTGTTTCGTTTCAGCCTTGTTTGAAGTGATATTGAAAAAAGAAGACACTTTCTTGTGGCAACTTTTTGCCCTCAATTGAATGGCATGATCAATTTTTATATGTAACGTTTCGTCTCTCCAGAACCATCATCAACTTCAGTTTTTTTTATACGACACTAGAAATTTTATTACATTTTTTACAAGCCTTCAATACGGCCCACTCAGATTCAGACGTTTTGTCTCGAAAAATTCGTCTTCAATGTATTAATTCCATTTTTTTTAGATTTCTATGTTTCGTGAATTATCGTACACTCTAAGTATCGTTAGACCCTGTGAAATCCACCTTGTTATTTAAACTATTACCGCCACGCGTTACAATAAAACATTATTAGAGTTTTAATCCCGTGCTCATATTTATTTCAAGGTTTTTCGAGTGCTGAAAATTCAAACAAATTTCCATCTGATTTTTTTCAGGATATTCATACAAATACATCTGACATGCTTTTTCACAGTTGCGGTTACAGGTATAATAAATTCCGACCATATTTTGCTTTTCTTCATTTTGCTAAAACGGAAACGTTTGTAATTGTAATTTTTTAAAGTATAATAGTCATTTGGAGTTTTGGTTGTTCATATGCATTTTAAGAATTAATTTGTTATAATGAAATTAAAATTGTAATGTTTTAATTTTGCCGCAACAACTTATCGAATTATGTATGACCAGGTGAGGGAGATAAAACTTTAATAATGTTTTATTGTAACGTGTGATGGTAATAGTTTAAATAACTAGGTGGATTTCATGGGATCTAACGACACATAGAGTGTACGATAACACAGCCTCACAAAAAAAGTAGTCTGTACTTTTCATGCGACATATGTTATCCGTAGTATTTTTGCCTCCTGCTCACGAATCCGGTGTCAGAATAGAGCTATCACATCACAGGAATTTTCTAACCTCAAAAACAGGTCAAAAATAGCAAAAATTCACGAAAAAGTGCTAGGAAAAATAGAAAAAAATTTTTTTTCTATATTCAAATGTTCACTTATATAGTTAAGACCCCGCCGAATGTGAATTAGCGGTTAGAATTGATGGTTATTTTTCTAACCTCAAAATAACGGGTCAATTAAGGTCAGATATCACGAATTTTCAAAAAATAACAAATTCGCGCCAAATTTGGTATAAGGGGGTTTTCGAGGTCGCTGATCACGTATTCGAGGTCACAATTTCGCAATTCTGACCTCGAATACGTAATCAGCGACCCCGAAAACCCCCGTTTACCAAATTTGCTGCGATTCTGTTATTTTTTTAATATTTGATCGGCCATCTTGGATCCTCCATCTTGAATTTTGCAAAATTGACCTCGAATCCGTGATCGGCAACCGATAAAACCCCCGTATACCAAATTTGGCGCGAATCTGTTATTGTTTGAAAATTCGTGATATCTGACCCGTTTTTTTGAGGTTAGAAAAAGAACCATTAATTCTGACCACGGATTCACCTTGTGCGGAGTCTTAACTATATAAATGAACATTTTTTGTAGTACTTTTTCATTAATTTTTGCTATTTTTACCTGTTTTTTGAGGTTAGGAAATTTCTGTGATGTGATAGTTCAATTCTGACACTGGATTCGTGATCAGGAGGCAAAAATCCTGCAGATAACATATGTCGCATGAAAAGTACATACAACTTTTCTTTTTTTGTGTAATTAAATCTAAAAAAAATTAGATACATTTGGAACGAATACATTGAAGATGAAATTTTCGAGACAAAACTTCTGAATCTGGTTCGGGCTGAGGCAGTACATTGGGGGTTATGACGGCTTGCAAAAAATGTAAAAATTAAAGAAAAAGTTTATATGAATATAAGCAGAGAAAAGTCTGCCAAGGAAGCCCTTGAAGCTGTTTTTAAATCAGAGGCTCTCAAAATGGGGAGAGGAGTGTGGTAAATATAATTTGCTCCAAATTCTTCGTAGAAAAGGTGTCTCAGTTCAGTATTTCTCGAAAAACAAAATAGGATATTCTACATCTACTTAGATTTATCACTGAAAATTAAACTAATTATTTTATTTCTTTCAGAATTCATACAATCGATTTAGTGATAAAAAGTAATTTATGAAATAATACCGTTGATTTTTTGAAAGAGAGAGAGAAAGAGAAGGTCTTACAATTACACTCTGGGGATAAACAGCCTTATTAGAAGACAATCGCATTAACCTTCATTGTAAAGTAATATTCAGTGACACAACAGTGCATATTTTTCTGATGCAAACACCTCATTAGTCTCAGTTTGAAAAATGTTAAAATTTTTATGCGCAAATATACAGTTTCATTAATTGAGGTTGAGTCTCAATGTGGATAAATGAACAATCTTACGTACCAGTATATCAAATGATGCCCCAATAGCATATCCAAGTCCTTGTGAGCACATAGACAATGCCAAGCCCAGAGCACAGAACCATGCAAATCTATCAGGCTCCCAAGGTAGATCGACCAGGACATAAACAATGAATGCAAACATCAACACATTCACTATCTGAAAATGAAAAACAGGTCCAAATACTATAACACCAAATGTTTTATTTAAATGTACTTATTTTACTATCTAGAAATCTGTCAGAAACTATACTCCGCGGTCGAAATTATAGAGAGTGACTCAGACATAATATAAAAACACTATTACTATAACGCGTATAAAATATAAAATGATTTTTATAACGGTTCAATATTATTCATCTTTGTGCCGCTCGCTACGCACATCGGTAGAATCTCTAATCGTCTATAGACTGAATTACACTGAACGTCGATCTATATTCTATCTCTGTATTTTGCACTTGGTAGGGAATAGGGAAATACTTTATTAGTGGGTGTAAACGGACTTGATTTACCCGTCCTGAGAAACGTCATAGCATAAGCGTAGACGAGGTGTCTAATTCCGTGGCTATAATAAATTTATAAATTAAAAAAACACAACTGGGACGTTTTAAAATGCTGTAATAATTAAAATGGATCAAAGTGCCGGTTATAGCAAAGCGTAAAAAAATATTAGATGTTATGTTTTATTATCTTTTTTCAATATTTTCTATATCTTGTTGCCTTTTACGCAGACACGCCAATGGATTTTCGTTCTCGGCACGCTTCATCCCCCTTACTAGTCCAAAAGTTAGCCATGAGTCACTGTCTATAATTTCTACCGCGGAGTATAGTATCATTTTAACTTTATTTTTGTGGATTGAAACCAAATGTAGATTTATAAATCTTACCAGTAGAGGAAGGCTGGCTATGCTTAGAGCCATATAATACGCTTTCAGGCTGTACCATCTATTGAAGTATTCTCTTTTCAGCAATTTAACTTCCAATGGAACTGAAAATAGTATACATACAATCAATTCTGGTATAAATATAAATATATTACGTTTGATGCAACAAATAACAAACACGCGAATGTAGTTTTCGGAAACAAACCAACATTACCATAAATCTAATACATATTTAAAATAATAGTATATGTTTAAAGTAATAATGCTTTACTTGTAATAGTTCGAAATAATATTAAATCAGAAGTGAAATAAGTTGTGGTTGCAACGTAAAAAAACATTCTACCACCACTGGAAGTATAGTGACAATAATTTATTAGAGATAAATGCATGTAGCCTTCCTAAATAATTGCTAGAATTTGCATAATTCATTAATGTCTTATCATGCTTACAATTATACAATTATTTTGTTGACTATCAGTTACGACGTTTCGTGATATCTTGAACTGGAAAAAATGCAGCGTATTGCACAACAAAGATAAGTAGCGCATGTTATGCTAATTCGAAATACGCTCGATGGAATTTAATTAGGAAGCTTAATATTCTTACTGCGTTCTGTTTAATTCTTTTGTAGGTGCTTGTACATAAAATCAAGACAACCTTCAGTGACTCACACAAAAGGTAATGTTTTGTAAACATCAAGTTTTAGATTCCTTCAAAATTGTTAATCAGTTTTGGAAGTCTTGATAATTAAATAAAATCGACTCTGTTATTTTGTTCAACTTACAACTGTTCAATATTTTCAAAGACTGTAATACAATGGAAAAAATTGTGTACCGCCCATTAGGTTGTGTTTCCTTTTAAACAATCAACACAGTATGTTATAATCTTTATCAACAATATGATGAATTATGATATTAACAGAATAACTTTTATAGCCTAGTTCTTCTCCTTACATAGTAGGACAGGAGCCATGACGTAGGTGTACATGAAGAATACGTTCACGCTGATGCAGTACTTAAATACTGACATCGACTGACTCGCGTCGTTTCCAGTTCCCAAAAAAATTCCGCCTATCAACAGTCCAGATATGAGATGGTGAAAGAACTGAATGTTAAGCATCGATCGGTTTCTTCTCATCTGAAGCAGCATTCTACACAACAGTATATTAAATTGGGTCCAGAATGAGGTTTGGAAGATTATATCTTGCTGCGTGCTTCCTAAGAAAATAATTTATAGATATATGTACAGAAGTCATTACAGAACAGGAATTACTTAATAATATTGTTATGAAAGCGTTTACAGACATTGTTTTGACTTATTTGACATGTTCTTACATATCTCTCTGCTTTGCACGCACCCAAACAACCTGTCCGTAGACATGAGGATGCTTTTTACAAAAAAACCTCTGACAACCCTACAAGTATTCCTTCAAGCTATAGACAAGTCTTGACTTGTCATATCTTGTCACGATGCCGAAAAAAATCAGGTAGTAGGCCTGTTGGGAAAGTCACACTAATAAATGTTTAGCAGTGTCAATCTACGTACAGGAAATGGGTGCAAAAATATTTAGGAGGTGATAGAACATCGAAATGAAACAATTCTTCTTACAAGTGATGGGCATTTTGTTTTTGAGATACAGAGCAGCAAGTAATGATTTTTTAATATATAATTTTATCCATATCTCTATCAAAAAAAAACAATATAGTCAATGAAATTTGCTAAAGGTAGATTTTTAACGATTCAAAATACTATAATAAACTTTAGGTCACGATATATGACTGAAATTCCCGGAATATTACTCAAAAATATAGTACTGTTACCTCAACAGCAACACCAACTGCCCTTACTGATGCTCAAACAATAGGCATGTTTGCAATATCCATATTATGTACTTTTCAAACTCAGCACCATTAGAACATTGTTCGGACTTTTGAAAGAATATCTGCAAGGCTCGGATTTTACAAATGTTATAAATTAATTCCTGTTATTTAATGACTTACTGTCGAAAAATACCCAAGATAATTATTTACCTGCTTGCGTTGTGTCTTGGTATATTTCGTATAATTCAAACGTATCGTTCACGAAATTCTTTGTAGTTGTTTTTCTCTCCTTCATATTGCATTTTCCGTTTTGAATATGTGTTTGAAGGATGTTAATATTGTCTGGGTTTGACTGAACTAACTCTATTACTGAAAAAAAAAATATATTTTATGTACAGTCTTTCCAAAGTCAGTTGAACATGTATAAAAACGCCTAGCAATAAAATTTAATGAGTTTCATAGGCGTCCCTAAAAAAGTTTTCTGCTAAAGGTAAAAATAATATTAATTTGTATATAATGTGTAGAAAATTTCTATTATATGTTCATTTGGCCAAAAACATATTTTAATTATTTATGTCCTTAAACAATTTTATTATATTGATGGTAAATTTGGGATATGACATATCAAAAAATATTTCCATTTTCATTAAAATATATTACTGCTCGCCAAGAACCAACGGGAAGGTATGAACATATCTTTGCCAGGAAAGGATGAGGAAAGGTTGTTAGTTTAGGTTAAAAAAGTTATTAAATAAAAATAATCAACAATAAAATAATTCCGCATTGCTGCACTGCATTGCTAGGCAATTTGTCAACAACTGAAATTTATGGCCCAGTCGCCCAGTGAAGCTGTGTTTGTGCGGCGCTTTCACGCATGCGCGTATACATTTATACTATCTCCACGTTTAGTTTGACCAGGCCTGTATATGGGCATGGCTAAATAAATATCATGGCCTACTTACTGTAATCGGCCGGTGTGGATGTAGGGGGACATATGAAATCAGCACCTGACATAAACTGGACCAATTGATTAGGTGAACCGTTGTACACGCAGTATCCATTCGCCATTACATACACCTAAAGCAAATTTCATTCCTTAAAAATTCATGTTTGATAAATTATTTAAACTATATGGCCACTTTGTATATTTGGAAGTAAGACACTGAAAACAAATTTATTTCGAATTTTTCTCGAACCCCGATTCAGTCTGTATGACGGCGTTTACTGTTCATTCAATTTGTTTCACCCTGTATAATAACAAACTTAAATTTGTGCTTTAAATAGCTTTTAAACTTAGACATCAAGAGTATTGACACACCTAGTAATGCAAGTCATCCTAATAAACTTATTTTAACTCAATCCAAAGTCGATATCAACATTTACATTGTTTATTTGTAAATATTTGTGTTTGGGTCTTTAATTAGTATTCATCTATTTGTCACAAAAATACTTCAATTACTGTCTATGCTTGACAAAATGTGAATTATTGTATTTACTTAAGAAAAACATATTTTTGTTCAAACTAAAATTTGTGTGTCACAACACGTTGTTGCGTTACTTCCTGTATCTATTAACACCATACGCAAATTCAAAAACATATTTATAGACTTGGAACATATTGAAACGAAGTACAATAACAACAGTTACTAAATCATTTATACACAAAGTGAGTAAATTTAAATTAGAGAAAGTGGCGACGCATTATCTAACTATATACATTAATCATTCATGTAATACAAATTGTTACCTTTGTAGTGAAATAATTCTAATCTAACTTCGAATAATAAATACAGATAATAATTTTGCTTTGTTATGTTTAGTAAATCCTTTTCACCAACTAAGCAAAGTACGCTAATTTTATTATTGAGTGCTTTAGCTGAAGATAATTTATTTTCTCTTATTAGGCTTACCTGATCAAAATTTTGAAACAAAGACGCAGGTGGCTGATGAATCGTACATATTACTGTTCTGTCCAATCGAGTTATTTTCTCTAATAGTTCTATACACTGTTTGATGGCTACATTATCCAAGCCCCTGGAAAACATCCAAAAAATAATTACATGTTCGTCCACTAAATATCCAGCTTACGTTGTTGGTTCATCTAAAAATATAACCGGAGGATTGTTCACCAACTCCAGAGCTACCGTCAGCCTTCTCCTTTGGCCCCCTGATAGATATTCGGTCCTTGTATCCAAACATTTCTCCAGACCCAACAGATTTATGACTTCATCTATCTAAGAGTGTTACATGTTAAATTAAGATCTGTCAAAACCTATTGGAGAATAAATAGTACACGCAAAGACCAACTCACCACTGCCATTTTTTCTTTTATGCTTATAGTTGAACTTAGTTTCAACTTGGCGGCGATCACCATGGATTCTCTGACGCTTAATCTGGGTTGAACCAGATCCTCTTGCATAATATAAGAGGACAGTTTATTGAATAGCTTCATTTCCCTAGGTCTCTTGTTTATTTTTATGCTCCCTTTCACTCCGGTAGTACTGAAATGAAACATTTACAGTATTAGAAATCGAAGTTCTTTGACTTTGTGTGACTTTACGTTTTATAATAATAAATAACTAGCATTCGAAGTAAGTTATACGAAGAAACATTTACTATAATCAAAAATGTGATTCATGTAGTTAGAAATTATAACGAAAATATTTAAATTGGTGTGGAATATTTATGCTACGGACATCTTAATTTTTTTAATCCTTATAAGTTATAACAGTTGCCAAATACTCGTATATTTAAGCTTGATTTTACATTGTCTAAATTTTCCGTTGTAAGGTTACGTCTATAGATTTTATCTGTATATTCTTCTTATTTCAGAAAAGTAATTAGGCATATAAATGTCAAGAGAAACTACCCAAACTTAATGAACTACTCCTGAGCAATTGAAAGTGGAAAAGTTGAATCACTTCTGTAAATAATTTCTAGACACTCGAAATACTTTAATATGATAAACAAATCGTTTGTAGATGCGTTTTTAATAATGTTTTTTTATTCAGAAATATTCCTCAATTAATTTGTTGTATCACGTTACTTCTAATATGAAACAACAAATAAAGGAAAATTTTGTTTAGTTTAGAATCATCACCTTAGTAAAAGAATCAAAATATTTCCGTACAAAAACATGAATAATGGAAGTGATGTTATAAGGAATCATAAAGGAGATAACACAGCTTGATATAATGAGTAAAATATGTGACAGGAAGTCGCATAAAAATATAAACAATGGGACAGTCAAGGCGAAAGTTGTTTTAAAATGCAAATTTTACTTATTTCAGCAAAAGCTTTCCTTGACCT
This sequence comes from Anoplophora glabripennis, assembly GCF_000390285.2. Classification (NCBI taxonomy): domain Eukaryota; kingdom Metazoa; phylum Arthropoda; class Insecta; order Coleoptera; family Cerambycidae; genus Anoplophora; species Anoplophora glabripennis. The sequence continues at coordinate 1,520,848 of NW_019416219.1, read as the reverse complement.
TTTTTTATAAATATAATATTGGGACTAGCTTTGAACTGATATTTATCAACTATTTGTAATATTTTTTAAATAATGCAATTTTAAACCATAATACTGAAATTAAATTTTTAGTCGTTTGGGATTTTCTTTATTAAGAAACTAAAATTAAGGTTATGTTTATTTATTGAATTGATTTTATATTTTTTTTCGTATCGAAGAACCACAATAAAGTAAACATACGATAAGTAATAATAGAATATACAAGTATATTTAAAGAAAATTAAATTTTCGTATTATTACATAATACGAGTTTCTTATTTCTTGGAATATATTAATATAAATATTTAATTTCCAAATAAAGTATTGGCAATACAATAATATGTGTGAGCACCTGCTTTACGTTTGTAAATTTTAATAATTGATCATATTTATGCAAATAAACAATATATTAACCCAATTTATTTCCATATAAAACCAGTTCCATTTCACTTGGCAGCATTCATAAACCAGGTATATTGTATCACTAGAACTTCAGAAATTGCGTTAAGAAACATTATATTAAATATGAAGAAATAAAATTAATTTCTTAAACTTTTAAATTCAAATGGCTTTTCTACATCTTTTAATTACTTATTAGTGAATCTAAAGGCGTTGGCTTCTGGAAAACATATTTTTAATTTATTGCAAAATTAAACATTGTTAATGTCAACAAATCGTGTTAATTGTTTACCATTAAAATTAGCATACTAATTTAGGACGTTCTTACGTTTCTGCAGCCTTGTAAATGTGTGCTTATTACAGATGTACTGGAGTTCTTTTTGTGCAAATGTTAAAAGATTTACTTATCAGGACAATATACGCTCCACGACGATGTGATATAAGGTTTGTTTCTGCAACAATCTCCAACGGACCTTTTTAGTAGTGACGTCACATATGCCAAACAATAGACAACCCCATAGTGCACATTAGGCTTTTTTCGCGAGTGAAATCGTATGTTGTAGTATGTGTAGTGTGAGTGGGTCAAGAGGTTTAAACTACCATCTGACAACTAAGATCAAAAGAGATAGAAATAGTAACTATCAGTCGGATATTCACCAATATTCAGTCGCGAAAAAAAGCCTATTGTCATCTATTATTTGGCGTATGTGACGTCACTACTAAAAAGGTCTATTGTCCGGAGCATATGCATTTACAAATTGCTGTTCCTGGGCAACAAATCACAAAGTCTGACTAGGAAATCAGCCTTCACGCGAGATTTTCAAACTATCACCAAACCATTCATTGGTGGTCATACTGGTTGGAAAATTTATACATATTTTGTATTGTGTTATTCATTCATATTTAATTCATTTGCCTAAGTTTCATCAATCTAGGTCAAACATATTCACAGATATTTAAATAAATATGTCAGGTTCCAACTTTTTTAACTTTTTTTTAATAAACTTACACTTATGCAATTTTCAAAATAGTCAGAGGCGTCGAAATCTCAGTTCGAAGTTCTTAATGATAAAGCCACCCGGTATCTCCGACACTGGCTGACAGATTTATATGTGAATTATATTAATTTTAGCTAATTACATCAGCCCAAGAGAAATATTTAAATAAACCCGTTTTTTCAACCTCGAAAGCGGCTCAGAAATAAATTTATATTAGTTGAATGAATCTACCTTTTGCCATTTTTTTTTCAGAATACATGTAAGTTGTCACAAATATTACAATGATCTCCAATTTTTGAGAACACTTTTTTTTTAAATAAGTTGCAATCTTTCTTTGATCTATGTACCCGACAATTACGTTCTTGGCAATAGCTTATTTTCTATCTTCAACAGAACTATTTCTAGTTTCGTTCTTAATAATACCAAAATTATTAATTTAATATAGTAAAGATTTTCGTACGCTGCTGCCCACAAACAGCATAAAGAAAGTTGCGGTTCTATTAGCCAACTGGTATTGCAGAATATCCAATTAACATTGGAAGAAAGCGTATCCTGAGGCGAACTGAAAGTGTTTACGTTCCCGAAGTATCGGTAGGGGCATTCTTTCCTATGATTAAATATTACGTAACTCGTTTTGAAATACCAACTACATTGTGAAAAACGTTAATTTACCATAAACTCCTTTACTGGTAATTATTAAGCAACAGCTGTTACACTTACATTGTCAAGGACGAATTGACGGTGATGATTGCTACAAAAACGTAATTATTTAATGCACAAGCACAATGCTAACATGTCTCGTAATTTTGTTATCACCCATAATTGGTACAGATATCGAAATGTCACGCTCAAAGAAAATCAGTAGGTAAACTTTAGTGACTGTCGTCACAGCAGCTATATAAAGAAGTTTACGAGAAGCTTCAAAATGTTCTATTAAAGTTGCAAACTTAGATTAACATTTAATATCAGACTGTTTCTATTCACTACGACTTTATCAACAGTAGTCCTACAAGGTATTTTTGGAAAGAATATAATAACGTTTGAAGATCTCCAGTCGTTCAAAAATGCAACCATCAGCAAACTTTCCCGTACCATGGTTTATGTTTTATACAGGAAATACTCATAAATAGTACAGTCATCGAAGCTTTTCATTTGGCAGATAGTTAGAGAAAAGGTCAATGAACATTAGTGACAGCGCCGATTGACGCTTCCACCCTGTTGGGGGTTGACACCCCTTCTCGGGGGTAGAAATTGTTTTTTTCAAAAATAATGGAAATCGATAGAGAATCAAATTTTGAGCAAATAATATTGGAGGATTTTTTTCGAGAAATCGATAGTTTTTTAGTTATCCACGATTGAAAATTTTGAGTGAAAAAAACACGTTTTCAAAGTATTTTTCGCGAATAACTCAAAAACTACGCATTTTATTAAAAAAAGTTAAATGAACACAAATGTAGCTTATAAATAAACAAAGAAAATTGTTTTTTAAAAGTGTTGTACTTCCTATACAAAGCGAAATATGGTTAGTGGAAGGGGACTTGTTTTGGGGGGAATACTCGAATCGATGTATTCAACGTCAAATAACGGAAAAAGGATTAATTTTACGTGTATAACGCTCCTTGAGTTTTTTGTAGTACTCAAAAATACCTTCAAAATGAGCACTTATAAAAGTTAATTAGAACAAAATTGAAGGAGTTATCCTCAAAAACAGATGGGTTGCTCATATTTTTAAGGAAAAATGAGCAGTAAACGCTGTACCTTTCCATCAGAATTAAAATTAATCGTAGACCCTTTACAATTAGTTTTGTTTTAGTGTTTTTCATACGATCCTGAAATTAGACCGGTTTAGAATTCGTATTTTTTTAATAATGTACGGTAAAAGTTGAAAACGTATTTTTCATTACTCAAAAAAAATTGCCTTATTTACTCTGAAACTATGAAAAATTCTTTTATTAGCTATAAGGTAACTTTTATTTTAAATAATTGCACGATTTAATCATTCCAAATCTTTAAAAAGTAATTTTTTTCATTATTTTTTGCATAGGGGTAGTTTTTAAAGGTTAAATAAAGGGTCGAAAAGGTCAAATGTATCATAAAACATCTTCGAGAACGTGGAACATTATTTAATCTTTGTGCTTGAACAAGATTTTTTTCAATAAAATGCTTAAAACTTAATTTTTTCAATTTTTTTCACTTAGGGGTAGTTTTTACTCCTAAAAAACAAAAAGCGTCAATCGGGCTTATGTCACTTTTGAACTTGAGCCTAAGATGAGCCTTATTCTAAATTTTCATGCAAATCCATGCAGTTTCAAAGAATTCGGAGGTTACAGCTGATTTTCAGCTTCAATGACAGCACTAAAATAAACCTAGGCAAACACTCACATCAAAAATGCATTATTTAGTAAATACAACATTTACTGAACGAATTCCACATAGTTATTAACGTTTATTATAACAATTTGTTTATATTTATAGTTATGCTGTAGTTTGTACAACTATTAAACAATGAGTAAACTTTACTCGAAAAGTATATTTTATCTGTTATGTCTAGTTTATTTGTAAAAGATTCCTCTACATATCCTTCGGCAACATTTGAAGATTTCCATCCCCCAAGTCTTTTTAATTACGATTAAATCTACCCCAGCATTAACAAAAATGGAAACAATGTCCTGCGTATTTATCTGCATTTGGCAAAATTAAAAGTTTCGCGACAATTTCAGGCATTGTACCAAACTGATGTATTCCTACTACTTGGGAAAGGTTGCAGACCCTTCCCATTTGAATATTTAAAGAAAAAGCGGCGACTTTCAAAATTTTCTAGGTGGCATGCAACATATTTTCTATGAAGATCCATTTATCACAAATGATCTCGGTTTTTTCTTTTTATTATCCGATATTTTAATCAAAAGCTTTGATCCTAAATCATCTACATGATTCAAATATAATTCATATTGATTGATCACTGCGACGTGCACCGGCAACACAAAATGTTGAAGCAATTTAAGGAAAAACTAATAACTAGATATTTTTAAATTTTCGCATCTAAACGTACCTTATCCATTAAATATACAGAGTGTTTCAAGAAGGTGTTGCTAAACTTGAAGGGGATATAGAGGAAAAGTGGTAGAAAATTATCGCATAGTCGGAAATGAGCTGTTTTGGCCCTGGAGCAATTTTTGCCCAGAAACGTTGGCATATCTTATCTCGTTGACGTCAAAAAACTTTGATATTTAAGTAATTTTTACTAAGGATAACGCAAAAAATGATCTGAAACAAAATAAACACGTTTATCCCTTGTGATAAGTGTTTATCAACTGCATGTCCAACACACCATATTGGTAAAAATTTATCCACAACTGCGTGATAAAAGCTCTATTGCTCGCATCTAAGCTAGTCGCTGTAATAAATGGTCGGACTTAATTGAATGTTTCACATTTGTTTGCCACGAAATTTTGCTTCTGTTATTAAAATGAGCCAATCGAAAAATCTTCATCTCATTTATGGCGAAGCAAGTTGCACGGACAATGGACATTGAGGAAGAGGTTTTGCATCGAACTAATGAACAACCTACCACAAACTGTTTTGAACAATTATAAGTTTATTATTTTTGCGTTATCGTTAATAAAAATTACATAAATATCGAAGCCTTTTAGGGTCAACTTAATAACATTACATTTCTTCCGCAATATATTCTATAACCCCCTCAAGTTTGGTAACACATTTTTGAAACACCCTGTATATTATCTGGTGCTTGAGTAATAAACGTTTCAAATTGATTATTTGACAAAACTTTTGATTTCTTTGTTTATAGTTGCCACCTTGACGATACAGGAAAACACGTAATTGCAAATATCTTGATATATCAATGTCTTCCTTTGTACTAACAATAAGTGTTGTTCTCAACATGGAGTAATTTGATTTGATCATAACGTAAATGCCTTCAATCTCGTTGGAAAAGCACATTCCTGGACTCAATGCAATAATTTGCATTCCGAGAATGTATGTATTACTTTTACTACACAATATACAGGTTCGGAAAGTACCGATGGTCCATCTGCCGTTACGTGAGAGCGATAAAGTAAGACATAGAAATCCATGCGATAGAGAAGGATGGCTATAATGAAGGCGTCTCATAGTCACCGCCCGTTTCGTCCTTCCACAAATAAGATCCACTTCTTATTTGTGGAAGGGCGAAATGGGCGGTGACTATTAGACGCCTTCATTATAGCCATCTTTCTCTATCGTACGGATTTCTATGACTTACTTTATCGCTCTCTCGTAACGGCAGATGGACCATCGGTACTTTCCGACCCTATACTATTCTCATAGCGCTCAATTATTTTTTCGGTTTCCTCGTATTTTATAGAACCATTTGTCTTTCATACGTGTGCGCGTTTAATTTCTATAATTTTCAATTAGTACCCAACGCCATTAATTTAAGAGTATAAACACTTTTTTTAGTATTTACTAGTAACAAATATTCCTTTCACGCAAGGCTGGGTTTAGGTACAGGTAAAAAACCTACTACTATATTTAATTGATTTAGAAAAACAACATTTCGCATACGGAAAATTACGAATTACAAAAAAACTTACACGTATCCTGCTAGTATATTTAGAAGAGTAGATTTACCAGCACCCGAAGGTCCCATTATAGCCGTCAATTCGCCGGACCTAAAAGTTCCATTTACAGATTTCAGAAGTTGCCTCCATCCTAAAACAAAAACAAAGATGTGTAGATAAACTCGATTCATTTAAAAACGGATTCAACGGAGGTCGGATTTTTTTTATAAAAAAACATCCCGGTTATAAAAGCAAAGCCAAAATTTCGTTCCCGTATTGCATAGCAACCGGATCAACGGTGTATAATTCAAACTCCTATTGGTATTGTTTTTATTTTAAATCAGACTATAACAAAGCTGGGAAATATACAGGTTGTCCCGCATAAGAACCGACACAGGGCAGGTGCATGTAGGGGTGTCCAAAATTTTGTAATTTGACCACACTTACCACTATATACAAGGGTACACCCCCCAAAGTGGGGTCCTAAATTTCGAAAAAATTAATATCTCTACAACACTTTATCGCAGAAGAACCAAATTTGGTACATGATTTAGGTTTATTACTGGTCTTCTTTGACTATGATTTAAAGTTAATCAAAGCACTACAAGGTGTTCATTGGGGATGACTCACCCCTAAAATTGTACCGAACTTTTTTTTCATTGACCGAATTGAAAAATAGACTTTTTTTTACTCTTGTTAAATTTAAAAAAACTGTATGGTTTTCAAAAAAAAAAACGTATTAACTGACATAAGATTGTAACAGTGTTCATTAGAGAATAATCAAATAGTCAGTAGTAGGCTTTATCTTTCAAATTTGACAATTTGCCAAATAAATTTTACTTCATTTTTCTCATAATTCTACAAAAATAAAACAAGTACCTAGATAGTTTTTAAAGAAGCGAATATTGTAAGTAAAAAACAAATAAATAATAAATCGATTTAGGAATTTAGAAGTTATGACAATTTAAAAATTTCAAGATAGCGTCCGTCATACTGGCGTTGCTATGGTAATAACAAAAAAAGGTTCAAACTAAACTTATGAAGGGTTTAACAGCGTATCTAAAAAGTGTATTTTCAACTTAGGTTATATAAGCGAAATTTCGAAAAAACGACAATTTTCTGTAACACTTTATCAGTTGCACCCTCTAGCGGTAAAATTATAAACTTGAAAATATTTTAAATCAACTTCTTTTGGCCATATTTGTTAATAAATTTCTTACCCCATAATCGTAGCCTGTCTAGTTTTCTATATACAGCCGCTCCGTACCATTAATGGATCACCCTGTATAGTGTTTTTTCAAAATCTACGACATAACTTCATGAGTTATTCCTATGGCCATTTTAGACGAGAAAGCCATCACGAAGACTTTAAGAAGAATGGTTTTCAAGATTCAGGGTGTTGAGGCTTAAAAAATGATGTACCACCATCCATGTTTGACTTAGGCTGACGAAAATTGGTCTTTAATATAATTAATTCAATGTAAAAATTGACCGTATTGGTATACAACTCTGCCAACCAGAGGCGGAGATGCACCAGAGTTTACTGAGAATGTTGCCAAATAAATCCGTTCACTTTATTCCCTATTATAAACCAAAATATATCTCAATTTATTCGAACAACGAGCCATTCCCAGAATCATTTACAGACACACGATTTTGTCATAATTTTGAAAGCTCCTTATTAATTCAATAATCAAAGTCTATGTCTAATCTGAGTACATATCTGATGCTTCTTAATCTTCTGATTCCAGAGAAAGATGCTCTTCGTTATCGTGAATATATTCAAAATATGTATCTTTTGTCGATAGGGGAAATAATTTGATGACTTTCTTTTTAAAATATTTTCTTTAATATATAATAATATTTATATGGTGAAGCAGAGTGACAAGAATCTCTCAAGTCATAAACTGTAATAAAATTTCAATTTTGCAATTTTTTTTTTCCAATTTTTCTCAATCAAATTTTACCGGAAATCTTAGACCTCTGGTAGAAACTCTACGAAACGAATCCTCTGACTTGTCGCAATCACGAATCAGCGGGCTTGGCCAATCCGACTATACAGACAACTCAATTCAATCTTTAGTCAATATATTTGATTGCCTATTAGGAAACACTTAACTTTAATGACAGCAATTTGCTTAGTTGAAATATGAATTTCAAATTGAAATTTTTAAAAATAGCCATTACTATAACCAGTTTTTAGACAAAATATGATAATAAATCCGAAAATATTTTTTAATGTCACTTAACAGACATTTTCGTATAGATATACTTGCAGATTTTTGCCATAAAAATAAATTTATTAGCATCGGTTCTTTATGAACACTTCAATAATTTATTCTATGAAGTCAGTTAAAAACCACCAGAATAAAATTAACAAACGATAAATGTTAGTTAATAAATCTTGTAGGTATAGTTGTTCAAGAAAACCCACAGTAAGAAACTATTTTAATTCATTCACTTATTTTATCATTTACTAACAAAGGAAAACGAACGTGCTAAAGGTACATAAGTAGTTTTAAATGTGAATCTATTCAGAAAATAACCGAACTTTTGACTTTTGCGGTAATGGAGAAATTTAGTGATATCTCACTTAGTATTCGTGGTATTGTTATTTGAGTATTTTTTATATATTACTTTAAAATCGCAAGAAATTTTCTTTTTTATAGCGATGTATATTTTATATTTTCTATACGTATGCTTTCCTCAGTGTGAGAGTTTTGATCAGGCAAAATTATTTTCATAAAAAATTATTGTTTTGGTGTAAAATTTTATTTCAAAACATTATAGTAACGATGCCATATTTAAAAAAATTACCTGATCTCCCAAATTTTTTGTATTTATGCAAGTGCCTAGTTAAGAATATTCATATTAATAAAAACTCTTTCAAGGAGTATGTGGTTGAATAAAATTACATAAGACTTGATTTTTACCTAGATTTTGATTTTATTCACTGCCGTTTTAACATTAAAACGTATTTATTACCCTATTTTAATCGATTTGAACTGTTTTCCAGTTTTGATGGAAAAATTGCTCAGAAATAACAAATTCCGGGAATATAACTATGATAACATTTAGCAAAGGTTTCTAAGGAGATTTCCGCGATTGAGCAAGGAATTAAACTCATTAAATTAATAAATAATGGTGAAAAGATAACTCTTTTGTTATTATTTTATGGGCAGTCACACGAAAAATTGAATCTTCAAATATCATTGCCTTAAAGGTATTTTTTTTCAACTAACCTTTCTTATTTTTCTGTTTGTTTTATTCCTTTATAACAATTTTATTTCTAAAGACGTTGTTGGTTGAAGTTTTATCAACGTGAAGATGATTACCTAAGTTCTGAGATATTTGCTCAAGTAATTAGCATTTTTTTAATAATCGGAATACTCTGTTAATAAAAGATTAATAATTACTTTGCAATTTTCTAGTACCTCCTAATTAAGTTGTTATTTTTTAATAACTCGTATCCTCAAGACGTTAGTGTAATTAAAACGAAAAAATTATAAATAATTACATAACTTCAAGATTCTGATGTACAAAATTGTCTCTTTTTATTGCAAGTTACTATTTTCCTTTTAAAATATTTGAACGGAGCAAAGTATGTTCTGCCGAATCAGAATATATGAGCTGAAAAACAACTGAGTATCAAATTGAAGGGATAAAGCCGAAAAAAACATTTTAAGAAAAAAAACAAGGCTCACAGACTTATCAAATTAATAGTATAAAACTGCTGAATTCGGATATAAATAAAAAAACACTAATAGAAAAAAACATGACAATGATTTATTTTATCAAATTAATCGGCCGTTTACAAATTTTTCATTCTTTTTCCAAAGTTTTTAATAACAGAACAATAATTCTAAGAACATGAAAGGAAGAATAGAACATATTCTAAAAACACCATGAAACAAATAAATAAATAAATGTATAAACAAGGTGGACTGGAAAATGATTCTCCCTACATTTATAAATTCTCCATAAATTTCTTTGATTGTGTCTCATAATTTCAATAATTTTTAAGTTAACAATAACATATAAAGGTCATATATGTGGTATTTAGCACAATTATGACAGATTTTGCATGTTGATAAATGCTCCTTTGGAAGTTTTTTACTCGGTTTAATCAAGCTACTTTATAATTACCACAACAGAAACATATCTCATTAAAAGTGTTAATTTAGGAGCAGTACGTAGGTACACAGTATGTTTTTTTTTACTGATTTGTTACTAAAAATGGTGCTTTCAGACAATTGTCGTGACAGAACATTCATTTACAAGTTTCCGAACTTCACAAGGCATTATTTATATAGCAATGTAGTGTTGATGATAAATTAGGCTAAAAACTTTCAGAATACAAAAAATATAGAAGGGATATTTTCTCATTTGTAAGATGGCAAATCCTACATCACAAGGAGACATATACACAGGTACTAACTTCAGTATTAACATACCAAATTTCTCTTAAATCGACAAAGCGTTTGAGAGTTATTTGGAATGTTTTGAAATCCTCTAAATTTAAAGGAAGCACATTTGCATATGGATAGGTTTAATTAAATCGTCTTATTTGAACTTTAAAAACCTGGGTCAAAATATTGTGTCATTTTGTATGTATATTAGTACTTGTTTTTATAAAAGTGAAACGGAAAATGAAGCAACAGAGCACTATTAATTAAACAGTAATTTTACACTTGTTTTATTGTATGTTAAAAAAATGTCAGACAAAAATAGGGAAATGCTTTTTTACTGGGTGTAAACAGACTTGATTTAACCCGTCCTGAGAAACGTCATAGCATAAGCGTAGACGAGGGGTCTAATTCCATGGCTATAATAAATTTATAAATTAAAAAAACACAATAAATTGGGACGTTTTGAAATGGTGTAATAATTAAAATGGATCAAAGTGCCTGTTATAGCAAATCGTAAAAAAAATATTAGATGTTATGTTTTATTACCTTTTTTTCATTATTTTCTTTATCTTGTTGCCTTTTACGCAGACACGCCAATGGATTTTCGTTCCCGTCACTCTCTATAATTTCGACCGCGGAGTATAGTAAAGATTTTTAGTAGGTACTTGATAAAATAGTTACGTAAAGATGAAAATTGTTCCGGTTTACTTGCACAAACGGACTTCCTGATTTAACTGTCTAGGAACGTAAAATTTATAATTGAAAGTCTACACTGAAGAAAGGCTAGTAATTTTACCAATGTACTTTGTACATTTGTATAATGTATTATGATACATTTACAATTAGCGATGTGTAAATCCAATTGTACATTGTGAGATTAAATACTTACCACTAAAAACACACTGACCGTTGCTCATGCTAGCTGCTGACCTTGCAATATGCACTCGATTCGTTATGATGCAATGATTCTGCATTTTTATATGTCGTGGTTCCCGGATGATGTATTGTGATTAATTTTAATTAGTGTTTAATTAGTTACATTTAAACTTTTTTATTGTTGATTGTTCGAGAAAATGTTATTCTTGATAAAAAGTTTTGCTTATCTTAAGAAGCCATGGGCAGTAATCAAATATGTAATAAAACATACAGGGCGTCCAAAGCGCCTTTAATTTTTGTTTTCGTTAAAAACTATATTTAACACAGTTTTTGGTTTTCAAGAAAAACCGTATTAACTGACACAAGATTTTAACAGCCTTCATTAGAAAATAATTAAAAAGTCAGTAGTAAGCTTTATCTTTCAAATTTGACAATTGGCCAAATAAATTTTACTTCACTTCTCTCCTAATTCTACAAAAAGAAAACAAGTGCCTAGATAGTTTTTAAATAAGCGAATAGTGTATCAAGTAAAAAACACAAATAAATAATAAAAACAATAATTGATATTTTTTCAACAACAATCAGAAACAATTGTTGAAATAAAATAATTTTATTACCAACTGATAAGTTTGAAAGATAAATTAATTGCCTACTACTGACTTTTCGATTACTTTCTAATAAACACTGTTAAAATCTTTCAGTTAATACGGTTTTTCTTGAAAACCATCAAGTTTTTTAAAATTTAACAAGAGTAAAAAATTGTTTAAAATTTAATTCTGCTGTGAATTAGTATAATTATTTTTCAATTCGGTCAATGAAAAAACGTTCGGTACAATTTTAGGGGTGAATCATCCCCAATGAACACCTTGTAGTGCTTCTATTAACTTTCAATCATAGTCAAAGAAGACCAGTAATAAACCTAAATCATGTACCAAATTTGGTGCTTCTGCGGTAAAGTGTTGCAGAAATATGAATTTTTTTCGAAATTTAGGGCCCCACTTTGGTGGCTAATAACTCGTCAGGGGTAAAACTTTGTATATAGTAAGTTTGATTAAATTACAATATCTTGGACACCCCTACATGCACCTGCCCTGTGCGGTTCTTATGTATGTGGGATACCCTGTATAAACGTAAAAACCGGAATATTTGGAATATGATTCAAATCAAGGTTTTGAGATCTCGAAAATTAATTATTAATGTAACATCTAATCTAAAGAATTTTTATAATTTATGGGTGTAGTATTTACTACTAAACTAGAAGTTTAAGAAGAAGTTAATGAGATATTAATTAAAACACTTGAGAGATCACAAGTGGTGGGGTTTTTCCAATGGTTATACATACGTTTTTGAAAATTAATTAGTGAAGTTATGTCACGTTTATCAATGCTGTAAAAATTATTAATAAGTATTTATTACTAATATAAACACTTAATTATCGAAAGCAGTTTTTATTTTAATTACGAGCTGTTGATAATATAATTACATCTCTTTGGGAAGTGGAAAATATTTATCTCATTTAAAATACTCATGTTTCCTAGGTCCATGTCATAAGTCCATTTAGACCAAAAAGCTCTAATGAGTGAATGAATGAATGAATAAAATACATCGATAAATACATGAACAAGACTTTTGTACATATCTGTATTTAATTTCGTATTTTAAATAATTTCTGCTTTTAGATGAAATAAAGAAATGCTACCATACAAACAAATGATACCAACAAGTGATTTGTTTACTATTTCTGTAATATTTCCCTAAGTTATAGGAAAATTATCGCTATTTACATCTAGGTATTTAACAACTTCAATTCAGTGTGTAACTAGTAAAAGGAAACATAGTCATTATCTTGTTACGAGTATTTCTTCATCAAACAAAGCATGTCATATATTTCATGTCACTGATGAACGTTAACAAACTCTCCAAAAGTTCGGATAACTGCTACTTTGTACTAAAAACACCATGCCATCATAATATATAAAATTAGGAAACTTACATTGTCAGTGACAATGGAATATTAATGTCACTTTAAGAATTTAAATTTAATTCAAAACAATGCAGAATATTTTGTACGGTATTGAAAATAGTTGTGTTAGGAATACATTTATGTCAACTACTACAGCAAAAATAGAGGAGCATTGAACTTGTCTACGTGAAATGCTTGGTACGTTGGATTTCCCCCTTCTGCATAAAATGTACTGATTTGAGCATTTTTACGATCGAGCGATTCAAGCGTAAAATCGCTCTAATAAGTTTGTGTGAGAAACATTTTATTTATTTATCCGTATCAGAATTCGTCACTTATATCTCATACTTCAAGTCGCTCACAAATGTACTTGTTTTCATACAACTGTTAAATATTTAAAGAAGGTCTTAATTAAGGTATTATCTTCGTGGTTATTTTTTTATATCCAGCATCCAACTAATTCGGACACACGATCTGCAAAAGAAAGTTAGTATCGAAAATGACTCCAAGATCTTTTACATTTGTATACTTTGGTTATTAAGTAAATAATTAGATATTAGTGGATTACGCATATGCTGTCTACTAAAACTCATGTGGTTGCATTTTCTTATGCTAAAAGGATGGTGATTTGTTTCACACCAGGATATTAAGGATGTTAAATCGTTTTCAAGTTTAATTACGTCGACATTACTGCGAACTGAAGTGAATCATTTCAAATCGTCTGCATCACAACATTATTTAGAAGTAATATCATTGAATAGCAGTGGTCCTAATACAGAGCCTTGAGGCAGTCCAGAAGAAGCAATGTTGTTGGATGTAAAGCCGTGATAATACACGAATTGGTCAAGAATGTAAGATTTTAAAAAGTTTATTGTGGGAGATGTGAAACCAAACGTACTTAATTTGTTTAACAATATATTGTTGGTATAATTCAATGCTGGTTACTTACAAAGTTGCCACAAGTTAAAAATCTTGTCAGAGCAAAACTAGCTAGATTTGGCATTCCTAGATTTTTGTTATGGAAGAACAATGTTTAACTTTGACACTCGAATTAGCTTAATGCCTTTAAGAAAAAGTAAAATTGTTTGCCTTTAATTTACACACAAAAGCATATGTTTTAAAAGTATCAAGTTCAGTTCATGTTCCAATCATATAAAAAAAAACTAATAGTAACTACAGACATTATTCTACATATTTTTATATAATTAATCATCAATCATTAGTCATAAATAAATTATAACAAACTGAAATAAATAATAAGAAATAATTAGGATGATTGCAAATAATTAGTTTTTAATTAAGTCCTGTGGTAAGTCATACATTACAGGCGCTTGCACTTTGTTTTTACATAACATCGAGTAACTAAGCATAATTTTGAAATAAAAAGAGTTGTATAGGGAAACCTAACGCATTTTTATCGATTACTAAAAAATTTAAGGTAACAATATAATTTAATTAGCGAATATCCGCAGTTCCAGGCACAATCGTTTTGTTTGCTTTTTGGTTTTAAGTCTGATTCTCTAATTTGCACGCATCAGGGTGTAATTTAATTTAATTTCATACTTATTAAATGTCGACCTCTCAGAATTATGGAAAACGCGCCGATCGTTTTACAAATGGAAAATGAAATACACGTTAGATGTGTCACGGAAAATAGGAAACGCTTTGATAAATTCACATATTTATTACCAAATAAAATTTGGACAAACGATTTTAGTTACAATCTGCAGATAGGTTCCTACAAATTTTGTGTATTTAAAAATCATTGTTTGCTGTAGCACTATTTTTATTTTATTTTTTATACGTTTTTTTATAAAGTTGAAGAATTTATTTCATGCTGCTTTACATTATAATAACTAGTTTTAAATCAAGAGAACCGTTTTAGGTTTTATTAATTATTCACAACTTATTTGAAGTTAATTTATAAAATGACTTGTAAAAGTTATAAACTTTTACAAGTCATCTTATGAGGTGAAGTCGCACATGCAGGGTGTTAATGATAAGTTTAATTTATCATTTTCCATTCATTGCTAAATGTGTAACAATAAATTCAATACCTAATATTTTTGAGAGATTTCAAAATATTATACAACACTCTATACAACATTACAAGAAATGTTCAAAAAGCTGTCCTTTGGATGCAATACATGCTGCGCAGCGGGTTAGAACTATTCAGATTATGAAACGTCTTCAATGTAACCATCCTTGTCTATCGCACGGATGTCTATGACTTACTTTATCGCTCTCAGGTAACGGTCGATGAACCATGGGGACTTTCCGAACCTGTATAGTTCTACTTAAAAAAACTTGCAAATCACCTATCATTACGGCGAAAAAAACCCAGATTAACTTTTATATTTTTAGATCCATTAACGCTAATCTCCCTTTTTTTTAGTTTTATTAGGAGGTAAATTTAAATATAAATGCAGAAAACGGAAATTGTTAAAAGATAAATGTTAAAAAATTCATCTATATGCTGGGTGTTCCGTTTAAAAGTAACGTTTTTATAATTTTATAATTTTTTAAATATTTTCAGTTTGACCACCAACTACATAAAAACTACTAAAATTTTCGTAAAGTATTCGACAAAGACCTAACTTTTATTTTTTTCAAATATTTATTACACAGGTTTTCCAAAAATTGTGTTGGAAATAATGCGAAATAAATAAAATTACTTTATCAATTTATAATTTTCAATCATAAACAGATTTTTGTTTTTTGTCATATTTTTTTGTTTCAATATAACGAAATATTTCCCAAAAACGCTGCTTTATTTACTCAAAAATTGTATTCCTGTTAAATATTGGTAAAATAGATTCCAGAAGAATATTCACAGTTTGATTTTCTAATGCAGTCTTGTCAAACTTCATATTTTTGCTAAAGTGGCTAAATTAAATGACAGTTACAGAGCAACATTTAGAGTTTGATCTCACAACCAATAGGTATAGAATAAAGGCAAATTGGTCTAAATTATAAAGAAAAAAACAATAAATCTACGTTTTAGATTAAAAAAAGAAGCTTATGGTCATTTTCTACTTCCCCAAAATCTTAAATTTTATTGATGCATTTAAAAAAATAAGAAAAGGAAGAAATAAGTAAAGAAAATAATTTCTTTAACCTCTAACTTTTATGGAAGCCAAATAATACTAAAGTAAGTTAGATCTAATCTTATTTTTTCTCGATACTACTACTTATACTACTTAAGCCTGTTTCAGTTTTTTTTTTGTGGGTAACTCACCCCCTTTGCAGTTAGAATCAGGAACCGAATAAGTCAAATCCTGAAATTCTATATCCACCGGTGGTCTTTTAGCAATTCTGTTCAACTGTCTCAAGGGTTGCTGCCTTGAAGAGGCCAAGAACGGTTCCTCGGCGTTCGCGATGGTCTCCATGGCTTCTTCGTTCTACCTTCCCAAAGCCAAAAATCATGGGACGGGGAGAAAAGTAAAGTAAATCACCCGGCACTAACGAACGTGAAAATCTCAACGGACTACCAAATTCAGATTGGAAAGTGCAGCGATCAGCGATAGCTGGATGACTGGCAGCCTACTTTGTTTTGCTTGAGACAGACCGCCGCGCCGCAGGGGTAACGATACTTTCACTCAAACTGATTATGCGTTTTTGCCACAATATGAGCAGCAGTGGCGTAGTGAACGGCTGCGCATCAGTTGAGGACGGTCAGGGGTAAAGTCAAGGGCATGATTTAGAGGGACGCGATATGTTGCAGCTCATATTGCTCCCAAGAAAAATTAATGTCGACTCAATTGAACAAAGTCAAAATATGTTTACTACACATGAAACAAGGTCAATTGTCAACTGGCAGTTGCTCGTAGATAATGTTGAATATTTCAAACAATGATCATGCAACGTAGTAAATTAATTTTTTCATGCTTCTGAAAAAACAAATAATAATCCATTCAAAATATACCAAAAAATAGTGGTAAGTTTAAAATAATTCAGACAGAGCTAAACATTGGTATAGGTCTTTGTTACACTATTATAAGTGAAATGTCAAAAGTCCCCACCGATCCCATTCGCGCTAAAAAATGTATTTAAGGTCACAAATATCGGTTTTTACATTTTTCTCGTAAACGGTAAGTGTTATCATAAAAATAGGCCAGACAAAAGTCGTAAATCATGCGATTGTCTACAAAAATTACCGCAATTTGTTTTTTCTACGAATGACCGTTTCCGAGATATCACCATTGCAAGCATCGAAAATACTAATATACATCATCGGACGTTTAATATAAGAAACAATATTAGCCTGTTTAACTAATACAGGGTGTGGCGTGTATGATCTATAAAAATTAAACTACAGCCTCCTAACGATATTTGTAATAGAAAAGTCTTAAACGAAAAACTTCTATTTTTGAGTTTCTCTTCGTAAATTAAACTTCAATTATGGATCAGAATTTTTCTCTGGAACGGTCCTGTCCGTGTGCTATACGATAAGTTACGTGCTGTAGACCAATCGCGTTAACAAATCGTCGCTGAAAGACGAATAATTTTTCAACGCAAAAGTACAAACTAAGAAAAATAGATATTTAAAGAAAAAACTAATATTTTCTTATTATAATAATGAATAGTAATTACTATCTTAAATGCATTGTTGTTACTGCAAGAGTTCGCAAACAAAACCACATCCGTATAAACATCTGTAGTTGTCAACTGCGTACGCTAAACAAACTCCACTAAAATATGGATCAAAATGAAATAAACCAGACCATTTCTAGAGAAAATGTTGAAATTCATCCCCATTAGCGCGGATACAGGCATGGCACCGACGGACGCACCCAATTTTGGCAAATATGTTCCCAAATTCCAGGTATTCAACAGCTTCAAGTATACGGTTTCGCAATTCTTCCACCGTAGCAATTGGAGTATTGTACACTAATGACTTCAAGTGACTCCAAAGATAAAAGTCCATTGGAGTTAGATCGGGTGACCGAGGTAGCCACGGCGCAAGACCAAAGCGTCCAATCCATCGCTGAGGAANCAATGCAAAAGTACAAACTAAGAAAAATAGATATTTAAAGAAAAAACTGATATTTTCTTATTATAATACTGAATAGTAATTACTATCTTAAATGCATTGTTGTTACTGCAAGAGTTCGCAAACAAAACCACAGCCGTATTTAACTCCATTAAAATATGGATCAAAATGAAATAAACCAGACCATTTCTAGAGAAAATGTTGAAATTCATCCCCATTAGCGCGGATACAGGCATGGCACCGACGGACGCACCCAATTTTGGCAAATATGTTCCCAAATTCCAGGTATTCAACAGCTTCAAGTATACGGTTTCGCAATTCTTCCACCGTAGCAATTGGAGTATTGTACACTAATGACTTCAAGTGACTCCAAAGATAAAAGTCCATTGGAGTTAGATCGGGTGACCGAGGTAGCCACGGCGCAAGACCAAAGCGTCCAATCCATCGCTGAGGAAACATTTCATTCAAAAGTGCAGTTACTTCTCGAGTACTGTGTGAAGGAGCCCCATCTTGAAGATAAAACATGCGTGCCCGAACTTGTAATGCCACATCGTTCAATAATTCAGGCAACCGATTCTCCGAATGGTCAGCATGTTGGTCCATTTAGTCGTCCTTCAAAGAAATGGGGACCCACAAGTACATCGCCTATTATGCCAGCCCTAACATTTACTGAGAATCGATGTTGAAAATGAGTTTCCCTAATCGCGTGAGGATTTTCATCGGCCCATGACGTTGTGGCCATCATTCCTGGTACAACCTAGTCGCCGCGAGCGCATTTTCTCCGGCTGCACCATACACTAACACCATATCGACACGTTCGGAAATAGTAAATGCATTGTTTTCTCGGTTCATTCTAAAACTAGTTTGTACATAAACTAAAAATTTAAGCAAAGTAAGAAATAAGAATCTCGTTTTTAATGTAATCGGCACGCTATTCTTATTTTTTACTTCTTTATAAAAATTACACCGTCACTATCGTGGAATTACAAAATAAAAACTTTTATCTGGAATCTTTCACTTTTTAACATTGATGTTAAATGGATAATGCTTAATATTTAATAATTAAGTGAGTAATGAATTCAATATAAATACAAAATCAGTTTACTGCACAAATTTTTTGACAATGTAACATAACCTTCTTTCAGTATTACTAGTATGACTATACCGACTTAAATTATAATGTTGCATCTCGGTTCGCATAAAAACATTTCCAAAGTTATTAATAAATAACATAGGGTCGCCCTTCATTTTCGTTGAATAAATGAAATTTAATTTACAAAACAAAACGCAGAGATAGACATTTTTCGTATAAGACTTTTCTATTACAAATATCATCAGGAAGTTGTAGTTTAATTTTTATAGATTATACACGCCACACCCTGTACATACAAACTATACGATTCTGAATGAATATACACTCAAAACACACATGTACTGTTGGTGAAAACAGTCCATTTGATAAGATTGTTTATTTTTTGAGATCTGGGAAGGTTCGTGAACAATCAAAATTATATTCATCGAAGAGTTTATCTCCAAAATGTCAAAATCATATCATATTTTTACATGTAATAACTGGGTAAAGGGACGTCAGTATTTAATTTGGTTGAAAAACGTAATAATTTAATTGATTACGCAGAAATATTTAAAAAGACTGACTCTTCTCCAGAATTCATCATCACAAACGGGATTCGCTTTCTACTTGCTTTATATGGAGCTCCAAAAAAATGATTGTATAGACAAGTATAGATATTTAAGTTTTGTAAAAAATACTCGGAACAATAAAAGAGTACAACTATTTTGTCTTCCTACAACATTTGTTGCTGCTTATCAACACTTGTATCGAGTATGTATCAAGTTCAAGTGTGGTTAGGCAATCAACTGAACCCAGAAGACTGGTGTTGGAAATTAGTAGATAACATTTTGGAGCCAACAATTCATAGATATCCAGCAACAGGAAGAACATGAAGAAGAAAGCGTAGAAGACATTATTTTTGAAGCAGCATTTGAAGATTATCAGTTAGATTAAAATTTTCCCGAAATCAAGAACAATTTGTTCCAGTTTAGTCATAACCAATAGTACGATTTTTTATTGAATAGAATATTATCTTATAGAACTGAATCAGAATAGATCGTGAAGTATGTCTGTCGGGGAAATCACGTTAAAAAAATCGCGCTAAGTACACTTCTCCAACTTTTGAAATGGTGATATCTCAGGAATGGTGATTCGTAGGAAAAAAAGTATTGGCATAATTCTTGTAGACAATTGCATGATCTACAACTTTTGTCCAATCTGTTTTTATGATAACACTTACCGTTTACTAGAAAAATGTAAAAAAAAACTATATTTGCGACCTTTGACCTTGAATGCAATTTTTAGCACGCATGGGATCGGTGGCGACTTTTAAGATTTTAATCATAATAGTGTACCAAAGACCTATACCAATATTTAGCTCTATGCGAATTATTCCTAAATTGAAATGTCTATTTTGACCGGATTAATAAAAAAAAAAATCAATACTAGGTGAATTTCTACGTTTTTGGAGAATTTTTATCGAGCTCTTCGTCTCTATTGCCTGCAGTGCTGGGCTCTTGTCTCTCGTTCGCCGGCAAAGAGGCAAATGGGATGTACGGACGCCTTCCTCAACACGCTAATCTCAACCGCGATGTTTGGAGATGTGGACGTCGCGCTGGCCGATTGTCCTCCATCGCAAGCGAGGTAGATTCCTCGAAATATGGGCAACGATCTAATATTTATTTTGCCTTTTCCCATTCTTGTACACCCTGGAGAAGGCACGGTTTCTGGAGGCTTTCAACTGAGCCTGTGAATGCACTAAATATGTTTTTGTGGACACAAAGTCATGGCCACACAAAAAAAGTCCAAACCCAAGGGAGCCACATATCATTTCCGAAGGAATTCGATGCGTTGATGACGATCCTGCAGTCAAAATTCACGAAATATTTGAAAAAAACCGGAATTTTGGAAATCCGTTTTTGTTTCGTTTCAGCCTTGTTTGAAGTGTCGATTGGCATAATCAATTTTTATATGTAACGTTTCGTCTCTCCAGGGCCATCAACTTCATTTTTATAAATACAACCCTGGAAATTTTATTACATTTTTAGCAAGCTCTCATGACCCCCATGACTGCCTCAGCCCGAACGAGATTCAGATGTTTTGTCTCGAAATATTCATATTCAATGTATTTGTTCCAAATTTATCTATTTTTTAGATTTGAATGTTTCTTGAATTATCGTACACTCAAGAGTCGTTAGACGTTGTGAAATCCACCTTATTATTTAAACTGTTACCATCAGACGTTACAATAAAACATTATTAGAGTTTTAATTCCATGCTCATAGTTATTTCTAGGTTTCTTGGGTGCTCAAAATTCAAACAAAACGCGATCTAATTTTCTTCAGGATATTCATACAAATACATCTGATATGCTCTTTCACTGTTGCGATGACAGGTATAATAAATGCCGATCATATTATTCTTATCTTCATTTTCAACATTTACCAAAACGGAAACGTTTTTGAACATTTACCTTAATTTTTTAAAGTATAATATTCATTTGGAGTTTTGGTTGTTCATATGTATTATAAGAATTAATTTGTCATAATGAAATTAAAATTGTAATGTTTTAATTTTGATGCAACAACTTATCGAATTAACCGAATTATGTATGAACAGGTGTTGGAGATTAAAACTCCAATAATGTTTTATTGTAACTTGTGATGGTATTAGTTTAAATAATTAGGTGGATTTCATAAGGTCTAACGACACTTATATTATTTGAGGACGATACATTGCTATGCGAAAACAATTAAAAAATAATTACTAATTTGTTACACTATAATTCATTTCGAATTAAATTTAACATAAAATTATACAGGGTGGCGATACTTGATACAAAAAAGTCGAGTACCAATAGATGAGGTCAAAGAAATATCAGGTGTTCATATAATTTTTTTTTATACGGGCCTTCGTTAACAAGATACGGTCCCTAAGGTGAAAATTAAAAAGTTATTTTTATTTACAGTCTCTAAACTATTAACTTAAGTATGATGTAAATTTTGTGATAACACATGTGTACAGCTTGTTTTTGATGTTGTAAGTGACACTTCATTGTGCCCAGAACGCCCTAAACGTGATGGTTAACAACCCAGAATTTTTCACAGATGATCGCAATCTTCCTGTATCAAAAATAAATTCCCTGAAGAATTTTCCAACGATAATACCCTCTTGGTTCCATTCGGTAAAATTAACAGTTTAGGAAATATTTGTGTTTTTATGTGCACATCGAGCGTCGCCTCCACCAATTTTTGTTCTTTATAATTAGACATAATTACTATGTTAGAACCGTACATATTTTTAAAATAAGAGCCTAGAAAATCTTACTGCTAATGTAATTTTCACTAACAAATAACTTTTTAATTTTCACCTTTGATAATAATGTATATATATGTACTGATATTATTTTGACCTCATCTATTTGTGCTTGACATTTTTGTATCAAATACCGGGACACCCTATATATGAATACATGGAATAGCACTTTCAATTTGCGATGCAATACATTTTTCATTCGTGAAGTAACGCATGTTATTGACAATTTGTGTCTGTTTATGATTTTTCAAAATTTTAAGTTTTTATTCTACACTTCGCATGGAAACGTAACGTAAAGTAATAGCCGTAATTAACAGAACATGTTCTTTTTTAAGTCATTACTATCTAATTAAACTAATGAATAAGGAGGCAGTGAGGAGTTTGAGAGGTAAAACGTGTTGAACAAATAAAAATTACATGCTTTTGGAGCGTAATTTCAATTTTTACGTCACCGTTGAAAGGTCCACTAAATTAAAATTTAAAATACAGGGTTGAAAACTTTAGTGGCGAATTTTGCATAACAAGTCAACCATAAGAGTTCATATACAGGATTATCCAAAAGTCCGGGTACGGCAGAAAAACTTTCAAAGCATTTTGGGAAAAAATGTTTCAAACAAATGTGTAAGTTTTTTTTCCCTGGCTATCTGATGGTGACTTTGGATTTGACCTCGACTTTGTTATTTTTAAAATAAAGATAATGAAAACTTGAAAACAAAGCATTTTCCTAAATTTGACACTTAGAATTCGCCATTAAGGATTGTATAAATATTTTAGTTACACTCTGTATATTTTGTCAGTCGTAAATTCGAAACTACAAAGAAAAAAGCTTTAAAAAAAGAAATTTCATTTTTTGTCACAACTCAAGTATGACAAATTATATATGGTTGTATCATTTATGAAGCCAATTTTAGTTGATTTAAAAATAGTCACATTTATGGTTCTGTCTCTTAAGGAGCTTCTTACATTAATGTAATTTATCTTGTACATTAAAAAAGTGCAACTAAGTGAAAAATGGCCGGATAATCACTTTATTTTCACCCAAATAATTTGTAATTAACGGTATAACATACTTTCTGTATCACCCTGTATAGTGGTGTAACGCATCTAAAAATTATCTCAGTGCTCTACTCTAGTTATAATATATTTCATTTAAAAAAATAGTAAAGCAACAGCGACTTTATTGTATTCTCCATATGACTTAAAATATAAAAATATAACAATTACAAAATCTTTTTAGTTCAGATTAAAGTCTCAAACTCGATAGTATGAACCTACTGTGAGAATACAAAAAATTTAAATAAAATTCTTTTCGTGTTAAAAAGGTCTCTTTTTCTAATAAACTTTTATTAGAGAAATTTTTCTGTACTACTTCCCATTTAAAAGTTATAAGCAATATCGTCCTAAACTTTAGGACGATATTGAGACTCTTTAGGACCTAAAGAGTCTCAAAACAAATACCACCTAGAAATCACATTAACGGTCGAAGGATCAAGTAGTCATTGGAAAATAATTGAATGTTCGTTGTTTAAAGTGCATAAATGTCACAAAATACTTGCCATTACTCAATACTAACGTCAACCGTATAACTTTTGTGCTTACAAAATGTTTTCTCATTCAGAAAAAGTTGAAATGTTGCTAATTTACGGCAAGTTAAAAAAAAATTCAAGAAGAGCTGTAGAGTTATATCGAGAAAGGTATCCAGAGCGCCTCATTCCTAATCATAGAACCTTTACAAGATTGGAGGCGACCTTGCGACGAAATAAAGATGCATTTTCTGTTCGGAAAAATCAAATAATTGACCAATGGGTAAGAAAAACCTCAAAACCTTTTTCGGCACGTTCTTTGGACGGACGAAAGTCGGTTGGTCAGTAATGGTTTGCCAAACAGGCGCAATGAACACTATTGGTTCATTGTAAATTCCTACATTGCAAATCCAGTCCAAAAGCAAGGCCATTTTGGGGTAAATGTATGGTGCGGCATCATCGGTAGGCATTTAATTGGGCTTTATTTCTATGAACATACATTGAACAGCGTGAGTTACCTAAATTTCCTACAAGAAGAACTTCATACACTTCTGGAGAATGTGCCTTTGCAGCTAAGGAGAAACCTATGGTAGTATGTGCAGCAATATTTAGATAACACTTTCCCAGAAAAATGGATTGGGCTTAATGGATCTATTCAGTGGCCCAGAGTGTCACCCTTCGATTTTTTTTATGGGGGGTTTTAAAAAATAAGGTTTAGAAAACACCTTCGCGAGATATTAATCATTTGAAAGAAAAAAATCACCATAAACTGGAAGTAATACAAAAAAATTCTCTAACAAAAGTTTATTAGAAAAAAAAGAGCTTTTTATCAGGAAAAAAATTTGGATATGTTTTTAAAAGAATATAATTGATGAAGTCATTAGTCGTTTCTGTCACATCCCAAAGATCATACTTTCTATTGAAAATGGAGCTTACCTCATCCCATTTCCGCATGTGCCCCAAATTTTATTTAAAAATTTAGAAATATTTCACACGTGGCACAGTTAACATTTGGAAAAAATCTTGTTTTTCTTCTCATAACTCAAATTGACTTAAAATCAGCAAGAAGAGCGCCAGAAAAAAGGGCCCTAGCTGGCGGGGCCCAGTCAGGAAAAAAAGGAGGTCCCACAAAGCACCTACACCGGCCGCATTTGCGGTCGGGGTAAACGACGGATGGGGCCCACCTGCGAAGGCTGTCCAGGCCTACACGAGATGAGGCAGGATAAAGAGGAATAATCCCCCTGGATCCCAAATCATTGAGGCCAATTTCTAGCCATGGAATAATGGCGCGACTTAAAATCAAAGTGGCAGTTCTTTGTTTCACTTTTTATTTAATTAAAATAATAATTTCAAGTGTCCAAAAATGTCGAAGCTCCTAAGAAGCTCTTAGTCGCCCCCAAGGTAGTTTGGGTTCCGATAACTAAAATTTTTCCGAATATTACGAAATTAGAACTAGGCAAAACCCCAAAGTTGATCATTAGTTCAAGTAGGTGACAATCCAAAGATGGGTGAAATACAGAGAGGCTAAATAATGTCCAAACTTAGGTCGGACTTCGTTAAAGGTCCTCTGCGGATCGCTCAATTCCTGTGATCGAACGTCGGCCTTGATGTCTTACGGCTCATTAACCAGGAACGTAAGGTGTAGTACGCTCTAAATTATTGCCACTTTCCATTGTATAAAGCCAATGTAGATCAAATTATAAATACAAATTTTATCTATAAATCACTTTTTTAATAATTTAAAACACTGTTAAAAATTTTTCAAACATTTTTGTGGGTACATAGCTTCCGGAATAGACCTCAGTTCTAGCGCCTCACGCACCCAGGCATTTTCAAATACTACACACACGTTTATGGTTATAGTGACAGTAACCTATACTTTCCCAATTCGTCGCCAACTTTCACTCTCTCTTCGCAGATAACTTCCTCAGAAACTACGTCGGGTTTTATTATCTTAAAATGACTTGTTTACAACAAGTGACAACGTTCAACTATTATGACATTTAATTACTATCATGTGCTCTCATTTAACTCACCTTGAAAGAAAGTACCTACTATCCCCAACGAAATGTCGAAACATTTCTAATTTTATTTTGTCATAACAAATTGTTTGTTCTTTTTTATTTTAAACAAGGGCATTGTTAAATTTGGTTCTCTTATACGACTTTGACTTTTTTTAGAGATCTTAAGCTCATCTTATGATTTGTCGATTATGTTACCAGCTTTATCTTAAGGTTTTTAAATGCAGACTTAATTACTTTTTAATATTCTTGTAATACTTTTACCTGGTTAACGATTTTAACGCAACAGTGAAAATAAGCAGTGTTACACAATGAATCTTTTGAGTGGTATTGTCTCAATATTTGTCTATTAGTAAAAATTGCGTAAATATATTTCCAAATTCATCATATATGTAAAAAGCTTTTGTGACCTTGCAGACATTAACAAAACAAATTAAAATTATTCTCAGCCATTCTAATAGAAGTTAGGAAAAATATTTGTCCATGTCTCAAGCTTTATCAGAACATTGTACACATTTTTTCATATTTAATTTTTGTTTTCGTATATTTATTGACGCATAATCAGTAAGAAGACAAATTATATGGAAAAATTTGTGTGATGCAAGAGCGTAAACCAGTTTAGAAAACGTGCATTGGTCGTCAATCTAATTTTTCCACGAAAACATTTTGCACCTAAATTTTATTAGTTCGTATGTACAGGGTGTCCCAAAGTTCGCGTCTCGGGCCCATAACAGACAAACGAATTAATGGGTCTGTAGAATGGACTTCAAAGTCTCCAGACTTAACGCCCTTAGGCTATTTTTTATGGGGAACATTAAAAAATCAAGTATATAAGACACCCACGAGAAGTTTGGAGCATTTAAAGCAAAAGATTCGACATGTTTGTGAGAATCTTTCAAGAGAAACGTTGTTTAAAGCTACAAGGGATGTTAGGAAAAGATTGGATAAATGCTTAGAAGTAGGGCATATCGAAAATTTTTTAAATTAATAATCATATTATATTTTGTTTTGTGTTTTGTTATTAGTTATTGGTGTATTTTTAGTTACAATTAAAATTGATTAATATTTTCTATATTTGGTTCTCCTATTTAACCGCCATTATGTGTGTTGTTCTATTTTTCTTCGTGGAGTGACCTTTTTTAAGAAGAACGTAGGTTACTGTAGTTGCTGTATTGTTCATATACAGTAAGATTCAAAATTTAATAGGTCTTTTCACACCAAAATAAATTACAATAATATTTACAAATTCTTGTGATTTATTGGTTGCCTACGTTATTAACATTACTTCAAGTTAAGAACTGTCAAAGAATAATTTATAATCAAATAAATATTTTCTGCGAATAATATGAACATTCAGACAAATATCAATCCACATACGTTATCCATACTGCTCCGAACAATAAATTAGAAAAGCAGAACCCACATAATTTACGATTCATCATTTTACTGACAAATAACAGAAATATGAATTATTCATTCATTGTGTTTTGTTTTATCTGTCTACTATATTTTTATTTGACTTCTCTTTCATATATTGGTATTTATCTTGCATTAAACGGTAGTTAATATTATTATTTTTGTCGAACAAAGTTGTTTTGATGTAACTGCGATGCTTCTGAATATGTTTGTTGCTGGAACATACACACATGTAATTCATTCATATATTCAAATTTCATTCATCGATGTACAAGAAAATTATAGACATTCATAAGGAAGTGTACGAAAAAACACTAATTGTGGACGTGAAAAAATATGAACTAAACATATTATGAAAAACCTAGCTAAACGAAAATTTTGTCATCAGAGAAAAACGTAGCTCATAGTACTTTAAAAAGGAAATTTCTAAATGACTCTACCGGATAATTAAGTAAGTAAGACAGAAGAATTGAACACTAAGCCTGATGTTTAAATTATTTTAATGAAATCAAACGCGAATTTCATCAATTAGTGACAGCTTCCACTGTACGTATTTCGTTTTAATTTAAGCCCTAATGTCTTCATGACGTAAAACTATCTAGTACTATAAATACAGCCAAAGAGACTCCTTGTCTTGTCTCCTTCTAAAGCTGATAGTGGAGTAGAAGGTTTGAGTTCCAAAAAATGTTTTTTTCTAAGTTTAATCGCGTTAATATTTGTGCCGTTCTATTACTGATTCATCTTATTGCATCTTCAGGTAAGCATATACTTAAACCCATATCACACATATACAAATATCTCACTTGGTTCACATACAGGTGTATTAAAAGTAGCCACCATTATTTTAAATAGACAATGCATGCGATACGTCGCATCACTAGATTCGAAATGGTGGAAGTATGAATGTTTCCTTTCATCCTAACAAATGCACCACTGCAAACATAATAATTATTTTTTATAAATTTCTTACATATTACTAAATTATCTAATTCAGAACGGTGTATTTAATGCATTTGTTGTTGCATGTTGTAAAAACAGCCGAGAAATTGCTTCAACGCGACAGCGAATGAATATCATACCACATTCTGTCGTGTACATTTCAGAATGATAGGGAGTAATTTCAACAATCAGTTATATAAACTAATGAAAAAAAAATTTTAATCTAAAATTAATCAGAATTTGAAAACGTAACAGAAAACAGAAAATTATGTCACAAACATTATTTCCAATCAAATTGAAGGTATGCAACCAAGTATACGTAGGTAAATATTTTACTGTTGCCTATTTTAGACTACAAATACATATTTTTCAAAACCTTATCATAAAGCCACAGTCACTTTACCCTTTAATTATAATTTTTCGATGGTTTTAATTAAAATAATATCAACATTGGAACAGTTGACCAAAGCGTTTAGTGTTTATGCTGAATCCCTCATTTTTTATGCCATCAAATTCATTCTCAGCAATTGAGTCAAAGTTTAAGCAATATTTAGATGAACAAATGACAAATTATGTACAGAAACCTATTGACTTTACTTTTAATGATAAGTCGAAATTAAAAGTAGAATACGATCTAGAATATAGACGTAGGTACTATCAGACGAAGTATAAGCTAAAAGGAAAGTAAGGCCAACAATCCTTGTTTTGGGTGGGTATTTAATATTGTCTGCAAGATAAATGAGATAAAAGAGTTTCAATTGAAAACAGAACTCGCAAGAGTTCGACAATATCTATGTAAATATTAATCATTTAAATTATTTTTAGTTACGGATAAGTCACTTTGTTAGATAAAATCTGTATTTGTGTATACAACAAATTGCCCAGCATTTGTCTTGGGCTTAATTTTACTTATTGGGAACGAAAAAAAAACTAATTTACATTCATTCACCTTTTACTTCATCTGTACTGTATAAATCAAATCAGTACATTAATTTATTCTAGTAAAGTTGAGCAAAAACATTTGAAGAAATATACCTAAGCAATTATATTACAGTTCTTCATTTAATAGTTTTAATTAGGTACACAGCCACACAAAAAAAAAGTTGTCTGTACTTTTCATGCGACATATGTTATCCGTAGTATTTTTGCCTCCTGATCACGAAACCGGTGTCAGAATTGAGCATCACAGGAATTTCCTAACATCAAAAACAGGTCAAAATAGCATAAATTCGAAAAAGTGCTTAGGAAAAATCTAAAAATTTATTTTTCTATATTCAAATATTATATGGTTATTAAGATTCCGCCGAACGTGAATGCGTCGTCAGAATTGATGTTTTTTTTCTAACCTCAAAAAAAAAAACGGGTTAATTAAGGTCAGATATCACGAATTTTCAAAAAATAACAGATTCGCGCCAAATTTGGTGTGCGGGTGTTTTCGGGATCGTTGATAACGGGTCCGAGGTCAATTTTGCAAAATTCAAGATGGCGGATCCAAGATGGCCGAACAAATTTTTTCAAAATAACACATTTGCGCCAAATTTGGCATACGGGGGTTTTCGGGGTCGCTGATCACGGATCCGAGGTCAATTTTGCAAAATTTAAGATGGAGGATCCAAGATGGCCGACCAAATTTTCAAAAAATAACACATTCGCATCAAATTTGGAATACTACGGATAACATATGTCGCATGAAAAGTACCGACCTCTTTTTTGTGTCTGTGTTTGTGTCATCGGACACTTTAATTAATCGAAATCCAAATGTCACCTTATATTAGAACCACATTTTTTAAAACCTGGCCGAGTAATTATAGTATAAAATTGGACTGTTTGAAATACATTAACAAATTTTCAATAAATTTGTCAACTTTTTTAAGTAATTCATGAATTTATTTGGTAGTATAAAACCATTATTATAAATTAAACCCTGTTAACTTTTCAGCATCGAAGATATGGCATCCAAGGGGCTTAAGTACCATGACTCGTATAGGCAGGAGTGAAGATTCTGGTTCTGATCCATCGTTAATTCGCTTAGGTAGGTTTTTAACTAATGGCAACTGTCTGTAACATGGGGTATGGGGTATGGGTGAAATATAACTTATAAACCATATGCCATACCTCAAGTGTCATATCTAAAACAACGCATTGCCTATATTCATCTAACGGAATAGATGAGTTAGCTATTTTAATTCACCGTTTCGAATTGGTTTAAAGATCCTAAATTCTGATTGGCTCTTCATAACCCACTACATCAAAATAATGAATAAGAGAGCACGGACTAACTCATCGATTCTGTCAGTTGATTGTAGCAGTGACATTTAAACAAATGACATTTGCTTTATAGGTTATAACTCACCCACAGATAAGTGTATCAATCAGAATGTTTATTAATAAGAAAGTTTCTGTTTTTTCTTTTTGTTTATTTGGTGTTTTGCCACCTGTGAACAATGTTTAACAATTAATGGTATAAACCCATACAAATACAAAACGCACATCATTGCATATCGAGCCATTCAAAAAGTTATTGAAAATTGACCTGTTTTTTTTTCTTCCAAACTGAAGACTTATAGTTTTTTATTATTTTTGACAGTTAACAAATATTAAAATTAAAGTGAAAAGTTACTACCACTTCAGAAATTGAAAACAGGTGATTTTCGAAACGTTTTTTGAAGCCACGATATACAAGGTGTTAACGAAACAAGTACTCAAAATTGGAGAGTATGTAAAACATGTTGAAATATGATGAAAACCTTAGTAGAGTTTTTGTCAGTGGCAGCCTCTAAGGGAGATACAGCCCGTTGAAAGGGTAACTCAGGAAACAGTTTTTGTTGCATAACTTCAAAATGGTCACGAAATTTTGGGATTGTATTACTATTTATATGATTTATATTTTGAGTACTTATTTCGTTAACACCTTGTATAGCGATGTGTATTTTGTATTTGTCTGCTTTTTTTCAGTGTCAGATTGTTAGTTGGGCAAAACTATTCACAAAATAAAGAAAAAAGAAAACAAAAATATATAAATAAGTTCAGAAAATAAAATTTCTTATATTTTCTAATCTGAAATAAATACAGGGTGATATAATAGTACCTTTACAAACTTGGGCAATGAAAAATAGATTTAATTTCATGAAAAAACGTTTATGTTGAAAAAAAGTAGTAAGCATGATTATTTAAAGTTTGTAATGAGATTAATAAATCACCTTTTATAATTAAAAAAACTATTTTCTTTATACTTAACTCGAATGGTTCAATAATAAACTTTTCAGCATCGAAAAGATGGAATCCGCAAGGTTTGGGCAGAATAACTCGTGTAGGAAAGAGAAATGAAAATTTTGATTCTGAACCATCTTTCATACATTCAGGTACGTTCATATCACTAGTAAATTTTTTGGTATCGCATTAGCGTTGCTATATACTGCGTTTAACATACATCCAAATTTGAAGTACTCTAATGGCTTACATTTATA
The DNA here is from genome assembly GCF_000390285.2 of Anoplophora glabripennis. Classification (NCBI taxonomy): domain Eukaryota; kingdom Metazoa; phylum Arthropoda; class Insecta; order Coleoptera; family Cerambycidae; genus Anoplophora; species Anoplophora glabripennis. Next base: position 1,488,877 of record NW_019416219.1, on the reverse strand, counting down.
CAAGCCATATACTTCAACCTTTATAATACCTTTTTAGATGATAAAAGAATTAAAATGACCAATTTCATAAGAACAGGGCGCTCTGTCGAATCTTGCAAAGTTGATGGTGTGGAACCATGGTATAGAAATGGAATCGATACCACTGATCTAAAAACAAATAAACTGAGCAAAGACCTATATACCATCCTAAATCAAGGTAATAAAATAGGGATTGACAACACTTCATAGGAATGAGAATAATAATAATAATAAAAGATATGTATTGTTTAGTTCGTATTAATCGTTTGTGTAATAGCAACAGGTAAACGATTTATCACGCATTGCGTTTAAATACATTGTAGTATACTATCGTGAGTATAAATACTACAAATCCAAAGGCTCTAAAGTTTTCCGTAAATTTTGTATAATCAATAATCAAGTCCGTCAGACACCGGTGTTTTTCAACAATTTAACTAAAAGTTTCTCTGTGGCATGTAACTTTACTCAGTTTACTTGAAAACTACTGGGACTGGGACTAAAACAGTTTCAATATAGGTATAGTACAGTTTTGCAATTAACTTTTATTACTTTTATGCATTAATATATTTATTATATTTGATTTCCGTACAATTAATACAAATTGTAATAAACATTTCTAATAATACGCAATCTATATAAATTGTATTTAACAGTTTCCTAGCTCTTAAGCAATGTATAAAACGGTTTCAAGAGTAACGGTTTTGACCTTCTCGGTTCGACAAGTGATAAAAACAATGTCACTTCATTTTTAAAAAGCATTAAACAGAAATGTGCATTATATAAACGCGAAACTTGTTCAGTATTAAAAAGTGTTAATAACCTTGTAAATTATAGTCACGATAATTGAAACTAAGTAAAATCGAAATGATGAATTCTAATCTAAATGTTTGCCGAATAAAAAAATGAATAAATGACATTACTTTTGGCAAGGTCTGTTTATAAACGGCCTTGTTACAATAGAAATTCTAATTTTTTAAAACAAGTTCTTGTCAAAATAAAAATAAATTGGTACTAGTATTGAACAAAGAATCAAGGATTTTGGTATATTCGATTCCTAACGATCATATCAATGGAAAGTAGGGTATTAGTTTATATTCTGCCAAAAAGTATCCGGAATTTGCCAATATCCTTCAAAATAGGGTCCATTTGAAGCAATACACTTTTTGGCGGAACTTAATTAGTTATTGCATTTATAGAATTCCTCTTCCAACCAACTTGCATGAACGTAATCCCAACATTATGTTTTCTTTGGTAATTTTACTTCAGTGGCAAACCCGTCACTAGATAAGATACCTATTTTAATGTCCATTCTTTTATATTTTTGAACCACTAGCAATGCTAATATTTCGTATTTCGCTCCCTGTATCAGTGCTATGCCGTAGGTGTATGAAAATTATTTAACTTTTCCATTCACATGTGTATATAGAATTAATGTCTTGTTGCAGATTATCCTGCAAACGAGCTGTTTGGCTACAATGACCAGGAAGATACTCTTGGATTCGACGGATACTACGATAATATGTAATTAATCTTCCTATTAAATTCGGCAAAAGAAATATGAAGACCAAGTCCTGTATTTTTGTAAAGCTTATGACTGTGTGAAGAAACAAAAATAAACTCATTTGTACCGTTTAGTATGTTTATTTAATGAAGGCAAATACTGTGTATTATACAAAATGAATGAAAACATTCTATTCATTTTTTCTATAAACATTCACAAAAGTTACTGGTTTTATAGCAATATTTTACTCTGCTTTGCAGCCATCATCAGTAGAATTGACTCAGACCGCTATAAGTAGGAAATAATTGAATTTCGGACCCAAGTACTATTAGGCCAATCAAATTGTCGAAAATACCTCATTTTTTGCCAAAAATTGTTCAGTAATTGAACAATATGTAAAAATTAGGAAAAGTTCCGTAAAATTCAATGAAGTACTTTACCCCACCTGAATGTTTATGCTTCATTTTCAAAATGGCGTCCAAAATTCGCAAAAAAACAGTTTTTTTAATTTATAAAAATAACTAAAGACTTCAATTCAACTATAACAGGTGTTTTCAGCCCTAAATATTAATAAATAAGGTCGTGGCGATTTTTCTAGAAACAAAATTTTCTCGGTCCCTGTTGGTCGTAGGACAGATTTTTAAAAATTTGTGAAAAAATGTCAACTCTCAAATGGCAGTATCGACATTTTGATACGAATTGAAGTCAAAAAATTAATCAAAATTTTATGGCCCCGAAAATAAAATTTTTTCGATAATTTTTTGCGATATTGGAAATCGATTTGAGGCTCGCGCAATATTTACACATAATAATGTAATTTTTCCAAAAATTCGATTTTTGCAAAAACTATAAAATATTTTTCAATTTTGAAAAAAAATCATTTTATTTTGCTCACCAAGAGCTAACCTTTCACCAAGTTTCATAAAAATATATTTATTTTTAAAAGAGATACAGCTATTTGAAAAAATTGCGATTTTTAGCGGTTTTTCCACAATAACTAATTAATTTATTTATCGATCAAAACCGGTTTAGGCTTATTCGATCCGTATTAAAAATCCCTACAATTTTTGTTTGAAACATTGTTTTCTAAAATGTTCAGTTTTTTTATAAATGAAAAAACTGTATTTTTGCGAACTTTGGACGCCAATTTGAAAATGAAGCCCAAAAATTCAAGTGGGATAAAATAGTTCATTGAATTCTACGGAAATTTTACTAATTTTTACATATTTTTAATTACTGAACTATTTTTTTGGCACCCGAAAAGTCATTTGATTGGACTATATAGAGACTTTCGGTCAATAACACAAAACAACAACACAACTTATAACAGTTTCAACCAATATGACCGAGCTCACAAGACAATGCTGGTCCTTTGATCTGACACATGCATAATAAAGTAGCTTCAAGATTTCAGTATGAGTGAAGTCTCTATTCAATCTAGCAATAAAGCCATACTTACGGGAGACTTTCATAGAAATATTTGTTGATTGTAAGGCGGTTGTCAAAATTTACTCCCAAATCAGTAAATCAATACCACCAACCAAAAAGTACCAAAGTAATAAATTTTAGATAGTGAAACATTACATTACATTTAGAGAGATTTAAACTGAGAAAATTTTTCAAATCGTTACCAATTAGATAATTGTCACACTGAATACGTGATTTTACATTGGAAATGGGCTACGTGGGATAGTTTAATCCAGGTCCATCAACATGTTCTGAATGCAGTATTGTTTTAAGAATCAATGTTTTCGCTAGTATCAACCGACACACTTTTACCTTTTTTCCCCATCCTTCAGCACTAAGTAACCCTTTATGAAATTAATGCCGACGTTATTCAACTCACCTTTCGCGCCCATTGTGCGAAGAGATCCGCATCAGATGGTAAATAACATTTTATTTCCGTTACCTATAACTTACTTTTGTTTCTCTAAGATGATACGGAACTTTTAACTTTACGCGACCGATCTGAATGACAAGTAAAAAATAGCGTCGTCCGTGAGCCATTAATATGGGGAGCGCAGTGAAAAGAATAAAATCCAGTCAGGTATCAGCGCTACACCCTGATACGCTAAAATTAACCTCCTCAACTGACGCGACTCCTACTCGAACGACAGTCGCGATTGGAATTACTTTGTATCACTTTAGAGTCGGATTCACTTACAAAATTTTCGATCAATCTCGACGAGGACGTTAGAAGGAAAGAGGGTGAACGGTTAGAATTAAGTCTTTATTTGCAGTGATGAAAATCCTTGATAGATTTAGAATGGATTGACTCCCAGGTATTTCGACTTCATTTCATTTCATGCAATGTGTGTTAGAAGCTTCAGCCATGAACGCATATTATTGAAGTGCAAGAAAATATTAATGTTAATTGATTTTCAAAACTAGTCTATTTGAAATGTAAATCGGTCCAAACAAAATTTTGAGGACGTAAAAATCGGAATATTGATATTAAGAACAACTTTTATTAATGACGGTGTATTAGTTTCTCCTAATTATTGTTTTTTCATATTGTTTTAGTGATCGGCATTTGCAGTGCTGGTAAAAAAAGAAGAAATACTTACTTAATATGACAGCAGCAGATTTATAAAACTGAAGATATTTGCAATTTCATAATTATGTATTTCATATAACATTATACAGAAGAAAATATTTTGCTTTGCGCCCTAAGTTTGCTAAAAATTATAGGTTATTCATTAAATGTGCTAATGGAAAATGTTACGATCGACTGGTTGTTATAATCACAGAGCAGCTTATAATAAACTAAGAAACACTGCAAGGCAAATCGCTATATATTTGATGCCTCATCTAAAACATTAATGAACCGCCATTTCAGAGAGTTTACTGCTATGATTTTAGCTAATTCTGCGATAGACATTACCACCGTCATAAGACATACCGATTAGAAGTCAACATCAGTGGCCGAAATTGCATTAAAGACTATTGAGAATAAAACTCAAGTTTCAGTTTCAGATCTGATATAAAATTGATACACTGGAAAACTCAATTTACAATTTGATTAGTTTAATTAGCAAAATTTATTCAATTGAAGTAAATATATTTTTTTAAATAAACAACCATATTATTGAAACAATTTATCCAATTAAATTTTTTTTGTTCTAGATCTCTTTCATTGCAAATATCATGTTAACTCTTAGGAAACTGAATTAGCATATAACAATAAAGTCATGTCGATCTGATCTACATAAAACATTTGATAAATTAGATCATAGTATACTTGCTCTCTCTTTAGATGTAAAATTATATACTTCCCATCAGGTGGGCCTCAAGGTTCCATACTTGGCCCAGTATTATTTATTCTTTTCATCATTAATAACGGCCGATAGCCGGACGGTTTAAGGCGTCAGTACTTAAATCGATGTGTCGATCTGCCCGGGTTTCGAATCCCGCGGCCGGTAGACCGTAGATTAGCTATGCTTGTACGGAGGATTGGCACTCTCTGTGTAGGTATCGTAGGGTGGAAGAATGTTGGCTTGGGTCACTGTGAGAGATTGACACCGGTTGGCATTTGACCGCCCCCCTAATTAGTGAGGTTTTCCAGGTTTCCCTCATTCCTGCACTGAATGGTGGTTAGGGCCTACCAACATAAGTCGTTCCTGGGCGCAAATGCGGCCTGCGTAATAATAATATGCCGCCTCCTCTCCCGCACAAGTCTCTGACTTCTGGGTTAATTCTCGTAGTTAGAATGAGGAGTAGAGATATTATTATATATCAATGATATAGTTCTACTTTTTGCTGTACGTTGATGATTTGAAAATCTACGCTAGTGTCAGCTAGGTATGTATCTGTACTGACTGTAATAAAACTTAAGCAAAGTTTGGACTTACTCAGTGCATATTCTGACAATAACTGACTATCTTCAAATGTTTTTAAAAATGTTGGATAAATCTGGTTTTTGTCAAGGAAGTAGGGTGTTATATTTTAAAACCAAATTAAAAGTTTCTACTCGTATTGCTGAATGCTTCACAGGGGCATATAAAAATTTGGGTTTTATTTTTCTCAGCACTAAAAGTGGGCAAAAAATAGATATCGATGAAACTTTATGTGCTGTATGAGTAGACGTAGCCTATAAACGTTTTTAATATTTCTTCGAAAACAAATAAAGCTGGGTTTTAGATGGAATAAAAGTTAAAAGCTGGTGGTTTCAGTCATTAAAAGTTTATAGACTTTCTATAGACACAAAAAATCATCCACTGCATATTATGGAAAGAATATTATAAAAGATACATTTATAATAATGAGCTGCAAATGCATGTGGGTTCGTTTCCATCAATTGAATATCAAAGTGTTCCATCAACTGTACCTAAATATTTTTAACTGAAACTACGTGACATTTTCTGCATTGGCGAACTGATTTATTTTTAAAAGATTCTGCGGAAAATCGGTACGTGCTCACATGGTTTACACTATGTGCAAATCTGGGCGTCATTATTATTTGCTATTAGAATGTTATTCGATGTTTACTGAGGACGTCCACGTTGACGACCGGCGAATAGTATCCATTATTACATCGATTATAACCAAAATAATATACGGTGTGAAGCATATACTTAGAGCAGCAGAAACGGCTCGATGAACTGAGTTTTGAAGATAATATTAGATATTTAACTAGAAAAAATTGTTTCACAATGCAGCAAAGACTCAAAAATTAAGAATAAAGATCCTCTAATTACCAGAATCATTATTTTTTTGACAATCGCTCCAGACTTTAAAATATTTTACTCAAATGCACAGATGTACTTGAAATTTATATAGCGTATTGCCCAGTGCTCCCTCTGTGCGTCATATTTTTTTGTATTTTTTTTTAATCTAAATTTTGAGATATTGTTGTTGAAAGTTTTTCATTTTAACATAGGTTTATATGGCGAAGATGGACGGTGCGGCTCTTTTTTTTGTCCATAACTGAGAAAAAAATGTAGAAATTGTGAAACAAAACTTTTCCATAGATAGTACACAGTATTATCTTATTTTTGATGTAAAACTAATGTAAGTTTTGAACATAGTACAGCTGTATTCATTAGAAACAGAAACCAATAATTACATTTCTATCTGACTTGAGGATTAATGTGGCAACGTCGCAATCAGCTGACAGCAAATAGGGAATACATTTGAAAGACTTTATAAAAACGAAATTGATTTCAAACATATACATTTTTCCTAAATCCCATGTACATTGTTATCAACAATAAATTATCCACAACAAATGACTTTTTAAAAACTAGATTAATTAAAAAAGACTAGGAAGCTGTGATATATTTATTGGAATAAAAAATACAGTTGATAAATCCTTTTAATATATTTAATGGTTTATAAAAACGTCGTAATCATTACCCAGCAATGTTTAGGGTTATATAAAGTTTTCTTTACTTGATTAATATAATTAGTAATACCTACTTGAGATAAAAGCATTTGTACGGAATAACAAAGGAACATAAATATTTCTCAGCAAACTTTATATCTAAAAAATTAGTTATAGTTGCAAAACTTTTCTAACATTACTTAAATAGAGATTAAGAACAGTGAGTAATAATGTAATTTCTATCACAGAACCTTCAAAATTGCATCCAACAGTTTCTTTGACTTGGACGAGAGATGGGCGCGAGTGTCATTTCATTTCTTTAGAACTAAATTAACATAATTCTCGTTGTTTTACCAGTTCACATGATTTACGGATTTTAAATAAAGGATACAAATCTTCGCGAGGATAATACGATATATTTCCTATATATAATAATTATATTGTACATAGTTTACACACAATACATTTTTGAACGCGTACGCATCTTTACCCGAATTTGACGTGCAATATCTCCGATGTCCGAGGTCTGTACGTTCGCAGTGTGTACAACTGCTAGTCAATTATTAGCGCTGTTGCCACATCTACATAGTCTTTATGCGTTCATTAAATATAATTTAAAACTACTTAAATATGATATTTTTATGTTGTTAATTAGTCAATATGTATGCTATGTGCATATGAGTAATTTCTTTGCTATATAGATAATGTTTATCGCAAATAATTTCAATAGAATTTAATTTTTCAAATTGGCAGCGGGTTTTATCCCATAAGAAAAGCATAGGACCCCCCTGCGCACCTCACTTCCCTCGGACCCCTTAAAAAGAAAAATCTCGAGACGCTCCTTTTCGCTCGAGGTACAGGGTGTTAAAATTTTCGTAAAAATGTGTTGCTTAGATCTACCTTAAATACGTGTTGACCAACTTTACTTCGGGGTATTCTGCTACTTCCTCCAAAATTTGCTTGTTTACTTCCAGAATAGTTAGGGCTTTTACCAAATTTTTCAGAGTCAGTGATGAACTTTGATGAATATTTGAGCAGGAGAAGCTACTCTACATAAAGATGACGAGCTTTTTGTCCATACCATTGGCATGACCATAACATTAAGACAGTCAAATTTTGTTTTGTCATGAGCTTATTAAAATTTTGTGTCAAGAAAAGTCTTAAAATCATAATTTCAATCTTCTCTCTTTTATAATAGTGTATTCTTTAATTATAATTTTGTACTAGTGTATCAAAAATACAAAAAAAAATCTACTTTAAGGAAATATATACAGCGCTTAAGTGCTATATTGTTCTACCCCTTAATTAAAATTTTGATGAAATATTAAAGTTAGGCTTTATATCCCCTTTGTGTATGTGAGAATATGCATATACGAGCCACATATTTACATAATTTTCTTGTTATTTGTAGAAAGACCTACAATAAACCTTAACATTTTTAAGTTAAAACTCCTATTAGTTTAATATGACTTGAAGTGAAACCGTAACAATGTGTCTACGTATATCTCCTGAAATTACAAGAGGGTGGCGCAAATGTGAACATTGGTAGGGAAATGACAATGAAGGATAGTTTATCTTTTTCAGTAATTAACTTTGCAAAGTTAAAATAAAAAAATATATTATGGTTATTGGCTTCCACAATATCTACCTGTATTAAAAATAAACTTGTATGTGTAGGCCAGGCAAAATGATATTTGTATCTGGAGGCTGTATCTGAAAAATTTGCTAAAATCAACTAATTTGATGTGTTAATTATGTTACACCTCTTCCAAATTAGAAATAACAAATAACTGAAATCGCCCACATTCCCAACTCATTTACAACATTCAGCAAGATATCACTTACCGTTTTAAGAACGTTTGTAACCAGAGATTACTTACAAACAACCTGTGTAACGCGAACAATTTAATCATATACTATTAAAACACATTTTCAGCTAAAAATAAATTCCAAAACGTGTTTAGAAGAGCATGAAGGGGCAATTTATTATTTAGAATAAATTATTTCGCAGTTGTTAGCAAGATGAATAATTAAGTACTTGTTAATGGAAAAGAAAATATAGTCAGGGTGTTTTTTACGTCATTGTTAATTGAAACACATCATCATTGTAAAATGCTGTTTTGTTATACATAGCGTAACTCATAGAACACCAGTAAATACATAAAAAGATTCTTGCCTGTGGTCCATGGACCTATTGTCTTTTGTTTTCGAGATGAGATGCCCATGGTCCATAACATTCTTTGATGTTCTTCAGGCCTTGAATTTATGGTACTTTTTTCCAAAGCACTCTGTATTAATAAAGTGGATGTTCTGTGAAATAAACAAAGAGAATACAGTTTTTAGTCCAATCAATAGGTAGAAGAGCTTACAAAAAATACCACCTGGAAACAAAAAATATGGTGATATAGGAAAATAAATTCTAATAAAAATAGTGGTTTTTCCTGTGGCGCATAAATGGTGAAGTTAACCTAAAAAATTCATAAAAGTCAAAAAAAAACGTTTTTCGCTAATCAAAAAAATACTTAAACGTCGATCGAAAAAAGTTAAATGAGAAAATTGTAACTATTAAAAAAACTCATCGATTCAAATTTTTAAATATATCGATTGTTATATTACTTTTCTAGATATATCGAAAAAACCGTGAAAAATCGACTATTTTTGTTTTTGCTGTATCTCTTGCAAATTAAGATTTTGAAACTTGTTACTTGCTGTAAATGTAGCCCTCGGCAAGCAAAAAAACTTAATTTTTTTAAATTAAAAAATATTAAAAATTTTTCGAGTTATATCGATTTTTCGAAAAAAAGGTCATTTCGAAAATCGGCTCTTCTTGCTCGACGAATAGTCGCAGAGAAGCGAATTAGGACTCATTTTTTTCCTTAAGAGCTGTACTTTCATGGTAAAAAAGAATAATAACGATTTTATTCATTTCAAGTGTCCAAAAATTACTGAAAAAAGTAAAAATTTTTTGGTCGCGTGTCTCTTGAATATCTTTTTCGATTTTCATTTCCCGATAATGTCTATTACATCAATCGATTACTGGCATTTTTACGCGAATTAAAAAAAAAAGACCATTTCTTCTTTGATAATTTATCAGATAATTTATGTGAGTTCTAATCAAATTTCTGATTATTCTTGGAAATCTATGTTTTACACAAAAAAGAGTTGTAAATGTCCTAAAAACCCCTCTACAGCATTATTGGAATGTTTTAAAAAGTGAGTTGTGTTAAAAATATGAAATAAAAAAAATTGCTTGAATTACGGAAAAGTCTTTAGTTAATGCCTGTAACTCTTTTAGGAAGCGAAATCCAAAGTTTTGAAATATATTACTTTCTTTACTAGACAGCCTATATTGGTAAATTTACATTGGGCAATATTTTTCGAAATAAAAGAATAGCTGATATTGATAGATTTATATTGAGGGAAAGTCAAATGACTTCCGACAGACTCTTCAAATGTGTATATTATTTTATAATTTCAGAAATAGTGAGTAATATAATTGACTATCCTCTGGATTCTAAGAAAAAAATTAAATAGGAAAGAAGAAAAAGAGAATTTAAAATTTTCTCATATAAAAAGTTAATGAGCTTCACAAAATTACTAAAAATGAACAATATATCTCTTACAGTGACACAGCTAGAGGGGAGCTAGAACGAGAGGGAAAATATTTCCAATTCAACACGAAAATTTTATTTTTTGGTTATTATAGAGATCTGTTTTCTTTGGGAGGCATTTCACTTACTTCACTTACATTTTGGCCTCCCCACAAGCTTTTTCTCTGACTGCGCTTTTATTTATTTGAAAGTAAATAATGTATCAAAGTTTAATGTATCTAAAAGTATTTTGAAAATTATGTGAAATGAGCTCCTCGCTCATGTGAGACTATTCATTGCTGATTAAATGACATTAATTCCGTTAATCGAACATTTTTATTGCGGTTAATTGTTTTTAAATTCAAATTTGTGTACGCATGACGCACGGGCCTCCCTGTACCGACGTTATAAAAACAGAGCATCCCCTAAAAGTACAGTATTGTCTCACCTGTTGCAACTTTCCCACCACCATCCAGTCGTAGGGCCGAAGATGGGTTTTTTTAGTTTCTGTAGTGTGAAATTTTTCGTTCTAGTGATCGTCCTCGACTTTGCGGCTTCCACCGGTAAGAAATTTTTTTTTTTAATTTAAAAACCCGTAGTTTGTTTTTTGATAATTTCAAATTCAAATTCTGATTAACGGGATTATTTCGACGAAACAATTTTTATGTGCCAAAAGACCAAGCCCAAAATTACTAGGACATATTTTTAAGAACGATGTGGTGGTACAGTTATATTCAGAGATAGTATAAAGGTTTAGCTGTTGGGCACAGCTTTATTCTTTAAGTTGAAATAGTTTTTTAGACACTTGTCAGAAGGATATTGTTATTTTCTAATTTGAAATGCTTAGTAGATATTCTGCAGAATTACGTATAGTTTGAACTTTGTACATGATAAGGGTTAACAGCAATCAAGTTTACAAACATAATATCATCATAAACTTAAATATTCATATTTACACATTCTCTTTATAGTTTTCTAGTCTTATTTACTAAAATAATTTAAAAAGAAACCATTACAATATGTCGTACTAAGCTCCTGTTGTTGAAATAACATCCATTTTAAGTTTTTTCGTTAATTTTTTAAAATATTTTGCTACATTATAAATTTAAAAAAATAATAAATATAATTTCTGCGCAACAAGGATCAATGAAGTGTTGTTTTTAACTTCTTCTTCTCTCCAAATGTTATTTAAATATATGGCAATATATAATAATGACTGTCTTCCAGTGCAAGTGGTAAGAGATCATTTTAAATGAAACATTAGGCAACTTACGCTTACTGCTTTAGTTATTTTATACGTTGAAAAAAATATTATACAAAATTTAAATTTGGAATTAATTGTAGAATCGTTTGTTAGAAAAGTAGAACAGTTTGCTAGTATTCTATGTAAGTACCAATTTACCGATTTGTTATATCGTTTTCCTGCCCTGTTCAAATTTGGTTAGTGCAGCTCTCTTGTTGCGAAAATTCAATTGGTATGTATGTATTGAGCCACGAAAATGGAATAATTCCAAATATTTCGAATTTTCACCACCAGTAACGACGGTGACAATATTTTTAACATTAAGGTGATGTTCTGCATTGTATTAGCTATGTCCTGTCCAAATTTGGTTAATGCATCTCTCTCGGTTTCGAAAATTTAATAACTTTGTGTGTTTTCAACCACGAAAATTGAATAGTTCCAAATATTTCGAATTTTCACCAACATTTTTAACAGTAAGGCAATGCTTCGCATTATATTAGCTATGTCCTGTTTGGCTAGTGCATCGCTTTGTCTGATTAAATTAAATAATATATTATAAAGCATCTGATTGTAACTACTTGTGACAACGATATTTATGTTGTAATTTTTAACTGAGTTCGTTTTAAATTTGTTAATAAGTTATGGCCTATACATTTATTTTAATTTTAAATCTCTAAAAAAACTCGCTTAAACAAAAACTTGTGTTTATTTTGAGTGAAAATGTATTAATTTTTTACGGTAATTGAAAGAACAACGAACTCGTTGCTATAAGCGGTTGATTTCTGTCTTTTTAATAATAAATAATGTATCTGTCGATATTGTTTTTATACATATGATTTTAATTCATGTTATTAATGCAGTACATTGCGCTTATCATCGTGCACCTTTTTTGTAAATTAACCAGTTTTATGCTCCATTTTTCCGATATTTCCTTGGTGAACGTCCTAAAGTGAATCACACTCTATTTGATTTTATTTTTGAGGATTTGTAATAATTAGACACCTCTGTTTAACAAATTAAAAACCGATTATTCTAGTCTTCTTTTGGTCTCACCTTTTCCCAAAATTATTGAAAACTACACAATCATAGACCCTTATGCCATAGAAGTTTATTTACTTTTCTTAATTTCTTAATTTGCAGTATGAAAAAATACCCCAAAAAAGTAATACTTTAAGAAACGCCAGAAAAATAATTTGTGTTAAAACTTTCATATGCGTATAAATCCAATACAACTACTTTTTGTTATCAATAAGCTTCAAATATACAGACCAAGCACCCCATTTCAAGTTTTTAGGGGAGGAATCAAGTAAAAATTATGTATTTTCTTAATTTTAATTTGAATGGGCTAAACCAAGTAGAATTATTTTCGGTAAGTCAATCTGCTTAAGGAAATCTGCTGCAATATCTCCATATTATATGTAGGTGTTTCATTAAGTGAAAAGGTATACGAAGTAGTGGAGCTTTTTATCAATTAAAAGTTTCTTACGTTAAGTTTTTAATTTAGAGCGTTGTAATATCTGAATCGCCTTGGGATATTCGCCATAATGATGATGAATTCTTGGAAAAGTCAGAGGATAATGAGGACATTTTCACCTGCTTGCGCCTATTATTGCGGCAAAATTGTATGCACTTCTTTTACATAGCTTGTATCTAGCAGGATCATTTAGATAATATTTTTTATGCAATAAAACTTGAGGAAATTTAATTAATTTTTGTAGACGTCATATTACACTTAGCTAGAATATAAACGACTATAATCCATTTCTTGAATTTCATTTTTCCTGAAACATAATCTAATTCTTTTTTAAATTATACAAAAATTCTTTGAAGTTTCTGTATGCTCGTCCGTAGCACACTTTCGACTTCTCGGGCTATAAAAATTCGCAGCAGTTAAGTATAATTTACCGATCTCAGACACTATTGCCAGCCCTTGCTCCGCTCGGGCGCAAAATCGTCCTCGACTGGTAAATAATACCTCCTTTATGGTGTAAGTCGGGATGTAATTTATCCATTATTATTTAGTAGTATTATTAATTATTAGCTTATCTATAAATATAAAGAAAATAAATTTCTATGAAGTATGTCTTAAACGACCTATTTGACTTTACATCAGAAATAAGAATAAATACACTGTTATGCTTTCTAGAAACTATTGGAATGTACCAAATTTCAATAAATTATCTCATCAATTTGTTTTTCACCAATTTTTAATTATTGCCTTTATTACCAGAACGCAAATTTGTATGATTAGAAGCACTTTGGAAGAAACACTTTGTTAAGAATGCAGTTACCTTATTAGTTAATTAAGTACTTAATTAATCACCCCGGTAAATCAAAATTAACAAATTGAGTCCTTCTTTCTTCATTTATAATTAAAATATCCGTGATTAATTTTCATTTTCAGAACCAACTAGGACACCAGTCCGGCGCGGGCTCCAAAATGTTATAAGAGTTGGCAAGAGGTATGGAGATGACGATCTATGGGATTTTCCAACAGGTATTAAAGGAAGGAAATGATTACATTTCATTATTTGCATGTATTCAAATCAAATTAACCAACTGGTTTATTATAATACCTTTTCCACGAGCCTTTTCCATTTCTGTTGAAATTTTGTCTCAAGTAAAAGCGATTAGTCGTCATTTCGGCATTTTCAATGTAGCTGTACTTAAGAAATATATGAATTTTACTCATTTTAGAAGATAAACGCTTTGGAAAACTCATGGCTTTCCCAAGGGTAGGCCGGTCATCAACATCTTGGACAGCTGATGAAAATACAGAAAAAAGAAGTGATTCCAACTCTGGAATATGGTTTGGGCCCAGAATAGGGCGGTCTTCATCGAAGATCGAAGATGGCTCTCCCTGGACGTATATTTTGTGGAATAGCGGTAACAATTTTAATTATTTTGCTTTTCATACACCATTTAATTGCGTATACGTTCGACAAGTAAATATTTAATAACAAAAACTTAAAAATAAATCCGAACACGATCCACAAACAAAACGTTTTCATACAAAACATTTCTACTATATTTTAATCTAATAAACAGAAAAAAATAAAGTATTCTATTGGCGAACAGACAAAACAACTGAAAAAATATTTTTATGGCGCTTTTATTCAGTAAAGAATAAAGTATAAAACAAATGCATTGTGTGCCTCACATTTTTTGTATAACCGCCAATTAGTTTTAATATCAGCACGTGTAATACTGAAAGGGTCAAAACATTATGAAATCAATACCTACTCGACTGTCCTTTATTAAAAACCAGAATATGATCACCTCCAATTTTTTAATTTGGTCCTGTATATAATCCCCGCAAATATCAACAAAGGAAGATTAAAAAACGAGATGTTTTCCCAATACAGTAATCAACTTAATTAGAAGCAAACATCAATATACGTAATGATGACTGCAAGGTCCAGATAATGTTGATGTTACGACCACACTATGAGTTGTCTAAGTCCAAGATAAGTAAACATTTACCTAAACGAACACTGTTGGTTAAAAGAATTAAAGTTGCATGATTCTTAAGAAACATGCCAATTAGAGTATTGATAGAAGGCAAGGAAATGAAAATGAAAAAGAAACAAATAGCAGGGTTGATTATTAAAATGTAATAAAATAACCGAATCGTTCTTCTAATCATCTTCTTAAATTCTTTCAGTCAGTTAACTTTTTCACTAAACTTTCCAAATATTCAATTCATATTACCGACCTGGTTTGTACCTAATGAATGTAAAGACTATGAATGAAGTGAACATGAAATCTAAAATCATAAAAATTTATAACTAAATGAACTGTAACATTTAGATAAATCGCTTAGAAACAGAGACACTGATTGACAATCTAGGTCAGCGTTATAGAAATTGTACCCACTAAAAGTTTACCTATACTTCGTTCTCTGCTAAGGTTAAGTTTTTATTTATATCACTTTCAGGATTATTTAGACAAAATTTCCACTGATCCGCCCAACAACATTCAAAACGAACTTATATAATATGTATGTATTTGTTTTAACAACCATACTTCATAGTTATGGTTTATATAGCCTTGACAATAATTCTGTGAATTAAAAATACATTTCGAATAAATCCATGTTTCGTTATGTTATTTAAATGAGAATTTTATCTTTATGCAATAAAATTCGTGTGGTCCTCCCGCACCTTTTCATATTTAAATGATTCAATGACTGAGTTTTCTTTTTGTGGATGTAACAATGTCACCTCAAATCGTGAGTCGCGATTGATTGCAACACACCAGGGATATTATCTGCCGGTTGTGTTGAAAATTAAGAACCTTTCAAATTATATTGCAAGATTTCTGTTTGAATTGTAACAGTATGGACTTTCGGCTAGTTCTATTTTGTGTGTATGTTTTGGATACAAAGCATGATTTGATCTAATGCGAAATATTTTAATATATATTTCAGTAAAATCAGAACAAGATATAAACAAAATACTGGAATACTTTTTTTCATAGATATAACCATTTTCCTTAAATGAATCCTTACTGATTTTTAGTTATATCTTCTCATATTTTGCGATATATTTAAATGACTCCTACTGATATTTTTTTAGATAAGCCCCTGAACAGACATACTCACGACATTAACTCGCGAGGTGATGGAGAAGAGGACTCTTCAAGTGAAAACAATGGAGAGGAATCGAAAGAACAATTGTTTAATTACTAAAACTTTTAGCATTTAATTTATCTCATAATATGGCTTTTCCGCTATGATATCCGCATAATTAATGCAAATAAAAATGATACATTCGCCCTTGAAAAACAGATTGCTACCTGAATGTGTGTTAAAAACTATTGCAATACCTACTATGTATTATATACAAGGTGTTAACGAAATAAGTACAAACCCCAAAATTTCGTGATTTAATATTAAACCGTTTTGAAGTTATGAAATAAAAACTGTTTCCTGAGTTACCCCTTCAAGGGGCTGTATCTCCCTTAGGGGCCGCCACTGAAAAAATTCTACTAAGGTTTTCATCATATTTCGACATGTTCTACATACTCTCCAATTTTGAGTACTTATTTCGTTAACACCTTGTATATTCAACCGTAATTTTATAAGATTTTATCCAATGACCTCTAATTTCAGGTTCAGTTGTATGTTTAAATGTAAAACAAATGGTGTTATACATAATGTATTGTAAACACTTATTTCCAGGCTTATAACATACTACCATCCTTACCTTTTTATCTTTCTGTGTAGGAAAAAATGGTAAAGACGAAATTTATACGAAATTCTTTTACGATTTGAAAGCAATAACGAAACGATTACAAAAAAAAAGAAAAATAGAATTTATATTGTGATCCTAATTGTAAAGTAAAGAAATTAAATACTCATAAGGCCAAAAGCGTATGCATTTTTGGAAGGATTATCATATTCTTTAACTAAAAAACTAAACGCCACTATTATGTTTGCGTATTAATGCATACAACGAACTCTTGTACGTAGAGTCTAGATATTCTCTTAAGAACGAAACTAAACACTTAAAATTTCCTCGATCTATCAATCAGATACGGATGTAAGTCTCTTAAGAGTCTGCATATGCATAAATAGCCTTGCATAAATTGAATGTGTTGACACAGAATAATCGTATCACTAATTATTTCTTAGCGGAAAGGCCTACAGGTGTGTTATTACAATATTGAAGGCTGGAATGTTGTAATAGCACTTATCAATACTTTTCTATTGCTGATGCTTATTGTTTTTGTGTAGTTGAAATACAGCAGAATATAAAAATTTGTATTTTTACCTGACTATTTATTACAAGTGACAATCTCGTCCTGCAACAAGGTTCATTTCAAAAAAATTCAGTCAATATGAACAGCGTGGGGTAGATTGTATCTGCTTTTTCTGGAGGCAACCTAAAATCCGCCAATCTACAGTTTATCTAAAGATAGTGTCTCTATTTATTAAGGTATAGTAAATATCAACCTTTTATAAATTGTAACCAGTTATTGATACGCCGTTTTAAAAAAAGAACTACTTAATGTTTAAACACAGGATACTGAACAGACATTTTCTACAAGTGTACTTACTTACGTCAAAGATTTTTAGAAATATTGAGCAAGTCATTTCAGCCAATTAATACTAAAAGTATCTGTTTATTTGGTCTATAAATTAAATTGCCTACTTTTTCAAAATGAGGTTTGAAATCAGGCAAAAACTGTTTCATATTAAATTATTTAATTTAATATTAACCCCTTACTGATTCTGTTGGGCCTGGAGCATATTTATTTCATCAATTGAACGACAACCGATTTGGACTTAGCATCTACAAATGGTGCTATTAAACGAAAAACTATTAACAATTGTTATATTAAACATTATTTAATTGTATTGCTTTTAGCTGAGAATAATTTGTCTTTAATTATGCTGAAACCAATTCTTAGTAAGACATTGAAATCTACGAGGGCAATACATTGACAGTAAGAAAAGTAATCTTAATCTATTAATATTTGAATACATTATTTTAACCGATCACAGAAACCTTCAAGTACGAAAGAAAAAGGTAAAATTCAATAACAATTGAATGTGAAAGGATTTCCATTAATAACAGCAAAGCGAATGTTACTTGAGACGTGGATTAATGCAGTGGCGCAGAATGAAGGGTTAGTTTGATGTATTCCAAAGGGTTTAATGTTCTGATGAAGAAAGCGATATTCTGAAGAGATCTGTAAATGTTATTAAGCTTCTTCTTAAGTATTGGGAAGTACTTCAGAAGATAGTTAAACATTTCAAATGTAAATTGTACATGACTGGATTTAATAGTCCATTTTTCTCGTAGTCTACAGGAAAATACGTACCTATATTTTCCATTAGTTTTTCTAATCCCTGAATCCAAATTTTCAAAGCAATTTTCCAAGATTTTAACTTTAAGTTTAACTACTTAGTATTTTGGCATCAGGAATCTACTCTTGCCCTGTGCTAATTTAGTGACGCCCTGTATATTAAAGTTATTCCACATAAAAATGTTTCTCAATGTCGTGTTTCTATCAATCTCATAGAATTTGACATGGAAATTGTTTAAAAAAATGTCTCACTTTGCTGTGAGATAAATTAAAGTATTAAATTTCTTCAGGAAAGCTTAAATAATAAGTACAATACCTACGGTGCTTTTTTCGACTTCAATTCTGCGTCGGATATGGTTTATCATATTATTTTATTTCAGAAATTGGAAAAGATTGGAATTAGAGACATAGCCCTCAATTAGTTAAAATGGCACCCAATCTAAATTTTTATTGAATAAGAGTGGGGTGCCTCAGGGCGGTTAGTTTGGTCCAATTTTATTTATTATTATGACTTAATGATTTGTCGAATATTGCCAACAGAGATATGATACCGGTATTAAATTTGATTCTTTAAAGTCTACGCCTGTTACAGATGAACGTATAAAATCACAAAATAAATTCAAACTAGAATTAAAAAATTTCTCCTACCGTGAATCCTCTACTCGTTTGATGATTATTTTAAGTCATTAATGTTAATAAGTAATTATTTTGTGGGCATATTTTGTATTAAAAATTGTATAATGAACAATTTCTTGAACTTCGGAATAAATTAAATTTTAAAAAAATATATTTATAACGATAATTAGCTGAACAAGTCATTTCAATCTTATTAAATTTTATTTCGACTTCGACCTTCAGTGCGGTGTAAAATATTAGGTTGTTAAGAAGAATTTAGAAGAACTAATCTGTGAAAACATCTGTGATATTCGAATTTCTTAGCCGCATACAAAGCTTTTCATAAGTTTTGCTGCTCTCACATAAGATTTTCATTATATTTGTGCCCACTCGAGAAATATTCTAGAGACGCCACTGCGCTATTAGGCATACATCAGAAAGAAAACGGAAAACACGGAATAAACCGGTCATTTTCATAATTTGTGTCCACTCTAACAGGATGGTTTTCAGTGCAGTGATAGCGTTCGCTGAAAAAGCTTTCGTGGGATTAAGTTGCTTTTTATGTTTCGTTGTGATTCTGGTGCTGTGCGATCTCGTCAGGAAAAGGCGCATCTTCAAGTTTGCCAGGGATTTCAAAGGATACAGATTTTATCCTGTCTTTGGAAACGGATATTACACGATTGGGAAAGGTGACTAACATCTGCTTAAACTTCAATTTTTTCTTAATGATTAAGAACGAAAGGTTAAAAAAGAGCGTAAGTTTCGTTACAACTATTAACTGAGAAGATAAATTGAAAAGTTCATTGTAATAGATGTAGATGTTTTCATGTATTTTAACATTCTATAGAAGTATTAATATTTTCGAATGACTAAAACCAGTTCGAGGATTTTTTGCTTATTTGGAAGCTCTTTTGATATAGTATGACTTATTAATTTGTAAGAATAAAAAAGTTTTGACTTTCAACAAAGGTGGTTAGCCTCCAATCATGTTGTGTCCAATTGTGTCTTAACAAATACTTACAAATAACTTACTAAGTACAAATAACAATATACAGGGCGAGTCAACGCTTTGGCAAAGTTAATTTATCGCTAAAATATAATAGAGGCAAAATATTTCAAAATAGTTTCGGGTGAGGGGGCAAGAAATACACATTTTAAAAATAATTTGACTTATACAGGGTGATTCGTGTTTGGAGGGCAGGCCAAAGTTGTATTTTTTTTAATGGAACACCCTGTATTTAAGTGGATATTTATATTTTACATGGTATTATGCAACTTCTTCGTAATAGGTACTGTGCCAAAAATCAGTCGTTCCGAGATAATGAGTAATAAGATAATGAGTTGAAACAAAAAAGCATTGCTTAAAATGTATCTTTACTTTTTGCAGAAAAGAACAGTAATCCTAAATTATGCCGCTTATTTCTTATTCTTATTGAATTTTTAGTGAATGAGACATCTTTTATATGATAACAAAATATATATTTATTGTTAAACAATGTTTTATTAAGTGTTACAATGGCTCTATATCTCCCTGTCTTTTACAAACACCCACAAAATAAAAGTCAAGTGGTGTAGGGTCACATAATCTAGGAGGCCCTCGCAGTGGCCCACCTCGACCAATCCATC
This sequence comes from Anoplophora glabripennis, assembly GCF_000390285.2. Lineage (NCBI taxonomy): Eukaryota > Metazoa > Arthropoda > Insecta > Coleoptera > Cerambycidae > Anoplophora > Anoplophora glabripennis. The sequence goes on along the minus strand of NW_019416219.1, from coordinate 1,468,148 downwards.
TATTAGGATAAATTTCATCAAGATACATTTCCAGTAGAATTAAAAGATTCTATTAAAATACTAGACTTTTTTAGAAGGTTGTCGGTGCTCTGGATACCTACTTCATTTGATAGAGACAATTTTGTTGAGCTTCTCCTAGCACCCATATCATATTGATACAATCTTCTCTTGAGAAATTCATTACGAACAAGTGTAACAACAGAACCATACAAACAATATTAATTAATTAAGAATAACTATTTGTATCACAGAAGAACACTACTTCAACAGTCAAAGCTAATGACAGGAACTATTGACAGTTACAAACATTTCTTTTGTTTCAATTTCTCCCTAGAATGTATGTATGTATGTACGTCGGAGGGTGGTGGAATTGTTTTTCCACCGCTGCACTTAGGCCTTATTAGGCCCCTTGTACACCCTCCTTCATTACTCGAGTACTTTTCTTCAAACCATCCTATTTACTACACGGGTGGCTTGGTGACAAAGTCTCGTACAAGTTTATGTATGATAGCATGGTTTTGAGTTATAGTTAGTTATAAATAGCATGGTCTTTGCTCTGTTCTCATTACCATTTATCGGGGACCGCACGCATGCGGCAAATGTTGGGCGACCCAGGTCAGCCACGTCCCCCAGCCTGCCTTAGGTCACCCATCCAAATTCCAGCCTGCGTCCGTGATGCTTGCCTCAGCAGATCGAAATCCGCCGGCCAAGACACCCGGCTAGGCGGTCCCCATGCCTCCCTAGAATATTTTCACACAAAGAAATTGCTAAAAATGTCGTAAAATATGAGGAACTGATATATAACACCTATTATGAAAGTGTAGATTTTGAGAAGGTTTTTAACATGCGGTTAAAATATACAGGGTGTTACATTTGAAAAAAATACAATTTTGGTCATCCCTCCGAAAACGAATCAATGAGTATTTCTTATATTCTAGCGATAAATCAACTTTGCCACAGCGTTGACTCACCCTGTACAATATATAAGAAACTTCTGCAGATGCATACTGTAAACAACTTACTTCCTTTTCAGACATATTCTCAGTTATTGAAAATCTCAAAAAGGAACATGGCCTACCCTGTAACTTGTGGAATGGCCATGATTATCATTACGTTACAGCAGATGCTTCGGAAGTAAAAGTGGTCCTGAATCACCCCAGTACATTTGACAAGGGTGCTATTTATGATAATATTAAGATAGCTTTCGAAAAAAGTATCCTTCTTGCAAAGTGTAAGTAAAATTTCAACTACAGTTAGATAAAGTCTTAATTTTGTAATGTATATAAATAATGGTAATGCTAAAACTTGAAGAGCAATTAAAAACGTTCTTTTGACATCAATTGAGGTATTTGCTGTCCATTTAAAGATAAGATGTACATACTTTAAAAAATGTTTACCTAGATTTTCCAAGAGCAATAATTTTCTCAATTACCATTACTTTTTCATGCTTCTCATCATGATATATTAAAAAAAACGTTGCCTTCTCGTCAAGCGGATGTCCTTATAAGGAATTAGAATTAACCTACAGTTTATTTGACCATTTCTTGTTAATTTTGACCAAGTATTTGTAGACTGTTGTCAGTCGAGTTAAGAAACACCCCCATTATATCGTAAGTTATATAAGTTATTCTTTTAGATGATCAGTGGAAAAGGAATCGCAAGATATACTCTAGAAGTTTCAGCCAGCCAATTTTAAACAGCTTCGTAGACGTGTTCTACGACAAAGCTTGTATATTAGTTGAAATACTCAAAAAAAGCCATGAAAGGGATGTGTACGACGTCTTCTGCAGGCTTTCCCTGGACAACTTTTGCGGTGACTATTTTTAAATTTTAATTGAAATATTAATCTTACTATTAGTGTTTCAGCAAACGTGATGGGTCTTGATCTGGACGTCCAAAGGATTATAAATGATAGACTGGTACCACTCATAGATAGGTAAAGTTAAGATCCTTTTGGATTTCTCATTTATTAATTTGCTTTTATTAAAACTATTTCAGATTGCAAACAGGAGCAGGCAAACGAATGTTTACATCATATTTTATCCCGACATATTTATATTTTTTCACCCCTGCGGGAAGATCTATGCTAAGAAACTTTTTGGAGATAAGGGAGTTCATTTATAACGTGAGTATAAAACAAAAATACACTGTAGTTTTTTAATTACTATAAAAGGTCTTCCACTTAAAACTCCTCAATTCCACATCTTAAAACTCTTAATAAATATCTGTAAATTAATAAAATTAGCGTTAATTATTTTTGAAACTGAAAGCACTTGTCATTCAAAATTCATAATGATGGGGGTTTTATGTTACAGACAATACAGCAGAAGAGGCAAGTCTTTAAGAAGGAAAAAGGTAAGTGTGAACAAAGTTATTAGTTCTTCTGTAAAAATTTAGATAAGCATTTACAATCACAGCTTTAAGTCTAATCCAATGGTTGTATCTAACATAAAAAAAAAAAAATCATTCATGAACAAAAATATTTGAAAGAAATGAAAAATGAATATAGGGTTCTTTGAGTTATCGAGTACAAATAGATAATTTCTCATTTGTCACAAAATTTTCATTTTTCTTCAAGTTACAGTATTATGAAGTTTGAATGTTAATGTCACATTAAAATTTAAATAGATATCACTATGAAGAAAAATTTACTTCACAAAATAAACACCTGATTGTATTTATCAGTTGAGCATAAAAAAAATTGTAAATATATGTACCACCCTTAGAAGACCCTGGATTGGCTTTATGAAAATGTGGGCTCAGTAAAAGTATCTGAAATTGTAGTAAGTTGTTGGTTTTGTGTTACTGATCAAGAGTCTGCACAGTACCTGGGTTCGAAAATTAATTCTTTCCTACTATTCCTGACGGTAAAGCATTCAAGGCGTTTGTATTTGAAGTAATCTATTTTGTTGTACAGAAAAATCTCAAATATTATATAGAATAAGAATCCAAGTTTGTCTACGCCAAAAAAACCATTGCTAAATTCAGGGAAACAACAAACATACAAAAAGAACAATAAATTACCCGTTTTTCGACATACTTTTCCACGTAACATTGAAAGTAAGCACTAAATAAAAATATATTCTTTATTTTTTGTTTATTTGATGATTTTCTATAAAGCTACCACAGCTGCGAATCAAAAAAGTTGAATTTTGTATTAGCAATGGGCGAAAAATAGTAAAATGTCCTATGTATATTTGTAGCAATTTTTAAAATAAGTAAATATTTATAAATATTAATGAAACTTTGTGAACAAATAGTAAATTATATGTTAATTCTACCCTAAAAATTTTGCGACGATCGATCGCGTGGTTTTCGATTAACAGGATTGTTAATTAAGAAAATTTAAAAAAAGGTTATCGCTTACCGTGGGTTTAAATTAAGGTATAGAAAAGGCACACAATTTTTTAGAGATACTTGTCATAATAAACAATGATCAACACTAAAACTACCTATTTTTACACTTTTATAACCATTTAGATTTTTTTTTAAATTTTATAAACAATTATTTACTGCCCAGGGAATTTTCTATGCAATCGACAAAATCTTGCAAACATTAAAACTACTCGTAACCGGTTGCTTTTGGCCAAATACAACAACATTCTACTCCGTAGATTCTGAGATATACAAGCGTAAAGCGTATGCGCGATAAAAGATGACTTTTCTCGGGAACAGTAGCACTTATCAAGACGATTTTTTTTAAATACAATATAGCAAAATGAGAAGAATACGAATATGTCATCAAAAATCAATAAAATAAATAATTTTTGCACGAATTTTGAGCTTAAAGAATTATGCCACTTTCGTTTGCTTTTAAACAATAATTATATTATGGTAATCAAGTTTTATTAGCTTGTGTTCATCAATGCGTTCCGCGAAATCCACGTTTTAATGATTAAATTAAAAAAATATATTTTATTTTAATGATCTATATCTCAGAATCTACACAGTAGAATGCTGTCGTATTTGGCTAAAAAACAAAGGGTTACAACGTAGTTTTTATGTGTGCAAGATTTTTTCGTTTGCACAGAAAATTCCCTGGGCAATTGTTAATAACGTAAAATGTTGAAAAATAAAAAAAAATTCTAAATGATTATAAATCGGTGCAAAATTTTTAGGGTAGAATTGACATATGTTTTAATATTTAAAAATATTTACTTATTATAAAAATTGCTCCAAATATGCATATAATTTTCTACTAGTTTTCGCCCATTGTTAATGCAAAATTCAACTTTTTTGATACGCAGTTGTCGTAACTATAGAAAATCATCAAATAAACTAAAAATAAAGAATTACTTTTTTTGATTTAGGGCTTACTTTCAATGTTACAGGGAAAAATATGTCGAAAAACGGGTAATGTTTCGTTCTTTTTGTATGTTTGTTGTTACCCTGAATTTAGCAATGGTTTTTTGACATAGACAAACTTGGATTCTTATTCTACATAATATTTGTAATTTTTCTGTACAACAAAATAGATTACTTCAAATACAAACGCCTTACGAACAACTTACCACAATTTCAGATATTTTTACCGAGCCCACATTTTCATAAAGCCAATCCAGGGTCTTCTAATATAAAATACATACATGCCAAAATGTTATTCCTTATCTATTCAAATAATACTGCCATTCGAGAAACAAAATATTGCCTTTGCGTTTTTGTTGAACTCCGCATATATATTTTAGAAGATATCCTTTCACATTTCTGTAACTGGGTAATGTTCATTATTTTACGCTCAATCTCAGATTTTAGGGAAAACAGCAACAAGTTACCCTTAATGGACATGATGTTGGAAGCAGAAGGGAAGATATTTTCAGATGAAGACATATTTCAGGAGATTGTCTTATTCTTGTTAGCGGTAAGTAAAAAAACAAGTATAATTTTCTAAAAAATAGGTGATGACTTGCACATTTTTCCTTTTTTTTTTGTTTTCTTAAGGCGATGGACACTTCCGGAGTTACACTTTCCTTTGCATTCACATTATTTGGAATGAATCCCGAAGCGCAGGTAATAGTTCCATATCTCCAAGCAAAATATAACTGCTCTATTATTCGAGATATAAAAAAAAATGTGCAAATAAAAGACGGAATAAATGAACTATAATAGAAAATTATTTTCACATACACAGAAGATGCATAAAAACTGCGGCAAATTGCCAACTTTTATTAGAGCACTTTTTTTGTATCTTGAAGAATAATAGAGCTATGATTGATGCACCACTCTGTAGAATAAAAAGAGACACTACATGTAATATTGCCAGTATAATAATCGGTATTAAATATCATCCAGGAAAAAATTTACCAAGAAGTAAATCAGACTGTGGGTTGGGAACGTCCAATATGCTATAGCGACTTGCCAAATTTAAAATACACTGAGAGGGCCATATTTGAAGCCATGAGACTTCTTCCAGTGACTCCCGCCATCGAGAGATACGCCGCAACTGATGTAGACTTGGGTGAGACTTCAAATATATTTTTTAAGTTATTATACGAGAAAAACTTCACTAATACAAAATCAATGACATCGTAGTAAGTGGACAGTCCCAGAAAATAAAAATATACGTTAACAAAAAATGGTTATATCATACATAGCTTGTATAATATATAACATATTGTTATCACCAACAACTTTGTCACCGTCATCGTTCCAGGGAGTAATAAATGATTCTGCTTCCCATCTCTCTCTCCCCCCCTTTTCTCTCTTTCTAAAACATTATCTGATGCAGTAAAATTCTGACAAAAACGATCTTATTTCAGGTGACAAGAAGATTCCAGCTGGCACTAATATACTGATTAGTGTCTTCAATCTACATCGATCTGAGACCTACTGGAAAAATCCTTTAGAATTTAACCCAGATAGGTTTCTACCAGAAGAAGTTGCTGAGAGGCACCCATACGCATTCATTCCATTCTCTGGCGGACCACGAAACTGTATAGGTATCTATAACGGAATTTTATTTTCTAAATATGAACAAATGAGTCATAATTCCTAGAAAATAAAATAATTTAATCTATTTTCCAGGTATGAAGTACGCACTGATGATGATGAAAACTACTGTGGCCCATGTGATAAGAAACTACGAGATTAAATCTAAACATAAGTCTGTAACAGATATGGACTTTGAGTCATTTATAACAATGAAAACTCTTCACGAGCTAGATTGTACCTTCATTCCAAGATGCCATTAAAATAATAGGTTTTAATAATTAGTTTTGTTTTTAAGGTAACATTGTTAACGTTCTCCGTATCACAAATAAAACAGTTGTAAGTAAATATTCGTTTAATATTTTCCAAAAAATAAAAAAATAAGTTGTAAATTATCGAGGAACCAAAGACGGCTTTAACCTAAGTTTAAGAGGAATACTTATTTCTAGAAAGTACACTAGAACATACATTGCTTACTTATATACAACATTTTCTAAGTCCTTATCATAACTTGAGGAAATTATTCTTTGAGGCACTTTGGAACTAAAAGTCTTCATGACCCAAGGGTTTAAAACCGCTGGTTTTCAAGATTCAAAATGTTAAGTTTTAAAATATTTATTTTTGAATTTATTCCAATATATCTGAAGGTGCTCGGCATAGAGTAATGAATCTAGAATGAAAAATTATCTGAAGTAGTATAAAAATCTATTTAACAGAGAATCTTGGAATTCAGTACATGTATTTAATAATAGTATTTCTAAGAAATGTACGGTCAACGGAACTCACTCATATGAATCTACGCACCTATCTCATCAAGATCCTGAAAGTCTAGAAGGATCCAAAGATTCATCTAATTTGAGATTTATGTTTTCTATAAATAACAAGCTTACATGTTGCCAAATCCATATTTTTTTTAACTAACTTTCTTATTTACTTCCACAGTTTATAGGCTATTGATTATATTAAAAAAAAACAGGGTTAAAAGGAACTATGAAAGCAATTTTATTGCATGAATCGTTCAAAGGGTCATTTTAGATGAAAAAACCGCGGAGTGCTATTAAATTAGAGGGTGGGAATTGAAGATAGGGGTGAAAATGCACCCCTTTTATTATTTTAATAGTAGCTCGAAAACGAAGCAAAATTTCGCTATAGTTCATAGGAAAAATTATTTAGAGAATTAAATTTCCCATCGAAATGGCTTATTTAAAAAAATTAAGAGGAAAATTTAATGCAAAAAATGGTTAATAAACAATTTGAAAAAAAAGCAAAAAATTCGATTTTTTGATTTTTTTTTTTTACTTTTTTGCCTTTAGTTTTTTTTTTGAGTAAACATAGGTATAGGCATTGCTTCATAAAAAGAGTAGATAAAATTTCCTTCAAAATAAGAGGTTGTAAAGCATTTTTTGATGAAAATTAACTGATATATAGCCGCTCAAACTTACAACTAGCCAATTTTTCGATTTTCGTCGCTTTTACCCTTAAACGTTTTAATTCTCATTTTTTTGCAAAAAAGGAAGGAAATAAGACGTTCAAGGATTTTCATCACGACTTGTTTGAAAAGTCATTAAAAATGAAAAAACCGCGGGATGCTTTTAAATTAGAGGATCGAAATTGAAGATAGGGGTGAAAATGCACTTTTGCAGTTTTTTAAATATAAAACGAAAACGAAGCAAAATTTCGGTATAGTTCATAGGAAATATGTTGCAGATAATTGAATTTCCCATCGAAATGGCTTACTTAAAAAATTTAAAAGAAAAATTTTATGCAGTCACTTAAAACAGATTAACATTCATAAACTTGGCATATCTATAGATTCGATTCTGCTAGTATCGTGCTTTGTCTCATCTATTCAGGTAAGTTATATTTGTGGAAAGCTTTAATGTCTTTTTAAACCAATAAAAATAGTGGTACGAAATTCACAGAATGCTCAGAACTACTTTGTAACAAGAAATTTTCTAAACAACAGCAAAAAATGTATACCAGAGAAAAATATTTAGGCACCATCACTTGCTAGTGTTGTGAATTTAACGTTTTACCTGCCTGGCACTAAAGCTTGTCTCCTTTTAGAAACCTTGTGGGACTATTATAAAACGATTAGTTGTACAAATTTCTACAATACAATTACCCCATTTCGACTTCATTTATTTGAGAATATAACTCACAATTTGCAGTTACTACCACGACCTTCTAAAGTCTAAAGCAAAAATGGTCATCGCTTTCGTCAACGCCTTATTTGTTGCAGCATTATTTTCAGCATTGACTGGGAAATGCAAGAACAGTAAAATGGGTGGTCCAGATCTATTCAACTTTTCAATAAGAAAAATTGCAGATCCTGTAAGTAAGTGCATATTCCGTTGACGTAAAAATGTAATACATATTTAATCGATTTTACAAAAGGTCGAATGTACTTATAAGTAATTAGTTAAGTTATGAATTTTATAATATTACAATTTATAGTATAAACAAAATAATCTTTTAAACTCTTGCAGCTACCAAGAAAACTGCGTTTTGACTATGTCAGTAATTGCAGTAGGTACAAACATAATATTTAGAAAATACAACAAATTGTATGAAAGTGTCAACATATATTTTTAAACAATTTTAGCGGCAGTAAATTGTTTATTTATTTCTCTTGAGGGTAGATTAAAGAGTGTATTTTGATTAAAAAGTTTTTTAAGATTGCAGAGTTAATAAAAAAAATGTCCATTAGTTTTTTAATTTAATGTTAGAATAATTAATAATTACAGAGAAAAATTATACAAGGATTTGGATATCCCGCAGAAGCGCATAAAATTGTAACAGAAGATGGATATGTCCTAGTACTTCACAGAATACCTAGAGGTAAGTAAAACATATAAAAAAGCATATAATATATGAACGTCTTCATTTCCGAGATACAGGGTGTTAAAGTTGTCGTAAAAGGATATGTTTTTGCTTATATCTAGCAAACGGGTTGACCAAAACTATTCACATTTAGTACATGCTCCTTAAGGGGGGGTTACAGACTTACCGCCATTCAGTATTACAATGAACATTCATGGAGAAGACGTACATACTAGACGTAAAATATAACAGAGATGTCGTAATCTTAAAATAATTTTCTTCTCTAAACATTTTAGTCAAGGTTNAATTATAATAATAATAATAATAATAATAATAAATAATAATAATAATAATAATAATTGTAGGTATCCAACGTTCAAGGAAAAAGGCACCAGTTCTTATTATGCATGGGATTGGCTCCAGTTCTGCTGATTTCGTTAACATGGGCCCTAAAGTAAGCCTAGGATACGTATTAGCTGACAAAGGCTACGACGTCTGGATTGGAAACGCAAGAGGAAACAGCTACTCCAACAGGAATGTCTACGTGAACCCGAAATTACACCCGGAAAAATTTTACAACTTCAGGTAAACGAAACCAGCCGATCTGTGAGTTCTAGTGTCTTTATATTTATTTCAGTTGGCATGAGATTGGAACAATCGACTTACCCGCAAAAATAGATTATGTTTTGAATGTAACAAAACAGAAAAAAATATATTATATAGGCCACTCGCAGGGTGGTACTATTTTTTATGTGATGGCGTCTATAAAGCCAGAGTACAACGATAAAATACGACTAGCTTCCCTAATGGCTCCCGCTGGATTAGTCAATAATGTCCCAGAACCTCTAATCAAATTTTTGTCACAATATATAAATAGAATACAAGTAAGTGTCTCTGTTTCGTCATAGTTGAATTGGAGCAGTTGTTCCTTTCATTCAAGAGGGCGTATAAAAGTAACTGTGAAGTGTACAGGGTGTTTCATGAGGAACTGCATGTATTCATTCTACCACTTCAGTATGTTCGTGAAACACCCAGAATAAAAATATAATCAATTTTATATTGCTATTTATTTACATTTTTTATTTCAAATGACGAATATTCTGTAGTCTGTTTTAGAACTGCTCCACATTTATCATATTCCGGCCCTGGATCTGATTAGAAGTTTCCTGCAAAACTTATGCAAGTATGACCGGTATTTTGCCTTGTGCAGAGAAATTTTCTATACATTTGGCGGCGGATATAGCGATGATACCCAGTTAAACAAGGTATTACAAAATTACTTTACTTAAAATTATACAAACCTGTATCACTTTCAGTCTGTTTTCACAAGAATTTTCGAAACTACCCCATCAGATGCGTCCAGTAAACAATTTTTGCATTTTTTTCAAGAAGTTAAATCAGGTGAGTTTTTAATGTACGGGCATTGTACGGGAATATGTACAGAGTTATACACATAACATAACAAATTAACTAAATTCTGAACATATTTTTCTACTATGGTTAATAACGTAATTCTACAGGTAAGTTTCAACATTTTGATTACGGTCCTGAGGGAAACTCTAGAAATTACGGCACATTAAATCCTTCAGAATACAATTTAACTGCCGTTACTGCACCGGTGGCACTTTATTACGCACAGAATGACAGATTTGTTGGAGTAAAGGTAAGAATATTTTTCACATAATACCTCTAATGAGTCTTCAGCTAAAAATTCAATAATTTTTTTAGGATATCCAATTGATTACTTCTAAACTGCCACAAGTTGTAAAGAGTTATCTCGTTCCCTATGAAAAATTCAACCATGGCGATTTTTTATTTGCTAATGATGTGAAAAAATTAATATACAATGAACTACTTCGAGTTATGGATGTTTATTAAAAGAAACATCTTGGAATCTCCATTTTTCTCCTACATTTCTTGACATATAAACTATTAAAAGCTCCAGATTAATATTTTGTTTTATTTTAAATAAAAAACTTTGAAGTAAATAATATGTACAACCAAATCTTGATTTTATAACAAAGACCAGGATTTGGTGTATATTTCCTGCCACAAGCCATAAAAATACCCCACATAATATATCGAGTAATTCAATAAAAACAGCGTATTGATTTTTTAAAAATAGATTTTTAGTGAATTAAAGATAATTTAATAAAAAGCCCTATAGGGTTTTACCTTACTTTCCCAATGATGGTTATACGAGTATATCTATTATCTACCTCAGTCATTAGTGTAGACGCAGAACTATCACTACTGCTGTCATTGGTTGTAATAATAAGGTAATAATATCTATCCCTATAATATGGTTAATTGACTGTACGTATGTCTTTATTTTTTTTATTAATGACCGATTGCACTAGCATTCAATTTTAACATCCTAAATCATAGTTTTAAACTTAAACTGCAAAGAAAATAATTAAAAATATTTTTAATTATCGACAACAACTTTAAGTTCCTTAAGTAATAATGTTGTTTACATCTAAATTTTGGCGGTTCAATCTACAATAAATGTAACAAAGATTAGGCAATATCACAACAGGCTTCTGTATTTCTAGTTGCATACAAATTTATATAAATTTGAACATTTGAACCAATCAGAAAACATCAAAATATTGACGTCTGACGTCACGTCAAACGTCAAAAGTAAATAAACTTAATTTTTTTGGTCGACGTATTTTAGAAATGTTTATTTATTAAGTATAAATGTAATAATTCATAAATAATGTAAGCTAACGATCAACTAATTCTGCGTGTTACACGTGCAGTTCCGTCATTGTATTCAATGACAAAAAATGACGAAGAAATTTGAGTTTGACTGGCACATCCCAGTACCAGAGCCCCTTTTGACTGGATGCGTATTTGATAGATGGACTGAAGAAAGGGATAATGGTGAAATAGAGCAAAGAGCTTTATTTAAAGTTGACGAATATGGCTTCTTTATTTATTGGAAAGGAGAAGGAAGAGTAAGTTTTAATAACATATTAAACGAATTAATTTCAGCACCAATTGCCTCGAGTGTCCTGTTCATAGAATTTTTTAAATAAGTAATTTTAATTGATGCCTTCATTGTTTTGTACTTTTAAAGGATGGAGACGTTATTGAACTTTGCCAAGTTAGTGATGTCAGAGCTGGTGGACTGCCTAAAGATCCGAAGATACTTAGTACTCTTTCCGGCAAACATGGACAAGATCTTGATGATAAATCTCTCACTATTTGTAGTGGAACCGACTACATTAACATTAACTATCAACATATAGTTTGCCCCAATGCTGAAACAGCTAAGGTAAATAACCCGTTTTCCAAACCATCAATTTTGTCCAATGACTTTACAGAAAATTCAATAATTTTTTCCCATACGATATTTTGTCGGTAATATAAATAACGATATAATCTATATTGAGACGGACTTTTTGTTCAAAATATGTATAGTAATACTTATGTATAAAATATAATGTTCAAACTAAAAGTTTAATTTCTAATAGTTTCCCACTCAGTTTCCTATTGTTTCATATTCGTAAATAATTCAAAAGTTGAGGCAAAAATATTAACTAATACTTTATTTTATTCTCGATATAAGCAACCGATATTCTGACCAGGAATTTCATTTGTAAACATTCCTGTGAAGTTTAAAATAACTTATTTATGTACCTACTTTCTGGTATGTAGCTTTGTACACATCATATTTTAAAGATTATAATAAACATAAACTAGAGCTTTCAATTTAAAAAAAAAAAATAAATTTTTTGTAAAAATGTAAGTACCTATAAAAATTAACCATTCACTACTTCGGTGACATATTATGAAAATATTTTAGTAGAAAAGATATTTTGTAGTATTTGCAGTAAATCTGAGAAATAATAGTAAAAAACTGAATATTTTAATTCAAATACTTCATAAGATAATCCTTATTTTAAAGGTATGGTTGGATGGTCTAAGAAAAATTACTCATAATGTCAAAGCAAATAATTTTTGTCCTATGACATGTTTGAAAAAACAGTAAGTTTTTAAAATTTAAACTGCTACTGCATGTTTAACTATATAGAAATAAATGTATATTAAATTTGTTACATTCTGTGTGGATTTTTTTTATAAATCACTTCTTGACTAAGTAGGTTAATGGTGTGGGTGTATATTTTTCTGGCATGGTATTTAAAATAACATTTTCAGAACGTACACTGACCTAATTTTTGTCTTGTTGGGAATTTTAAATGGTAGAGGGACGAATTGCTCTTCTGTTAATTTAAATATTACAAATTTTAGTAAGGTCATTAAACTGTAGAGTCTTTCCCCGGAATACCTATTACACATAGAAGATATTTTCTAGGAAGTTGTTTATGCTAAACTACAATTTAAATTTTGCATAAGGATAAAATGTATTTCTTTCCTCTTGGAATTTTTGAAGCTGTGCTCGTTCAAGTTAAAGTTGTTAAATTTCTCGGTGTCCATTATCCTTAGGTATTATTTATTTTTCATATTTTAATCAAGTATTGAATTTTCATGTTCATAAAGAAAAAAAATAACAGCAACTGAACATCCTCCTTACCAACTTATTTAAATATGTGTAAAGTACAAATATCTATTCACTTAACTAAATGTCACACAAAATGCTTTTCAAACTGCATGTTTTTTCTCTTGCATGGCTTTTCCATTAACAGGTATGGCAGCAAGCGTTGAGGAGCATCACACATAATAATAAAATTGTGAATGTCTGCCCACGAACTGCTTTGATGAAACAGTGAGTGTTTTTGTTGGTATATGCAGTGTTCACGGAAGAGCATAAACTAAATTATTAACACGATTTTAGTTGGATGCGACTTGGTTTCCAAGTCGATGCCAGGGGCAAGATTCCAGTGAAAGTAATTGCCAGAACCTTTGCCTCGGGAAAAACGGAAAGGTTGGTGTACCAAATTTTGTCTGAATTGGGTCTTCCGTCTGAAAAGAACGACACTATCGAACCCGAAGCATTTACGTTTGATAAATTCTACGCGCTCTACCATAAGATTTGCCCAAGAAATGATATTGAGGAATTGTTTAGGAAGATGTAATATATAAATTAGTTGTCGAGAATTAAAATGATGTCGTTAATATTTTTTAGAACACAGGGAAAAGCCGATTATATGAATCTAGAGCAGTTGATAAATTTCTTAAATGAAAAGCAACGGGATCCTAGATTAAATGAAATATTGTATCCTCTCTATGATGAAAAACGTGCAAGGGAAATTGTAGATACCTACGAACAAGACGAAACCTCAAGGGCTGCTGGTAGGCTTACTAAGGATGGATTGATAAGGTATAGTAGCGTACCAAAAAAAATAGCAGTTATACAGCCGATATGTTCTAGGTATTTAATGTCAGATGAAAATGCCCCGGTCTTCCTTGATCGCCTGGACATATACATGGATATGGATCAGCCATTATGTGCATATTACATCAATTCTAGCCACAATACCTATTTATCGGGACGTCAGTTCGGTGGAAGGTCATCCGTGGAAATGTACCGGCAAGTATTACTTGCAGGCTGTCGATGTGTTGAATTGGATTGTTGGGACGGTAAAATCACTGAATATTTTATTATAATATTTATTAGTATTTATTACATTTATTTTCATCTTTTTGAGAATAAATACTAAGTGAGAAATACATAAATAATTCTAGAGAGCAATCTAGATAATTTTATAGCACGTCTATTATCTGACATATTTCCTTCACAGGGAGAGGTGAAGATGAAGAACCTATCATAACACACGGCAGAGCAATGTGCACTGACATTTTATTCAAAGACGTCATCTACGCCATAAGAGATACGGCTTTTGTCACGTCTGACTATCCTGTTATATTATCGTTCGAGAACCATTGTTGCAAAACCCAACAATATAAATTGGCTAAATACTGTGATGAAATTCTAGGTAAGACGCACATATATTTAACGGGCTAAAATGTTTTAATAACGTATTGTTTAGGTGATTTGTTGTTGAAAGAACCCTTAGAGGATTACCCGCTAGAAGCAGGTGCTCCCCTTCCGCCACCCAGTTCTCTGAAAAGAAAAATCCTAATAAAAAATAAGAGGTACGTTTCAGCAACACGAAGCTTATAAATTATTCAGTTCGTTCTTGTAGATTGAAACCCGAAGTAGAGAAAAATGAGTTAGAATTGTTTAGACAAGGTCAGTTTGTTATCGAGGATGAAGAAAAGGAAGACGCTAATGCAAGTGCCGACAGGCCCATACCTCCGGATATTTCTGTGGAGGTATATATAGGATACTTGCATTTCAAGGAAGAGTGCTCTAAATGATTCGGTTTTTATTTTAGGCTCCAGTAGCAGAGGTAACTTTAGGCGACGCAGACACTTGTGTTCCGACAACGATTGTTTATACTGGTTCTACTACAAACGTGCATCCTTGGCTCAGTTCCATGGTCAATTATGCGCAACCAGTTAAATTTCAAAGTTTTGATGCTGCCGAACGTAAGTGTATTTTACTGAGGATTTCGTTTATTTCTTTATTTTTCGTAAAACTAAATTTTCTTCGAAGTTATAACGTTTAAATTTTGATCAGATGCTAACACTTTTTGCAGACTTCATAATGCTTTAAGAAAATTTTGTTAATTGTTATTCGACGGAAAATACTGCAATTTAAATTTTCCTGCCCCACTGTAAATTTTTTTCTCACCCGCTTAAATATTGTGTTACAGAGAAAAATATCCACCACAACATGTCCAGTTTCTCGGAACCGGCCGGTTTAAATTGGCTAAAGACACAAGCTATCGAATTTGTCAACTACAACAAGCGACAAATGTCACGCATATATCCTAGTGGTGCCAGAGCTAACTCTTCGAATTACATGCCACAAGTAAGCCCTGCGCACGACTCCGAATATATTTAATAGTCCGTATTTTCAGGTATTTTGGAATGCCGGATGTCAGATGGTGTCTCTTAATTTCCAAACCTCTGACCTTCCCATGCAGCTTAATCAGGGTAAATTCGAGTATAACGGGAACTGCGGGTACCTTTTGAAACCCGACTTCATGAGGCGGCACGACAGAACCTTCGATCCGTTCGCTGAGTGCCCTGTAGACGGCGTTATCGCTGCGCAGTGTGCTGTTCAAGTCATAGCTGGTCAGTTCTTATCGGATAAGAAGGTACGTATTACATTTAGCAAACTTGTATCATTATTTTCATAAATTGCTCGCTAAATGTATTGTTCATAGTTTCCAAATGTCCTGAATTTTTAGTTCTATATAAATACGATCACTTTTAAATGCAAATTTTTGACAGATTGGGACTTACGTGGAGGTGGATATGTACGGGTTGCCAACGGACACCATCAGGAGGGAATTCAGAACCAGACTGGTCCCGGCAAACGGCCTGAATCCAGTGTATAATGAAGAGCCGTTTCTTTTCAGGAAAGTCGTACTTCCCGACCTAGCCGTTCTTAGATTCGGTGTATACGACGAAAATGGGAAATTATTAGGCCAAAGAATACTACCTCTAGACGGTTTACAAGTAATATTTCCATTTTTTGCTCCTTTAGAACACTTCATTCTCTCCCTCGCTCTTACAGGCTGGGTATCGCCACATTTCCCTTAGGACCGAG
Source organism: Anoplophora glabripennis (assembly GCF_000390285.2). NCBI lineage: Eukaryota > Metazoa > Arthropoda > Insecta > Coleoptera > Cerambycidae > Anoplophora > Anoplophora glabripennis. The sequence goes on along the minus strand of NW_019416219.1, from coordinate 1,451,809 downwards.
GCGAACTTCCCCATGTCCCTACCCATGCTGTTCTGTAATATCGAATTGAAGATATACGTCCCCGACGGCTTCGAGGACTTCATGGCTGCGCTGAGTGATCCCAGAGGTTTCATGGGGGCACAGCAGAAACAAAGCGAACAGATGTCCTCGATGGGAATAGAGGTTAGTATGCTTTCGGAACAGTTTTAGTATAATTCCGTCATGTACGGTTTGTTGTAGGTCACGGATAAGGGACCAGCAGTGGAGAAGAAGGAAAAGAAAGAAGAAAATAAAATAGGTATGTGACTATTAACGCATTCAGTGCAATCGCTAGACTTTCTACTACTACTCGCTATAAAATGAAAGTATTTCAAATACATCTCGTACATTTTCATCAAATATTAACGAAATCCAAACTTGTAACGTACTTTTGTTTGTTTGGTGGTGACGGTCGGTTCAGACGTTACTTGTAGATGCCCCGGTAGACTACCAATTCTAAACGGAATGTTAATTCGCAATTCCAATTACAATTTACAATATTTATTGGTGTCACTGACCTCCCTGCTCGGGCGCCAATTTTGTGACGACCCTTGACTACTGATTTATCGGTAGCGGGGTTCGGCGGCCGGCGGCGGTGAGTGACGTCACAGGAACGTACTCTGGATTATAATCTTTTTGTTCGGTTAGCATCGGGCGCCAATTTCCCTATTTTTTACATGGGGGAAACTCCACTTTAGAGTAAGTACTCGGGATAGCTACAGTGAAGAAAGTTTTGTTGCAGGGGTCTGTTATATTTCTCTTACTTTTAATCAAAGTAGTTTTCTGAGTGTAGTGTTATTTTATTTTTAAAATAAACGGACTTATCAGTGTAGGTCACAAAAAGGCCTACAGAAATTAAAACAATCAAAAGTAAAATAGATTCTAATTACAATTACTATAAACAACTAAAATCAGAAATGTAGAAAATAATTTACAAGCGGTGTGAATAAAATAAAATTGGTTAGAGCAATTATTTACGACGGAATTAAAATGCCTGTTCGGTTTTCCGGTGCTGTAAATAAATACAAAATTTACAATTTGGTCAAATAGCGGTGGTCAGGACACAAAATCGGTACGGTAAACAGATTCAGTATTAGGTGTTTGGTTTATTTTACAATAAACAATCTAATACTCGTAAGAAATGGTACGCCATAAATAATTATTTGGTTTTTAATTTCGGTTGGTGCTAGAAATAAAAAGAAGGTTCGCAAATCAGAGAAGTAAATAATCAACAAATATGCCGGTCCCAAATAGCTCTGAAACAAAGAAAAATAAATTACGGGTTGCTCTAATTCTACAAATAAATATCATCGGCGGTTTCTAGTAAAACAACGGAAATTATACGAAGTTAATACCAACCAAGGAGAAAGCGAAGCAAGCAATACACAATGGCATAAATAAGCAAATGATAATCGGGAACAGGAATAGTTTGGTTGACAGATTTCTCCTGGAAGCAGTGTTATTCACAGCCAACTCCCTGGGTCTATCCGTCGGTACGGCTGGCACTTAGCCTTACACAAAACTGGAAATTAATACTGGTTCATTACAAACTGTTCCTGTTTCTTTTCAGTTTTTGAGCCCATCACCATCGAGTCGATTAAACAGGATAAGGCATTCCAAAAGACGACGAAGAAGCAGCAGAAGGAATACGACACATTAAAGAAAAAACAGACGAAGGAAAAATTGACGGTACAAAAAGCACAATGTTCTGCCATCGAGAAGTTGATAAAGGGAAAGAAGTGAGTGGAGATTTTGTGCGTTTATAAAAAATTATTTGTTTCTCGTTTGCAGCAAAAACGATGTGGTAAACGACCCGGCGGTACGCAAACTGGTGACAGAGCAAACTCTAGAATGGAGCGCTCTCATGGAAAGGCACCGGAAACAGGAATGGGAATTTTTAAGAAACCAACTAGACGACCAAAGAGATGTTCTCCGTAGGCACATGGAACTGTTACAAGCCGTGCAGATGAAACAGTTAGAGGCTAAACACGACCGGGAACTGAAGGAGATGAGCAGCCAACAAGCTAAAATTTCTGTGGAAACGGCGAGAGAGGTACGTTGTAACGCGTTAAATGATTCGAGGTAACAGTACGATTTTTTATAACCTTTAGGTTGCGAACGACAAGAATTTGAAAACTAAGAGGGACAAGGAGAGACGACTTAAGGAGAAACAGCAGAACAATAACAAGCGTTTTATAGATGAACGCAAGACTGCGACCATTAAACAGGGTAGGGAAAAGGAAAAATTGAAAATAACCCACGAAAAGCAGTTAGAGATGTTATCCCACGATATACAAAAGATGATCGACATGTACAAAAATGAGGAGATGGAGTACGATATGTCCAGCAAAAGCGAATTCTTCGCTTGAGGTATCAGAAAAATAATGAAGGACCAATGAGGTACGTTGCAAAATTTATGTAGGAACCAATAAAAATTAGTCGAATAACTGTGAACTAGTAAAACCTTTTTTTTTTGTATTTACTTTCATTCAACATTAGTTTATCTCGTTAAGTTTTATGGTTTGTATATACACATTTAGTATTATTTATTGCCATAATTGTGTCCGAGGGAATTACTTATCAGCGGCATTTGGAAAGCAATATATTGCATTTATTAGAATTATAAATGTGTATTTAAAGCTAGTACGAGCTATTATTATAGTTGTGTCCACCTACCTGTCATTTATAATATTTACAAATCGCGTTTTTATATGTTTTTTAAATAATAATTAAAAAATAATCACGTATAATCATCGTCTATTAATATTTTGTTGTGCTTTTATATTTCTTATATAATATTGACCGTAAAAAGTTGCTGGCGACTAAGGATTCGATTAATTTAAGATTTGGCCCGTGTGGGCCAAAACACATGGAGCGGTACATATCACCTTTAATCAAATTTAATTCAAGAGACAAAATATTCTTTCTAGATTTTGTATATACAGGGTGAGTTTTTTTCGATGTTTAATGTAGGGATCTGGCAAAGTAGCAGAGATACAAAAAAGCTTAAATGAGGAAAGATGTGCAGTTTTATAATCCTTATTAAATGTTACTTTTATTTTTTGAAAAACGTCATTGTCTTTTTTATGCTTTCCAGCGGTATAATATTCAGTATTGTTATTTTGAAAAATGGGAGAACTGCAGCCGTTTTCAACTTTTCAATTGCCCGGTGACATAGATGGCTGTGAAAACAATCGAAATGTTTACTGACAACGCTTTTAGTTACTGTAGCATTATTTGACAGTCACTTTTCTTTCTTAAGTAGTTTCAAATGTCAAAGACAATGAATTTTTCAAATGAAGAAAAGCGTGATATTATTGAGTGTTATATTCATTCAAGAAGCTTTTGACAATATTGAGACGCGTTCCGTGAGAAAAGCCTCAGATTCTGTTTCAAAAAAATGTGTCTTCTGCATTAAAAACAACGGTAGGCTTTTTGAACAATTTCGTTAATATTTTTAAAGTAAATAATGATTTATTCATAAAATTCTGATATGCTTTGTGTCTTTGTTAAGTATTTCATTTACTTACCACAAATGATTTCCATCATAATAATTTATATTCTTTATAAAAATAATCCAGTTGTTATTTATTATTGTTTTATTTAAAATATGCCAGTCGCACACTGCTCCGGTGCCCTGACACATACAGAGGCACGCGCACGATGCCTACTTCAATTGTTCTGATTTTATCCGTTGGATTGCGTATAATTTTCACAGCCATCTACGTCAACGAGCAACTGAAAGGTTACAAACCGCTACAGTTTTCCCATTTTTCAAAATAACAATACCAAATACATCGTTGGAAAGCATAAAAAATACATTTTTTTCTAGCTCATAACTATGATTTACATTTAAAAAACATGAAGTTTATGTTATAACTTGAAAACAAAAGTGTACACAACAGTTTGATCACACTGTCTTATTAACACTGCAAAAACCTGAAACTTTGTAATTTAAAATTTTTTTGTAAAAAATAGAATTGGCCGAATTCGGATTTTTCCAAATATCTAGTCATTTAAGCCCTTTTATAGCTCTGCTTCTTTCCCAGATCCCTACACTAAACATAAAAAAACGCACACTGTAGATACCTTTCATAAATTTAACAGTGCCAAATCCTTCATTTAAGGTAATTTGCTGTCTATTCCGGTTAAATTCTGTAAAATATAGTACAATAATGGAAATCGAATATTTTGCACATAGTGTGTTATTATAAGTAAGCACGATTCTATTTTTAATTTTAGAATGTTTTGGCATATTATAAGTAACTGGTACAGGATGAGTCATAATTCAAAAGTTATGTCAGAATTTGACCGAATATAGAGCCTCCAGAGCTTAAGCAACCAACATTGCACGACTTGTACTGTCAACTAAAAATCCCTAAATATCAACGTTGTCAATATTATTGATTCGTTTACAATGAACAATGACAGGCAGTTGTGTCTATGCTCGATATAATGCAATCGCCGATTGGATAAATAAAATGTCATGAATCATAAGCTGGACCTTGATATTATTGTTTGAGAACTTTTAATTTTACTAAAATTGAATTGCCAACGCGAAGGAAATAAAATTAATGTTTCAAACAAAATTACTGGTCATGTGAATTTTTTTTACCTACAATATGTTGCTAAGACCTTAAGTATTATTTTTCTTGTTGGTAAAAGCTTTGAGAAATCTAGTTTTTTGAAACCTATCTTTATATTTACCATAAAAAAGTAATAACTTTTTGCACACCATAACCGATAATAACTGCGGTAGAAAAATTAATAAAAATTTACAGTAAATATAGTAATGTTTCAAGAACCACTCTTCTTCCTCTTTTTTCTTGATTCTAATGAAAAATATAGCAAAAACATACTGTTTAAGGTGTTCTTAGTGATCTCTATATTTTACCTAAAAATAAACAGATATTCATGTTTAGTTGTCCCAAAACTTGCTAATGCCAAATCTCATTGAAATGTTTTAACAAGCGAACATCATCAAAAAATTGGAAACCTATAACTTTTCAAGGAACACTGATGCATGTTTCAGTCAGAAGGTCTGGTAAAACTCTTATTATGACTCACCCTGTATATAAAACCTTGCTAATAGGATAGTTTGGGTATTATTATATTTCACTTACCAAGAAACACTACACGAGAGAATAAAAATGCGGGTAACCAATAATTGTCTTTCCTTATCTCCAATATGTTTAACTGTGTACGGATTTAGTAGAATAAGTTAGTTTCACTAAATTTTCATGTATCTAAGATTTGGATATGTGTAATATAGTTTCCAAATTTAAGATTAATGAAAATTTAGTATTTTCTGGGGCAATTTAGGTTTGTTATGGTTAAAGTCTTAGATTTATATTTGAATGTTGCCTAATTATATTGTGATTTACATGGATTTTAATTATTGTTGTATAATTAGAAACTTTATTGTAATAAAGCAGTTTTTAAAATGAAAATGTTGTTGATACTTTAATCTCTATTAGGCAGTCAAATGAAAAAAATTTGATCATCCACGTTAGACCAGGGCGGATCTGTTTCGAGGTGGATGTGAGAGGGAGCAAGCAAATTTTTGCTGGAATACCTTCAGTACAACTCACATAATAAAAGTGTAGATCCCTAGATCTGGGCGAGGTCATTTTCAAAATTGCAAAAATGTTTAAAAAATTTAAAAAAAACCTATTTTATCTGAGTTTTTTACTTATATCTTGTACTTTGGAAGGATATTGAAGAGGAAAAAAATTTTAGAATTGAATTTTGTACAAGTAAGTAAAAAATGTTTAAATTTATTACCGATGTTGCAAAATAGCAATAATTGATGAAAAGGAGGCAAAATAATCGAGTTTTTTGGATAATTTTTTAAAAATATTTTAATTGCTCGAGGGCATTCTAATTTTTGTAAAAAAAAAACTTTAGAGTATAATAAAACGACACACCAAATTTCATTAAAATCAGTTCTATAGTTCTCGCAAAATAATTTTTCGATTATTCAAAATATTGCACAGCCTCAAATAAAACATCTAGATACTTGAAAATTTTTTCACATAGAAAAGACCGCTCAACCTTTCAAATAGTTTTCAAAAAATTGAAATCGGTTGATTAGGACGGCGAAAGTAAATTTTTAAAGTTCACACTCTTTTTTTTAAACAATTAGATTACAATGATTTAAAAATACACTTCTGCATGGCACTGGAAACTGGTCCACTGTAAAACCTGACCTGGCAAAATACTACCATCACGGCGACAGTGATAAAAACAGACAAAACCTTATAAGAATTTCGCAGAGGAATAAATAAAATTTTATAGCGCCTATTGTTATTATTAATTAATAACATTAATTTGTGGTTTTAAATAATAAAATAAATTGGCTGTTCAAAATTTTGTCCACCGACATTTGGGTCCGTCTTACTCAGTTTTTACGAACTACCACAAATGCTGTCTTGTTTCACCATAACACAAATAATGCTTCACCATAATACAAACTGTTTTCTTGCTTCACCATAAATAAAAACGATATCCATCAACACCAAGTTGCTATACACGCAAGCCATTTTTAATACTAACTACTAAAAAAACTATTGTAAACACTATTGCAACGACGATTATAAAATCGGATTTCAGTATTCGGAGTCACTAAGGCCAGATGGCTCTCCACGGTATTACGAATGATGCTAGAGACTACAATTGTCCAGCTATGTAATGGTTGAAAGTACTACAAATTCAATAATTTTTTTCTCGGACTCCATTTCTCAAGCCGCATCCATTCCCAATTTTTTTTGGATAAGTTGTGAATCACCCTGTATTTTAGACATGCCCTTATTATGAAAGGATTTATTTTATGAAAAGATGTCGAGTAAAATAAATACAAATAAACTTCTTATATGCCTAACGGTTAATACCAAATATACTGATTTCATTAAAATTCAAACAATGTAATCGTTGAGGTAGAAAAATTAAAAAATTCACTTAAGAACATTCAACACTGTCACTCTGATAGTTCTTTTTTTGGTCCTTAATTTTTGCTTTCCGCGAATAACTTGCGTCTTACTCTTCGTGAATGTTGAACAGTTTCGCTACCTCATTCAAATCGTCGTACTTCTTCTGATCTTTCAGCACTTGACGAGCTATTGACATTCTATTGAAAACATTCCACAATACTATTCCTACTACTATATTGTTACGTAAATAAAAGACAACTCCCTTCCCGAAATCTTCACCCTCGTTTTTATTTGGAATACTCGCTTGTTTCCTCGACTCTTCTATTTCCTGTTTCAACTCTGGCGATATGAACTTGTCGCATTCTTTTGGAACCTACATTAAAGGAAACGTGTGACATATTCAAAAATAACTTAGCTAAAACTGTTAACTACACAATTAAAACTATTTATAAATCCAGAAATGATTGTACCTGTTCTATATTTGATCTAATTCCCTCATCTGTAGCGGTAACCATTGACTTAGGATTGTCTTTATCCGTAGCCTTAGCGAAGACGCCGACCGTCGGAAGAGACGAATCTACAATGCCGATAGCCTCGTACCCCACATCCGGGCCTAAATCTGACCAGAACATGCTCTGGTGATAGTAAGGTTTGCGAGCTCCCGTCATATTCTCTCCCGCTAGCCTTCCAGAAACAACGGCATGATCGTGATGTTCAATTCGCCGCCTACCCAGTTTGGGGTCGTAGAAACACGCGCAGTCTCCAGCCTCGAAAACAACAATATAAAAATGCAGTGATCCAGTTTTGAAGCTTTCGCGGGTGTCATCAATATTAATCGATCGTTTACAATGAATAATGACAAACCGTTGTGTCAACACAATGCGATTGCCGACTGCAATGTAATTTTGATATTATTGTTTTAATTTTATCGAAATTGAATTGCGGGAAGGAAATAAAATTACTGTTTCAAACAAAATTACTGGTTACGTGACTTGTAATCATTTGTGTGACACTTCAATTTAAAAAACTTACAATGTAAAGATCAGTCCTCGCTTGAAGTTCTGTGTTCACCAAATATCCACCCAGTTCGGGATCCACTTCCAACTCAGATTTCTCTGCGATGTCAGTGTTAGGTTCCACTCCCACCGTTACGATTACGTTGTCCGCATACAATTTTTTACCATTATTTAAGGTAAGTTCGAGCCCGTTCTTCTCAGACTTCACTCCTATAACTTCGGTGTTTGTCATTACCTATAAATGTATACCGATATCAAGTACATCAATAAAGAAGTGTATTAAAAACGATATATACAGGTCTGGTCATATGTTTATTTCCGAAACAAAGTTAGTAAATTATATAAATATTTCACCAGTCTCCCCTAATAATTCTGACTCCGTCCCCATATCATTTGTATAACTTTATGCCATCGATATAAGGGAATAAAAAAACGCCATAAGAAGTGTGCAAAGCCTGCGGTTCTAAGCTTTCCTTGACTATTGGTTTATTGTCTCTGTCTTGCATTAGGAATTTGGGAACAACGTACGTCTAAGATACGTACATACGGAAGATAATAATTACGTTTTTGAGTTATTGCAACGGCATAAAGAGTATAAGCCACGGCCTGGAATTGACAGCAGTGTTGCCATACGTACAGTAATTACCCTATTTGTCCGATATTTTTTTTACAAGAATGATAAGAGGTTTTGAGACCATACTAAAGCATTCCAAGTTTATTACAAATCATTTATAACCTTTAGTAAAAACTAAAACGGTATTCTAAAATAAAATGAGTGGTAATTCTTAAGCAAAATAATGAATTATTTTCCAATGCTTATTAAATAAAGCTTATTATTAATTAATAAGGTGTTCAAACAAACCACCTGCTTCAGCTTCACAATAACCTAAACTGTCATAAAATTCCCGACGAATATTTGACAAAATTTCAGGAGTAACGGATCCTAAAATATTTCTAATTTTAAGGCGTAATTCATCCAAATTTGCGGCTCTTTCGTGTCGATGTTTGTAGAGAAGTTGCGTTAAATGACCCCATAAAAAGAAGTCACAGGCACAGGGTGTCAGATCTGGAGATCGAGGAGGTCAAGGTATGATACCTCTTGTGGAAATAAGCCTTTCAAGAAAAGTTTGTTCCAAATAATCTTGAACTGGCCTTGCGTTGTGTGCAGAACATCCGTTTTGCTGAAACCTAATTTCCTCAAAATTTACATCCAAGTTTCATACACTATTTTGTAATAAATGCAAATATCTCTCAGCATTTAAGTTACCATCAATAAAAAAGGGATCCACAATATTATCGCCCAAAATGCCAGCCCAAACATTTACCTTTTGAGGGTACTGCGTTCTTAATTCTTGTATTCTTAAATGCTTGTTTTCCCGGGACCAATATTGGACCACTGAAGGATTATGGCGGCCAAGTAGGGAAAAAATTGAATCGTCTGTAAATAAAATCTGCCTAGCAAATTCATTATTTTCATCTATTTTTTTCTTCATGGATTCACAAAACCATACGCCTTATTTGATCACCAGGAATAATTTCTTGAGAAGTTTACATTTTATAGGCTTTGTAACCATTACTTTTTAAGATGCGAGGAACTGTACAACTTGGAATGTCAAGTTATTCGGAAATTTGGGAGGAAGAACACGACTCACTTACTTCCACAAAAGCACAGACACTAACCTCCTTTTCTCTCCTTGCTTCAGGAATTTGACGAGGTTCCTGATTCCTACATTTCGTACACCGATCGACACATCCACACTCCTCAAACTTATGAAAAATATTCAAAACAGTTCTAGCAGTGGGGACTGGTTCGTCGGGGTATGAAAATATAAATCGACCAACCAACCTCTACATTTTCTGCACGACAATACCGTTTAATAATATTAATTATTTGTTCGACACTGTACACCATTTTTATTTTGTAATATTCCGTCTACTTCTTACCAAAGGTTTGAGTGGAATAATAATAAAAACAGAACTAAACAAACAGCAAAGCGCTTTAAGTATTCGGTCGGTTCACAAAAAATGCTACGGGCCAAGTGCGTTCCTACAGCCAACCAATTACAAGAGTCCGAGTCGGAGCCTCGATGATACATGTCATGTCGGACCCCTTCCATTCGCAGTTGATAGGGGAGATGCGTGTAATTTACTTAGTCTATGCGAAAGAATTACCTGGCCAGACCGGTATAACAAATGACAGAACCGAGTAAAAATTATTGATTCATAATCACCACAGATCTGCTTAATGAATGTTGTAATAGCAATTTAATGAATAACATTAAAAAAATAACATACCGTAACACCCTCAGCCTTAACTTTCTCGGTTGTCCAAAAACTTAAATACTCTGGCAAAATTTTACCCATATTTCCCCCCTCCCTAAATATTTGATAAATGTTTTTCCTGTGGCCCTTATCTGAAAATGTCCACGTTCGTTAACACGTTTTTAAACTCAAACAAAAGTCATACCTCTCCTGCCCATCGCACAAGCCAATTCGCTTCCCAGAAATCCACCGCCTACTATAGCAACACTGCTAGAATCCTCGTACGCCTCCAAAACTTCTTCGAAATCCTCGATTTTCCTGTACAATTTTATTTTCTCATTGATTGTGTCGTCGGCACACGCAGCCTGAAAGACGGCTGACAACCTCGGGGTGGCTCCTACAGATCAAAACGTCAAAGAAGATTAATTTGTCTACATTACAACTAAACCAAACACTACCAGTTGCAATTAGACATTTTTCATACTGTATGGCTGATCCGTCTTCCAAGTAAGCCAACCTCTCGACAGCGTCTAAATGGGTAATAGTCCACCCACGGGCTACGGCAACCCCTCCGTTAGGGCTTGCCATCAGCGAGGTGCAATCTATGTAGAAATCATCTGGCTCGTAGAATAAACTGTAAAAATATGTAATCGGTTAATGTATATGGGATTATCAAATTTGCTAATGATCCAATAATACAGTGTTCTAAAGGGTGGGCCTAGCAGTTCTGATTACAGGTCCGCCCCCATAGAGTCAAGCCCAAGAACAACAAGAATAGGTAAAAAATTCCAAGCTAAGCCTAAGAAAGTGTATTGTAACTGGAAGCAACATGTACACAGTTTAACTCGAAAAACAATTGTACTTAAAACAATTAAGACCACTGGTTATTACCTTCTCTCAGATCCGTTCCACTGCTTGAACATAAGTTTCTTAACTGCTGCTGCATCTTCGTTGAACCAGATTTCTTTAGACAGCGGGGGCCTCATGTAGGGAAAGAAAGATTCGTTAGCAATCACTAACACCTGAAATTTAAGAAACCGTCAGTGGTCAGACATATTTATAACCTCCCATCGTTACTTTCGCTGTTGGATCTGCAGACTTGATAGCTCTAAATGCAGCGAAGGATGCTGTGCCGCCACCGATCAATAAATATGGCACCTCCTTGGGTATTTTCGAGGAATCGGGCGGATTTTTGACAGACGGTCTCTTGGAACACTCTAAAAAATAATTTTTATATGGGCTAACAATGTATTAAGATATACGAGGATATACGTACTAGTTTTTTTCTTCTTTGGTTCTTGTGTCGTCGCTTTCTTGTCCGTCTTGTCCACTTTGTAATCCATAAATCCAATATACCACACCTAGAAAATGTGTTCCATGTAATATACAACATACTTGTAAAAAAAAAATCAAATTTCACACCAATAAGTTATAGACTAGGCGGTATCTGTTTTGGTTTGGGTGAATCATATATCCACAGAGATTTTTGGCTTTTTGGCTTTCAAATATCACAAGAAATGAAAATTTTTCTATGCGCATAAAAAAAAACGTGGACTTAACTTTTGGCGGCACAATATGTTAAAAAAATTCGAAAGTCATATTTTTCTTCCTATTTAATTATGTATCTTTTCAAGAGTTGATTTTAGGCGAAATGGAAGAGGATTCAACCAATGTTTAAACAAGCGCCAGAGCTCTCCTAATTGACGGCTTCAAATTTTTCAAAAAGCGTTTGAAAGCTTGAGAGCCCTTCTATATGTGATTAAATTTTCAAGTATCTAAGGGCCTTGGTTTTTGCTGTGCAAAATTTTGAAAATTTGCAATTTTTTTTTAATCTGGATTGCAAAATTATTATGCAAAATCTATTGAACCGATTTTGATGAAATTTGGTGTGATGATTCTACATAACATGAAGTTTTCTTGAGCCAAGTATGAAGGTTCTATACCCAATTTAAAGACCCCAAAAAAATTCCCTAAAAAGTAATGTTTTGTAACCCCATTTTTGGCGATTTTTCCAATTTTTACACTAATAATCATGATTCATTCGATTTGTAAATAGTCATATTTTATAAAAAATGTAATTACAAAAATTTTTTTCATCTTCCATTTTCGCCTAAAATCATCTCTTAAAAAGATAAATAATTAAAAGGAAGAAAAATATGACATTCTTCGAATTCTTTTTATTATGCCGCCAAAAGTTAAGCCCACGTTTTTTTTTATGCACATAGAAAAATTTTCATTTCTAGTGAAATTTGAAAGCCAAAAAGCGAAAAATCTCCGTGGATATACGATTCACCCAAATATGGACTTTTTGAAACAGATCGACCGTCTAGCCTATTATAAAATTACACATTTTAGTAAAATTTATAGTTGCAGTTAGTTATCCTTGATTTGTCAAGAAATGTCAAAAAAAAATATCTATATCAACAGAAACATGTTTGAAACCCTCAACAAGACAATTTTACATATTTTAAAATTTATTAGTACGATAATTTTATTGTACACAGAAAATTGTAATGCTCAACAATGCAAGAAATAATTAAAATTCAAACATATGATTTAAGGAAGAACAAAAAACCAGGTTGGTATATTACATAAAGCATTATATTTTTTCAATCATAAACTTTTCAGGGTAACAGATATAATGAAAACCATAACGGCGAACATCTAACAACATTCTGATAAGAAAAGTTGTATTTATAAAACTTGACAAGTATTGGCTGAAATGAATTTGCCGAAATGTTATAATTGAACTCCACAAGAATGATATTCATCACAGCTACCGTTATTTTCCAGACTTGGGTTTACTTAACGCTGTTAATTTCTCTAGCAACTTTAATCGACTGATAAATTGTGGATGAAGTATCTGCTTTTATAAAATATGCTTAAACCTTTAATACATATACAAGTTTAATCCTACTAGTTCCACCTACTAGTCCAATATTATAATAAAAAAAACAAAAAAACGAGCAATCTTGCAAGAATATATTTTAGAAAGCAGTTAATCTATCGACCCTATTAAATACAAAAAACCACGATGATTATTCATTTTGCTTAACTTTTTTATTAACGACAACTATACTATATAAATGAACAAAACTTGAACATGTTTCACACAAAAAACTTCAGGATTTCTTAATACTTACAGCACCCAAAGTAAATGCAGTGAAAAGCAGCCCTAGCCATAATATCCTTTGCTTTTTCTTCCTGTTGCTATTGTCTTCGTTGTCCCAAGGGCACTTGGGTTCTGGAATTTGACTCATTAGATTTGGAGTGGGGCAGTCTTGAATTGAAGGAATTTTCTATAACGAAAAATTATAAATATAATTTAACAAATGAGAAGAAAAAAATATTTAAAAATAATATAAAAATATTTAAATAATGTATTATTAAATCTCAAATCTTAAATTAATTGAATCTTGGAATCTGTCTAAAAACAATTACGGTAAACGCAAAGTTAAAAGAAATTTTTATTCTGATCTAAATTACAGATTAAAGGTGCCATTCCCGTGAAAATGTGATTTCTGGAAAGGCAAATTTGAAACATAACTGAATTATTTAAGGTTTAGTTGATAACTTTATACTATATTACGAAGTAGAGTTAAATTAAAATTTATTAAAATTAAAACTCCAATAATCTATTTCAGTATCAAATCGTTACCTAGTATTAATAATTCTGATAGTTGTATTTATACAGTACTGAGATTAGGGAAAAAAAAGCAAGTATTACAATGGCAATGATATAAAACATCTATTAGGATGTTACAACTTGTAATCATACAAGCTAAAATGTCTATCCACTTACATTTATTTTTCTAAATTGATTAAAAATGCCTTATGACATCTTCAATTAAACGGATTGGCTAATATTTAATTAGTAGATTAAGATTTGTCCTTAATGTAAATTTGTAACATATATAACATTGTCTAAACAGTTTTCACAAACAGGAATAGGTATTATTTTATATGCTATTAAAATTAAAGTGATAAACAAATACCGTGGGGCATCCTTCAGGTGGAGGTTTGCAAGGATTAAGGTCTATCGGTTTACATTCTCTCAGTTTTATACGAGGTGTTTCTGTACATGTACTAGGGGGCTTGGGTTTACTTGGACAGGGATGAGACTGTATGGACGAGTTCTGTTTTTTATCCTTATCACATACCTTACTTTTATCGTCGTTGCCTTTATTGGTGAAAAAAATTCTGGGAATGCGAAAAATTATTCCTTGTCCTAAAATATTGATTTGAGGTTATGATTGTTTATAATTTTATGGGAAATTCTGTACTTACGTGGATTATATGCTACATCTTTTATAAAAATTCTAGTGCAGTAAGTTTTTGCAGGACTATTGGCCATAAACAGTTTTGCAAATTGGCTAACCCTCAACATTATTTCCTCTTACTTGCAAAAATTACGTAAGTGCAAAAAAAGGATTAAATAAACTCTATTTTTCTAAATGCGGAGGTACTTGTTCTATTTAGCATTTGTAAAAATGGATTGATTGAAGTTTATGGAAATGAAATGTTTAATTTTGATGGAAAAATTTTGTACTTAAGTGCATCGTCTTTTGTTACGATGAAGCTTAATTAGTAGGCCAAGATAATTGTGATCTGATCAAAATGTAAGCAGAATGCAAAAAGCACTACAATTTAATTCCTAAAATTCATTTTATTCGTAATTAACACCCTTCTAACATAGAATACATTTAAAGCAGAAGAACACAAGAGTCACAGAGATATATAAGCTGCTTCCCTTTTGCAGGCAACTGAGTACATATTACACGTGAGGTGAGTGTACTCACATCAGTTGTTTCAGTTGTGATTCTTCTCTAAATGTAAATTAACCATATATAAACTTAAATGCGAAATATTATTATTGAAAAGACGTTATAAATCATAATACTTACCTATTATTTGCAACTTTTAGCTTTTAAAAACAAACCTAACCGTGCCTAACTACACTTTAAATTACTGAGCACAAAATGAGCCAAGTGAACAAGCTCTCAAACTAAGGCAGATAGCAGTAAGTGGTGGTAAAAATTCTCAGTTCAAACTCACTTCGGAGAATTAAAAGAAACGCACAATTAACTGAGTCATGACGTCACATGTGATATTAATGTGATTTTTCTTGCAAAAGGGAAGCAGCTATAAAGATAAAGTCGAGTCAGAGAACATCAAGAAAAAGAAATAGGAAAGATCATGTCTATCATCTAGAATTCTATTGTCATATATAAAATCTGCAGAAAGATTTATATATGTGTATGTTAGAAATCGAATAACGTGATTGGCGATTGGCCTATATCGAATCATGCTCACATAAAACTACAGTTCAAAAATAGCAGTTCATAAGAATCAAAATCGAAAAACGTATCATGAAAAGAAACAGCAAAAAACTAGTGGAATCATAAAGGGTTTTTTGGCGAGCCAAACCACATCAAACCCGGTTAGCTCGAGTTTGATTGTGTTAAGAGTTTGAGTTAACATTTGACAGAACTCGCAAAAATTCTTTTGGTTTGGATATCTAATCAATAATGAAATCGTAACCTATAATCTATGATAGTGCTCGTAGCTCAAGTTGCTTAATTATTTCTTATATACTATAGTTGTTATTCCTAATCTGAAATGCAGATCCATGAAAGAACGTTAATGTATGGTTATTAAATCAAAATGGGTTTACCTTGTTCACAAATATTATCTATTCAAACGCAAATGTATCGTCTAAAAGGAAGTTAATAAAGATCTATACAGTACAATATATAAAATGCATATTTACCATCTAATAAACGATTAAAGTTATTTGGATCCTCGATTACTATTTTTTTATTATCAATTTCAAATATTACTTTGTATTTTTTGCAGTGAATCCATTACCAAATTTTTTTATTTACAACTTAACCTATCCAAACCTCTAAAAAAACGAAGTAGTGACTACTAGGTACGAAACAGAAAATACATAAACAAAGATAGAAATATTAACTTAAGATCCAAACCAACCCACAAGTCCGGTTTGATGGTTAGGCAAACTCTGCTAAACCGGGTTAACAACATTTCTCGCCAAAACGGCAAACCGCAACAAACTATAGTTAACCGGGTTAGCGGTTTTCTCGCCAAAAAACCCTTATTAGTAACAATCGGTATGAACATCTAGTCTAGATGCAGTAGATGATTCAAATATATATATATCTTTCTTTGTCTTTTCATCTATAATTATTAAAAAAGGACGAAACATATACAGACTTCCAGGTTTTCATTTTGGCAAAAATAGTACTTATTAGCAACTAATATCAGTTCAGAGTAACTCTAAGTTGCTATTAGCTACTATTTTTGCCAAATCGAAAGGCCCTCTGGACTAATTTCATTTTAAAGAGGATGATACATCAGGAGATCCTTTCGATTTGGCAAAAATAGTAACTAATAGCAACTTAGAGTTACTCTGAACTGATATTAGTTGCTAATAGGTACTATTTTTGTCAACATGAAAGCCCCCAAGACTAAAAGTTTTTAGTTGTTAAGTGCAACACTCATGTCGTCAAAAAGAACGGATACTTTCATCAGGTCACTTGTTGGTGATGTGACATCCTTGATATCCTCTTTGGAGAGATGCTAAAATTATTTTAGTTTTAATAAGCAGAAAATAATAATTTTTACGTAAAAATCTCTGTCGTACATGTTTTTTATTTTAAATAATAAAACTAAGATTTGTGATGACAACTACGATTGCACGACCTCAAATATTTTCAGAGTTTCAAAACACCAAAAATTAGGTAGGTGTTTAGAGGAAAAGGGGAGCAACCTTAAGTGACAAACACTGCAGCATTTTTATCGAATCGAACACAGAGCATTATACCCTGAGTTGCCAATAGCTACTACATATTTTCGACAAACGAAAGCACTTCGGATGTCAATACCGAACACATACTTCTGCAAAAAGACTTCAAAAGTCTGTAATATCGAACCACAATACAATACAGATAGCTCAGGCTCCAGATTTTGATTACTGGATTCGTCTGGAATCGAGTGTTTTTGACAGTCTAGTGACCCTTATTTACATGAAAAATAAGAATCATGAAATGCGTTTTATTTCAACCAATCAAATTGAAATCCGCAAATCGCTACTGCATGAACTTACCTTTATTCGATACGATATGAATCGAATCGGGGGTAGATCAGAGGGACAGCCTTCGACAGCGCCGAAGGTAGAGACTAAATCGTTACTCCGGTCGGTCTTGGAATTGGACGTTGAGACTATTTGATCCGGACGGCCTCATCCGTGGACAAATATCAACTACTGCTTTATTTATCTTTTTTGTACACTTTACACAAGGATTTATATTACAAAGTTTCCGCAATCAAGAAATAATTTTCGGGGGCGCTAAAGTACGTACTTCTTTAGCGATCTTGATTCGATTACACATCTTTCGATTACTTATCGTTATTTCCAAGCGTATTCAGTTATTTAGAGAATGGAGGATGACGATTCAGCGTTGAATTGTCATCGAAGTGATATTCTGAATGCGGCCTTTATGATTATGTTCATACTGAGTACACTATGAACGCACCAGTTTTGTGTTTTGAATGGTTTGCAAAAAAAATGTATGAATATGAAGTGATTAAGGTAATAAGGTTATCTTTGAGCTGTCACTTTCTCTGCTGCTCATTTGGTTTGTTGTAAATGGGGCAAAAGGGGTTAATTTGGGGGTCATTAATGTGATAAACAATTATGTAAATCATGAGATAACAATTTTTCTATGTACATGTTCCACGAAGAACACTTTTATGTGTAATTGGTTTTGTAAGGTAAAAGTAATTAAAATGCAATTAGCAAATAAAAAAATGTTTAATAATGTTATAGTTTTAAAAATAGATCAACATGGCTAATGAAGTACAAAATGTGCTAAAGAATGCAGATGCTATATGTTTTGACGTAGATTCAACAGTAATACAAGAAGAAGGAATCGATGAATTAGCAAAATTTTGTAATAAAGGAACGGAAGTTGCTGATCTGTAAGTGATTTACTTTTTTGAGAATCCCATAAATGAATAGGAAGTATTATTTTCAATTGCAAATTAATGGTTGTCACTTACCATACTAAATCACATTTTTTAGATTAAAACTAGGGATAATTCTGAAAAATATCTGAAAGACTAAAAATTGTCTTCATAATTTTAGGACTGCAAAAGCTATGACAGGGAATATGACTTTCCAAGAAGCTTTAAAATTACGTTTGGATATTATCCAGCCTACATTACTGCAAGTTAAAGAATTTATAAAAACTCAACCTCCAACATTAACCCCAGGAATTAAGTACTTATTATTATTTATTATTTTAATACATTTCTTTTGTTGAACGTAGTAACTGAAATCTAGTACATATTTATTTTTATCTGAAATTTCAGGAAGTTAGTAAATTTATTACATTTTCGTCACATACCTGTATTTTTAATATCAGGCGGATTTAAATGCATAATAGCCCCAGTAGCGCACCAGTTAAACATTCCACAAGAGCATATTTTTGCAAACAGATTGAAGTTTTACTTCACAGGTATGTATGTATATTTTCAAAACATTTTTATTGGTGATATTTTCTAATAATAGAAATTCAAACAATTTATTATCAATTTTGAATCCCAGAGTTTTTAACTAAAAACATAAAATTAGAACTTAACATTTTTATTAGGTGAATTTGCTGGTATTGACGAAAATCAACCAACTAGCAAAAGTGGTGGAAAAGGGGTAGTTATAGAATACCTAAAACATACATACGATTTTAAAAATTTAGTTTTAATTGGGGACGGTGCCACTGACCTTGAAGCTTGCCCACCAGCAGACGCATTTATAGGTAATTCTCGTAAATCCTCTAATTATGACGATATTAAAGAGATGTTTCAATGTGTTTGTTAATTTTCAGGTTATGGAGGAAACGTTATTAGACCAAAGGTGCAAGCGAAGGCAAAGTGGTTTGTTACAGATTTTAATGAAATTGTTGACGTTTTAACTCAATCAACATAGTTGATTTTTTAGATAAAGTTTTATAGATGTTATATTTGTAGATCAATATATCATTTTATTAATTTTTACTTGGAAAATCATTTACTTAGGACATAAGGAGGTACTCTGACGCTTTCATTGCTAAATTATTTGTTTAAGAAAAACAAGTATGTTATCTTATAACGCAAACAATGATTACTTAAATAAGTTTTGTGAACTTAATAATACAGAGCACTCGTTATCAAATCCACGTGACAAACATTTCTAAATATTCTGTTATTCTGATTTTAATCCGAATAATATATAGAAGGAAATATGATCCATTTTTATTTTTTACTATCGCTTTTAGAAATTGTAAAAATTAGTTTCTGCACAAGTTAAATTAAAATGTAACTGGGACTAATTTTCAATTTTTTCAAGAACGTTTAAAAGTGTTAAACCATTTTATTTATCAATGATGCTTAAAACGATTTGATTTGTTCAATGTTTTTAAACGAAGAGTTAAAGGCATCGTAATTAAAAAATATATTAAAATATAAACAGTCTATTTAAAATGTGAAATACCAAACGATTAGAGAAAATAAAACAGAAATATTAATGTGATGTACTTTAACTTAACTCATAACATAAAACATCAGTCAGCAGCTTCTATTATCCAAATCTGCAAATGCGAAGCAAAAACCTTTCGACTATAAATTTTCATTTAATTTTGGAATGATTTATATTTACAGTAACAATGCTTACCTCACAAGAAATTTGTAACACATTAACAAAGAATAATAACAGGTTAAGATACTCCTTTGAGAAGATCCGGACCAACCCCTAGTTTTGAGGCGATTTTCAGTTGGGATGCAGCGGCGTCTCTCAGAGAGAACAAGTGAACCATCTCCATTTCAGATCTTGCTAGAGCTATGGCCTTGTTGAATAAATCTATGGCTAGTACCAAGTTGCCTCTAAAACAAGAAAGGCAATATTATCAAACTTATTTAAAAGTTGAATGCTTCTGACGTGGATAGGTCTATAAAATAGTTTATACAGCCGGGTGTAATACCAGAGATTAAGATCTGAGGAAAATATAAAATGATATTTCTGCTCATAACTTTCGAACAGATTAATCGACTGAATCGAAAAATATTGAAAAACAAAAGTGGGCTACACCTAACGTAATGAGAACAGACTTTGTAACTTTGTGAGCACTTAAAAAAATTACCCTTGAAATTGATCCTCCCACCAAATTTGAATTTATATGCAATCAGAAATTTTATAGAAATGAAAGAGGCCTTGTTAGAATCACGTCTGGTTCTTAAATAAAAAATGGACTTTGGTAAGAATGAAGTAATATAGCAATATTGAATAACTAAATAATTATTTCCATACCTTTGTACTTCTACTGTGCCTAACGTTTCGTAGGCAAATTCGGATTTTTCATCAATTTTGATACCTTCCCTCATTATCTCTACTGCCTTCTCAATTTCGCCTTTCCACTGCAAAAGAAGCAGCCCCCTATGCACAAAAATTGAGGCATTGTTCGGATCGATCTTTAGCGCTTTCTGATAAAGCTCTTCCGCTTCATGGAATTCTTGTTTTTCAGTTTTGACTTGAGCAAATAGTATGTAAGTTTCTGGACAATTTGGGAATCTTTCTATGGCTTTTCTAAAATCCTGCATGCTTTGCATGAGAAGATCCACATTTTGTGTCTGCATGGCATGTCTGTAATCTGAATAACACTTTTGTACCACTGCAACGGAAAAATGCGGATTCAGTTCGACAGCTCTCTGAAAGTCGCTCCGCGCTTCGTCTGTTTTTTCCATTAGTAACTTCACTTGACCTCGATGGTGAAACACATCTTCAAATTAATAATTTTATTTTTCATTTTGCAAATTAATCAGTATTAACCTACCTGAGATGAAGGGTCCAAGTTCAGCTGCAGTATCGAAGTCATCAAGGCATTCTTGAAGCCTCTCGGTCTGCATATATATTGAGGCCCTCTTTATAAGGGAATTTACTTTTATTAAATTGTCTGCTTCTTTAGTATTTATAATTGTACTTAGATCCTCCACGGCCTCTTGAAATTGCCCAGTAAGAAAATAGAAGGAGGCTCTAAGTGACAAAGCTTCAAGCTTGTGACTGGATTCTGATTCGCTCAAATTCAGTTCCTCTGTGCAAGCAGGAATTACTTCCTCATATTTTTCGGTTGCAAAAGCTAATTTTGCCTTAAGGAACCCTAAAATTAGCAAATTTACTTTATTTCACATATTACGTGAAATAGAGAGTACAAAGTGTATATATCATCAACAAAACAGAAGATAAATAAATTTGTACTTAATTATTACAGAAAAAACGGTAATATCGACACTTGTGACCTTTGTGAATAATATAACAAAAGTATTGTTGATATTTTATATCAACAAGTAAAAACAAATATTTAAAGTAAACAAGTACATATTATGTAGATATGTCGTTGTTGACCTTGCATATATATGGTTGAGTGACAAGAAAGGTCAACCAGTCTTTTTTTTTTAATTAAGCCCTTAGAGTAACGAAAGTATATACATATATTCACATACCCTGGTACACAATTAGTATTACAATGTCCAACCACAAAAAATTTGCTAGTAATGACTTCTTTATGTCGCTTTCCTGAGAAATTAATCAAATAGCACTTTCGGTGCTTACGCCCCTTTGCATTATCAATGGCAATTTATACCTATACTGGACAGTAAAGTACCCAGATTGATAAAGTACTGCAATCAATTGTCATTGTGAGTCATAACTTAGTTTGTAAAACCAATATTTAAGACAAAATGCTTATTATCACAGACAAACAACGTAGTATCAAAGTTATGTTAATAAAGAATACTGATTTTTATGAAATGACGTTTTAAAAAGAACAAGTTCAAATGTAAAATACTTACATAAAACATAAAACACACCACAGAAATGAGACAACCCCCAAATCCAAAAGCCAAAGGCTTGTGCGGAAGAGGGCTACACTTGAAAAAACGCGGACAAACACCCATTATCCATCGACAATTGCCAGTGCCGATACCGGGGATCGAACCCGGACCAGAGTAGGAAGCCTAGCCGAGAAATGCTTGCCACCGCACTCTTGACCGACTGCGCTACCGTGGCGACTTACTAATTATAAACAATTAAATGCTACAAGGAAGATAAAATATTATAACTGACCTTTTAACTCTCCTTGCCCCAAAGGATCTGTAACCTCTAGTAACTTTTTGTACACTGGATCCTCGGAAAACGAAGAAAAATATGTTTTTATAAAATTTTTTGACGGTATAATAGGCTGTCTGTTTTTTATAGCTTCTGCAGCATTTTTCTTTCCCAATTCTTTCAAAACACGATCTGCCATTAACAGGGCACTTTGATTCCCAAAATTTTGCAATAAACAAACAGAAGTGACATCATCTAAAGCATTAACCCAATCTTTTGTCATCTCTTCAGCTTTAGCTCTTCTGTAGAGTGCTTTTTCATATCTGTTATTAAGTTCAATAGCTTTTGTGCAATCCGAAATAACTGAACTCCATTTCTTTAACTGTTCATAAGCTGCTGCTCTGTTTTGATAATATGTTGCCAAATCTGTTTTATATTCATCTGGTATTGTTTCGATGGCTTTATTATAGAGTGATATCGCCTCATCATATTTACCCCTTTTAAACATTTCATTACCTTCTGTTTTATATCTTTGGGCTTGTTGGAATGGGGTTTCTGCTTTTGCTTCGGCAGAAACAACTACCGATTCCTGTATTGTCTGTAATGACCGATTTTTACTTGTTCTGATATACCAATAAGCCAAACCTACAGCTCCAACCGCACCTAATCCTAACGCTATTTGCCACTTTAAAGAATTTGAGGGCATGTTTGTCACAAAATTGTCTTATATTTTAAAGATTTAATCGGGCCTTTCGGCCACACGTAATTTAAAAATGAGGTTATGTAATTTATTTGACACAATTTTTTGCCATTTCAAGGATGCAACTACCATGGTACCAAGAATTGACGTTGGATGACGTCACCACTTGCCAGTCCGCCATTTTAGGGCACAACGGTTGCGGTATTTGGCCGATGTAGAGATTTTAGAGTATTGCCATTGATCAAGACTCTAAAGCACATACTCTAAAGACAATGGCAGTCCCAGTAACTGTCTAAATGTTTATGTAATGGCTCACCTTACCAGATTAGGCACAGTTTTTTTAAACTGTAATTAAAACGGTAGGTTCCAGCACAAAGAGACGATCGCAATTTGTGGCCTACCTAAAGGGTTCATAATCCGCAGTTCGTGCCGATGTTACAATAGTACTTTAAAATTAAAGTTTTTTTAATTATAGTGTCGATAAGTCAATTTTTCACTAAATGTAAAATGATACGAGTTTTCGAAATTCGTTCAACCAAAATTTCTTCACAACTATTTCAAAGCCAATGTGATTTGTGACCTGATTTTTAAGAATCTCAGCTATTTTTGTATGCTGATTGGTCAGTTAAGTAAGAGCTACTGAGATCTGATAAATAAAAGCCGGCTATTATTGCATCATCAATCGATATTATACACTCGTTCCATTCCAAATTCTTAGCGTCTGTGGTTGCATTTGCACGATTGAATGCGCTCTATTATATGTTTTGTGACGCCCTATGTCAGTAATTAGACGGACAGTCTACTGCTTGTGTAGGTCTAAGATCAGTGGTCTTCTCTTCTGTGGTTCGAAGTTTGGACATTTTGGTTGTTCATTATCGATTTTGAGAAAAAAGAAGTAGCTTCAACCTATTTTTCAAAATGTCCAAACTTATTTCTCAAATACCTACACTAGCAGCAAGTAAGTAATAATTTAAATTGACGAAATTCCAAGTATTCCAAATTACGTAACCTAACCTAATGCTTATAAGGATTTCAATATTAAATCTATACCTGTACTTTATGTACTTCTTATTTTTTTTCCCACAGAACTTGCTCAAGAAACCCGACCAAAATTTAACACTTTCATGAAATATGCAAGAGTAGAATTGGCACCACCAACTCCCGCAGACATTCCTCAAATAAGAGCAGGCATTGGTAGACTAATTAGTTCTGCGAAGAATGGTACGTGGAAAAATCTTACTGTAAGAGAAGCATGGTTAAACACTCTCGTAGGAATCGAAGTGCTTTGCTGGTTCTATGTAGGAGAATGTATTGGAAAACGCCACATTGTTGGATATAATGTTTAATAGTTTTTTTTTTGTGGAAACTGTAGATTCTATCTTGTATATTTAATTATATAATAAAAGTTACGATACATAGAAGTTCTAATGTTGTTTTTTATGCATCAGTTATCAAAAACTATACAAGTTTGTATATCTTGTTCTTGAAAATTTGATTTAGTCGAAGAATCTTTTCAATGTGTATCATTTTGTTATATTACTGTAATAGAAATACTGATTCCAGAACATATATTTTATTTTAATGAATATACAATTCTTTTAAAAAAAATTGGGATGTTCCTCTTGGAAGTGACTAAATATTATCAAATTAATAAATATTAGGAATACTATATATTCTATATTAAGAGCCTGTATTCGTAAAGCAAACTCAATGAAACCAATCATCAAAATAATATATTAACAATAATTAAAAAGACATTGTTAGCTGTCTATATATTTTACTAGGTATATTTCAAATACAAAAACTATTCAATTCTATCCCACTGTTTCACTCTGTCTTTTTCTTCAATCACCCTCCAGTTTGGGGAACGCTTATCGCTTAGCCAATTGAAGTCATCGATACTTCTCCAATTATTTATAGACATATCTAACGAGGCATTCTCAAAATCATCTTCAATTCCTTCGTAATGCCAATTATAAGGGGCAATACGGATTTCTTTACAGTCTTCCATTATGGCTCTACTAGTTACGTGTAAATATATATTCACGCTATTTGAACTGTGCAGTCTCAATTGTTGACAGGCAATAACTAAAGTGCAATTTACACAGTTTTCAGCAAATATAGAAGTAGATACAGGACCAGAGAAAACCTTGCAATTTTTTAGATGGTTTAAATGTAAAGTTGACGGACTTCCTTTGAAAATCACAATACAATTTTCTAGATGTTCAACAGAAACATCTTTTTTAAATATTTCTGCATTAGTCATAGTAAGTGTTTCATTTTGTTTATGGAAAAAGCCACAACTGTACTCAATTAAATGGGATATTGGATTTGAATCGACTTCATCGTATTTATTATTACCATTAATATTCTTTTGAATTGGTTTTTGTTTTGGCTTATTCTTGAAACCAAATTTCTTTTTGGGTAATAACTGTTCCTCATAATCTTTAGCCCTTGTCGATAATTCCTGTAAAACATCCTGACACTTTTTCAAATCATAGTGTCTAAGAAATATGGTAGATGCAGAAACATATTTTTGTAAGGTTAATATTTCTTTTGAAATATAATTAAAATGATTAGGCAGTTCACTCTTTGGAAGCTTGGGAGAATTATCAATTAAAGATTCAATGTAGCTCTGTTTATCGGAAAAAATTGTATCAAAAAATCCTAATTTTTCATTATCAGCAGAAAGAAGCTCCTTATTTTCCTTCTTTTTCTGTAAATTTATTTGCCTTTCCAATTCTCGTTTTGTTAGGATATTTAATTTATTAGGCTTGTCATCTATTATATCCATCTTATTACTATTATTGGGTTTATTCTGTTAATGATTATTTTTTAATATCGTTTTCTATTTCACTTTGCGATAAACGATAAAGTGGCTTTCTATTCTCTGTTGCTGCTTGTAACACGTTTGTAAATTGTTGGTTTTTGTTTATGACTTCTTTTGAATTACGTTCTACACCTGGCAATTTCTGAAATATAATTTTTATAAAATATTTCTGAAATTTTTCGACAAATGATCAAAATAATGAAACTTAATTATAAATAGATTGTTAAAAGAATGAGAAAAACACTTTCTTACTGATATTATCACATTTTTTTTATTCATGAGAATTCGTCAACTGTCAACCTGATATCTGTCAATCTATAGATTAAATTATTGTCAAACGATATAAGTTAAAAAACTGTACGGTTTTTGTATTAAATATGAATGTCACTTTCCGCTACATATTTATTAGTACTTTGAAAGTACCTCTACTGTCTATTATAAAAAATATTGATGTTACATGAAGCTATTAAGTAATAATTGAAAACTGATAATTATGACCATCAGATATTATTTCCGTACCTTTTTCAGTTTCTCAATATCTGCCTCAGATGGTGAAGTAAGCACTAATAAACCGTAACCAAGTCCAGTAGATGTGCAGAACCAAAAAATTGAACGAACGTATCTATTAGCCATTAATTTTGTCCTCGTTCCAATAAGCCTGATCAATTTGTCGTATATTACTTTTTGAATCAATTAATTCTCCAGTTTTGTAGAATGCTTCCAAAATAGAAGGGTAGTTGTCGTGTAAATAGCGTCTGTAATCTGAAATATATACTAGATATACATTTTCCATCATATACCTGCCAAATTTACACACCTCTCTCAGTGTTAATTCTATGCCAAACAAAATAACTTCCAGCGAAACAAACTGCTTCTATGACAAAGAGTGTTAAGGCACCTTTTTTTAACCAACGTCTATAAGCCGGTTTTGGATTTTTAATAATCATAATTTTGACAAATTGTAGCCATGTGTTACTCAAATAGTTTTAGGAACTTTCCGTAAAAGGTAAATATTCAATGACAACTCTTGCACAGAATAGTAATGTCGCCATCTGTCATGTCATATAACAAAATCCTAGAATATCTATTACGTACAAGGCTAAGTCCAGGTCCACATGAATGCGTTATCACGGGTCCATTGTAAACACGTAACTATCAACATCCAATTCGTTTTGATTTTGAGGGAGCATTGTTACTTTACTGATGCACAATTGGATGTTAGATGTTGGACGTCACGTGGTTACAACGGAAACGGATCCGTGACACGCATGCATGTGGATTCAGGCTAAGACTCTGTATTACCCACAGGCCACGGTTCGCCATCTCTTGTTGACATCAGAACTAAAAGGGGCGGTAAATTTTAATTGCTTATAAGTATTTAAGCTGCTATTTTATTAGCATACCCATATGAGTACATTAGTTACTCATATAAAAATTGATAAGTTGGTGTATAACATTTTAAGTCAATAATCTATAATTTAGATATTTATTGGGCAATAATAATACAGGGATTACCATATAAGTATTTATTATATAACTGATTTTGAAATATTATTAGACAGATATCTATTTATTTACACAAATAACTATCACTCATCATGTTTATGCTCATTTCGTCTTGTCTACAAAACTAATTACTAACGTTAACCAGTGCAGTGATTACGACTATCGACCATAGAAAATTTAGTACATTGTTAGTATGCTCTATGAAAAAAAATTGTTACCGGCAACTGAAATGAAAACAACAGAAAAAAGTTAACCAGGAAATTTATTTATTTATTTATTTTCTTATAATATGGGACAGTTGTACATATTTGTTAACGATATAAATAAAATGTAACTGTAACTGCTCATTTTATTGAACCTTTTTAAAATTTATTACTAGACATTTTGAAATAAATCTGTAAACTTTGAAATTGCTTCTTGATAAGTTTGTTTACCGCATATCAACTAGTACTTAAAATTGATAGCATCAAGGAGATAAACAAAGGTAAATAAACTTACTGTATGGGAAGCTTCGTCATGTTAAATAAAATGTGTATCGTTTTATCTAACAGTGTTGGTCTAAAGTGTTATTTTTCAAGCAATGACAACAAACATGAAAATGAAAAATATATTATGACCGGATATTTAAATTTTATTCTACTACCTAATATTACAAATACATAGAAAAAATAAGTTTCCATCTAGTAATTTTAATTTTTCAATTATAAGATTTATACCTTTACCTAGAAAAAAATTAATATAAGTATTCCCAATTTTTTTATGAAATTCAACTGCAAAATCCTAAAACTTGTAATGGTTATCAAAACGGCATATAGAGATCTGCTGCAGCACAGCTATTTGTTTCAAAATGCAATAAAACCTCAGGTATATAGTTCTTAAAACAGTAAAATTATTTATTATTATTAAATATCACCTAAGGTATACATTACACAGAACATTCATCTATTCTAAATTCATACCTTCCGTAATAAATTAACAGGTAACTTTATGTTGTTCTTCGAAACAAGTCACAAACCAAGTTCTCTATGCGATATAATTTTGCACAGCATTGTATGCCTACATACATCTATTACAATAGATGGCATCAATCCTGAACTATTACGAAACAGTTGCATATGAATTAGACCTCCATTCCACTCCACTTTACATACGTTTTAAATACTCAACAATATGTAACAATCTAGTCAATGCAGAATTTGTTAATTCTGTCTCCTATCATTATATATTCTATCCTCCATACCATCGCTTTCTGTTACTAGAGCCCGCTCAAGGATAACTCGTCCTTCTTTATACTTCTGGTTATCTTCTGTGGCGAACTCATACATCCATCCCAATTTAGAATCACACGATTTACACGAGACATCTCGAACCTGCAATTTTAGAAGCCTCTTTAGTTTTAACTAAACCTGGTATACATATACATTATTTATATTCAATTACCATATGTCTTCCTGTGAGCATCACTCGGTCTTGTACGTCACTGTAAGTCAGATTAACCACTCGGTTAAATAAAAATGCACGTCCAGTTGCTCCCGTAAATCTCGTACTTATCAATTCTGAACGATTTGTTAAATTTGTATCACATCTAGCACATGAAAAGAGGCGATTTCCTCCCATATGTTCTAAGAAAATCCTACCCATTGTTTTTCCTTTGTCTAGAAATAGTATATTTTAAAAAATTGTGATAAAACTTAAACATAAAATATTACCAATTTCTAACTTGCAATAGTTAATAAGTTCTGTAACTGTTTCAGAAATACTTACAAGTTTTATTAACACTAACGAATAATATGTTATATTTCTGTAATTAAATGTATCCTAAACAAAAAACAGCTGATTACCCTGATTTCCTGATTATCATCTGTTATATGACATATGACAGATTGAGAACAAAGAAAGGGTGCGTTCTGCGTTCTAAAAAAGTCTCTTTTATTAAATTGTTACTAACTTCCTTAAAGCTAACTTCATTTATATTTACATTTGCAGCTTGAAGTTTTGAACATAAAATCAAATATTGCAAAATGTATTTACTGAATGATTCTGTACAATTAAATAAATATTCAGTTATACTGTGTGACGATAAACAAATTATAGAAATGCTAACTTACCAACAAATGATAAATGTCAGTGAAACAATAAAAACTATGTTAATTAAAAGCTTAAATGATGAAAATATTTGTTTAGGGCTGTTAATGGAGCACAATATATATATTCCTTCCATTATTTTAAGGTAAGATTTTACCTTATTTTGTGGGAATCTATATTATTCTAATTATCTTCCAGTTTACAAAAATTAAAATACACATTTATGTTTCTAACGTCAAAAAGTCTTGCTAAAAATATGTCTCTAAAATTGCAATGGATTTTGTCAACTGAAAACATCAAGGAAATTCCTTTATTTCATGAAGTAAATAGAGTGACGTTAAAAAATAAAATCTTAATTTTATGGAAGTATAGTGATTCGTTTTCTACAAATTTAAATTTCCAGAATATATTTTGCGTAGTTCAGACTTCTGGAAGTACTGGAGAGAATAAATTAATAAGGGTCACAAATACTTGCATTGAAGCTAATGCATCTCACCTAAGGTAAACAGAGAAAAAACTATATACAGGGTGTCCCCGGTATTCCGTGTATATGGCATATTTGATAATAAAATTTAAATAATATTTTGACCTTACCATAGTATCTGTGGTATTTCCAGGTACACGGAATATTGGGACACCCTGTGTACTTAGGCATCTTAAGTTTTATATTGCAATTTCAGAAAAGTGTTTGCTTTAAATTCAGAGGATGTGATATTCTGGGGTACAAGCTTAACTTTTGATCCGTCTATTATAGAACTAATATTAGCTCTGCGGAGTGGGGCATGCCTGTTAATTGTTCCATATAAAGTCTACATTAACCCAAAAACACTCTATGAGGCATTATTCACTGTAGGAATTATTACATTCCTTCAAGTTGTTCCTTCGGTTTTTCTCCGTTGGAGTGAAGATCAAATAATGCGAATTTTACAAAATCCCCAACTCAGAATATTAGCATTTGGGGGTGAACATTTTCCTAAAAGGGTTTTGTCTTATGAAAGGATAGATCAACTGAGAATATTTAACCTGTACGGCATAAGTGAGGTCTCTTGTTGGGCTACATTACATGAAATTACGGATGAGAGTCATAACGATGAAATTCCTATAGGGCAAACTTTAGATGCGACGGTTATAGAACTACGTGATGAATTTGGAGTGAAAACTAGCGCGATAGGAGAAATATTTATAGGTGGGTATTTATTTGGATGTGAGACCATTTACAAGTTTTGGAATGTTTACTATATTGCAGGTAGTTCTTCAAGAATTTGCTATGTAAATGACGAATCATCAATAGAGGCATCTGAAATAGTTTTTAGAGAAACTGGTGATATTGCAGAAATAAAAAACAATAAAATGTATTTGGTCGGTCGTAAAAATAAGGTCATCAAGAGATTTGGACATAGAATAAACTTAACGACAATTGAGAACAAAATATTTCAGGAGACAGGATTAGAAAATGTATGTATCTGGTCACAGAAAAATACAAAACTCTTGACATTCGTGTTAATGAAAAATTTAGATCTAGGGATCAAAGGAAAAATTTTGGACAAATTGCGTATTAAACTGATTAATATACTTCCTGATGGGTGTTTTCCAGATTTCATAGAAATCGTCACTAATTTTCCCCTAACTTGCCACGGGAAAGTTAATGAAAGATCATTGGAAAAGTTGTACTCCATTTCAGACATTGCAGAGAGCTATAAAAATACCTTTAGTCTGCTTTGGTGTAAATATGTTGGAATCCCTACGGAAAACTTACCTGAATTAAAACATTATAAATTTATCGATATGGGTGGAAATTCAATAACTGCCCTACAGTTACTGTCCGAATTTAAAGAAACTACCCAATATGAATATCCACATGAATTAGTAACAATGATTTTTGAAAATAGTTTTGCAGATTGTATTAAATACTTAAAAGGTATTAGACTGGTGAAGAAAAAGAGCGTTGCTGAAACTTTGGAGGAATATGCCACGAAGAAGAGAAAAATAAACAAAGGCAGTTTGGAAATATCGTGGTCATATGATTTGAAAGCTTGTGTTGACGGCTCACCTCTGGTTTTCGAAAAAAAGTAAGTGTTAGTTAAAGCGACAGTTGTGTACTACGAATTATATTTCTTTTAGGAATAAGATATATGTAGCTGTGGGCAGTTTTTCCCATAGATTCGTGGTCTTTCAAGGTGATGGTGAAGTCGTTTATGAAGTTATTTTACCAGATTCCATAGAAAGCACACCCAGCTTGTCACCGTGTGGCAACTTTATATTTATAGGATGTTCTAATGGTATAATGTATTGCATAGACTTTGTAAATAAAAACATAGTATGGGAGTTTTCCTCGACCAGTAAAATAAAGAGTTCTGCTTGTTTTTGTAAGAAACGGTCAGCTGTGATTTTTGGATCTTATGATAACGCAATATATTGTGTATCGATTAAGGTAAATACTTAAATATTGTATATTAATTCATAATAATTTATATTAAGATCAGTCAATTATTTCTTCTTGCCATTTTTAGGAAGGTTTAAAACTTTGGAATACTTCATTAGATGGAAGTGTAAGTGCAAATCCAATATACAGCGAGGCTAAACAAAATGTCTACGCTGCAACTACCAAAGCAACGTGCTTTTGTTTAACAGAAGATGGTGAAATTGTTTGGGAGAAAAGTTGCAGCGGACCAATTTTCGGAACACCTTGTCTTATAAGTTCGGACGAAAATATAATACTTCCTACGGTTCAAGGAGTTTTACACTGTTTGCAAACCAAAAATGGAGAACTGCTTTGGAAATATCAAGCAGACGGACATATATTTTCGTCACTTGTGTCTCACGAAAATCAGATATTATTTGGCTGTTTCGATAAATGTGTAAACGTATTAAACATTTCAAACTCTAAGTGTGTTCTAGTCAAGAAAATAATGGTAACGTCAGAAATATCGTCCACACCTTTTTTATGTAAAGTAAATGGGAAGTATATAGTTGTAACTGCTTGTAATTCTGGTGTAATCAGTGTTATAGATTTTGATACGTTTGAACTAATCAGTAGTATTCAGTTACCAGGAGAAGTTTTTTCTTCTCCTTTCGTCAGTAATGATAAGATATATGTAGGTTGTAGGGATAATAATTTTTACTGTTTACAAGTGAATAAATAAGTGTTAAGATTTCCCATTTTTTATTGATCTGGCACATGTAATTGAAATGCAGAATAACTAACATGGTTTTCTAGGCACCAAATGTGTCAAATTTTATGAAATTATCATGTTGTCGATGTTACAAAGAATTTGTAGGTCTATTTCGGAAATTGTACATTTTAAGACCAAAGTTTATACAATGTGACACGCACTTTGCCATATGTAGATATTGATTTTTTNTGGAAATATCGTGGTCATATGATTTAAAAGCTTGTGTCGACGGCTCACCTCTGGTTTTCGAAGAAAAGTAAGTGTTAGTTAAAGCGACAGTTGTGTACTACGAATTATATTTCTTTTAGGAATAAGATATATGTAGCTGTGGGCAGTTTTTCCCATAGATTCGTGGTCTTTCAAGGTGATGGTGAAGTCGTTTATGAAGTTATTTTACCAGATTCCATAGAAAGCACACCCAGCTTGTCACCGTGTGGCAACTTTATATTTATAGGATGTTCTAATGGTAGAATGTATTGCATAGACTTTATAAAGAAAAACATAGTATGGGAGTTTTCCTCGACCAGTAAAATAAAGAGTTCTGCTTGTTTTTGTAAGAAACGGTCAGCTGTGATTTTTGGATCTTATGATAACGCAATATATTGTGTATCGATTAAGGTAAATACTTAAATATTGTATATTAATTCATAATAATTTATATTAAGATCAGTCAATTATTTCTTCTTGCCATTTTTAGGAAGGTTTAAAACTTTGGAATACTTCATTAGATGGAAGTGTAAGTGCAAATCCGATATACAGCGAGGCTAAAAAAAATGTCTACGCTGCAACTACCAAAGCAACGTGCTTTTGTTTAACAGAAGATGGTGAAATTGTTTGGGAGAAAAGTTGCAGCGGACCAATTTTCGGAACACCTTGTCTTATAAGTTCGGACGAAAATATAATACTTCCTACGGTTCAAGGAGTTTTACACTGTTTGCAAACCAAAAATGGAGAACTGCTTTGGAAATATCAAGCAGACGGACATATATTTTCGTCACTTGTGTCTCACGAAAATCAGATATTATTTGGCTGTTTCGATAAATGTGTAAACGTATTAAACATTTCAAACTCTAAGTGTGTTCTAGTCAAGAAAATAATGGTAACGTCAGAAATATCGTCCACACCTTTTTTATGTAAAGTAAATGGGAAGTATATAGTTGTAACTGCTTGTAATTCTGGTGTAATCAGTGTTATAGATTTTGATACGTTTGAACTAATCAGTAGTATTCAGTTACCAGGAGAAGTTTTTTCTTCTCCTTTCGTCAGTAATGATAAGATATATGTAGGTTGTAGGGATAATAATTTTTACTGTTTACAAGTGAATAAATAAGTGTTAAGATTTCCCATTTTTTATTGATCTGGCACATGTAATTGAAATGCAGAATAACTAACATGGTTTTCTAGGCACCAAATGTGTCAAATTTTATGAAATTATCATGTTGTCGATGTTACAAAGAATTTGTAGGTCTATTTCGGAAATTGTACATTTTAAGACCAAAGTTTATACAATGTGACATGTACTTTGCCATATGTAGATATTGATTTTTTCAAAATCTGAAAATAACCATATTTTGCATTCCTCTACATGTTCCTGCTCTGTGTTGGTTCTTATGCGAAACACCCTGTATGTAGTTATTAAAAGTTATCCAACTTATCTAGGTTGTCAAAAAAAAAGCCGTTGTAGACGACTTAAAAGTGTGGTTATTCTCTTGGCACCTCTTCCTAAGACACCCTGTGTATATAAACTGTTTTGTTTATACAAGATGGTCGAGAGAGTTGTTAACTTTTTGAAATTAAACAATAAAAAAACAAACTGATCAATTCTAACAATTTTTTTTTAATTTAAAAAAATTATTGGAAATTCATGTTCTGAAGATAACATTGTCTAAATGTGCCCCATTTCTGTTCTGGCACTCCTCAAGCTGACCTCTAAAATTTTCCTTCTTCAATTTCTTGTCGAATATTGTTCGTTAGATCTTATAGAGTGGCGGGGCGGTTGTGGTACACTCGACTTTAGGATATCTCCGTAGAAAAAAGTCACAGGAGTCAGGTCAGGGCTTCGGGAGGGCCATTGAAAGTCTCCCCATCGTGAAATCAATTTTCCCGAAAAAAGCGGCTGAACGACGGGCAAAGAGAGATTGGAAGTGTGGCATGTGGCTCTGTCCTGTTGGAACCAAGTGTCTTGAGTGTATCCTTCAAATTCTTGAAGAACATGAGTGAAAAAAGTTTGAAGCATTTCGACACAATGCTGAGAATTAACCGTTATTGTGTGGCCATGATGGTCCTCCAAAAAAAATGGGCCGATTATTCCGGATGCCGACATTGCAGCCCAAACTGTGACCTTCGGGCTATGCAGAGGCCTGTTTGGGGTTTTCTTCACACCAGTAGCTGCAATTTTGATTATTGACATGGCCATTAAGGTGGAAATGAGCCTCATCTGAGAATAAAATGTTGTCGACAGTTGGAAATCGGTTAATCGTTTCGTTTGCGAATAAAAGTCTATCAGCGGGGTCCGTCGGTTTTAATTCTTGCACTAGCTGAATCTTGTACGCGTTAATCTTTGTGAAGGATGCGAAACACCGACGACCTCGTCACATTTAGAGCGGCCACGCGCTTTCGACTCGATAGACGATAAGTTTGGTTGTTTGCGCACTGACACTCTCATTCTCTCGATGTTTTCAACGGTCCTTTTAATCTTCGATGGCCGGGGAAGCGTTTATTTAATGTCGAACCAGGTTTCTCAAACTTACGAACATTGCTGAACATCGTGCAAATAACGTCGAAATCTACGGCACGGAATTGTTGTTGTAATACTCGTGCACTCAAAATGAGCGCTTCTCTCCCGTATAGCACTGCGTGACAATTAAATATCCCTGAGATGAATTATTGTTTAAGAACGACCCCCACCTTTCCACTTACTCTATCAAATTTTCTATAGCGCATCCAAATATTAACTTTGAACCACCTTGTATAAGAGACGCTTTCTTGTGGGATACACCCTGTATATTTTTCTGGTTGGGAACTTGGGAAGGGAAGAAAACCCAATTTCTTGTAAATTTTAAATTTATTTTTAGGTTGGCAGTTGAGGGACCCACCGGAGTTCCTCGAACTGTTGTGTTGCAAAAAAATACTGGGCTTCATTTGCACAAAACTCAGTTATATTACACATTGTGTGAGCAATTAACCTAAACAGAACAATGGAATGCCAAAGCTTTTATATAAGCCACTAACCTAAAATAAATAATCCTCAAAATCCGCGCAAAATTTAAAACCTCGGTGCTTTCCGTTAACCCACAGGAGTACGTCTGAAAAAAGTACAAAAACAATCTTGAGAATTACTAATTTAGGCGTAGGCATTAATTTAATACACATCAACCCTTCTTCGTTTGGTATATTTAATCCATCACAATAATACATAATTATGTTGTTTATGTGCCTTATCACCAAATGAATGAGACATGCATCTAACTATGAACATNCGTATCGGGAATTTAAAAAAAGCATTTTGAAGCTCTAAGATTCTAGTTTTTAGATCTTTCAGTCGAAATTTTTTAGGAGCTACAGTTATGCAATTCGAAGATCTAGCAAACCGTTTTTTTGTTTCAAACAGTCAAACTTTTGAAAAAAATTAGACAAGTTTTTTTGAGATTAAACACTTCCTAATCATGGTTGAAATCGAAAAAAATATATATATTCAGGTTTTCTCACATTTTTACCGCAAATAACATTTAAATTGATGAAAACCAAAATTTCGAAAAATTTTCGAAAAATTTTTTTGAAATTTTGCGTTTTTTTTTTTGTTTTTTTGAACAACCTTCTAGACATTGAAGAAAACGAAATCCAATTGTTTCCAGCACAATTCGGCTTTTTCATTTTCTTTTTTTTTTTTCATCCATTTAAACGTTATTTGCGGTAAAAATGTGAGAAAAACACAATAAAAACATTTTTTTCCATTTTAATCATGACTGAAGTGTTTAAGCTCAAAAAACGTGACCCTTTAATTTTTTTCAAAAGTTTGACTGTTTGAAATAAAGAAACAGTTCGCTAGATCGAAATGAAACTACACAGGATTCTTCTGGGTGTAAAAGTCATGCTTAACATTTGTCATTTCATAAATATTTCTAATTTAGCCGTCAATTTAAAAAAAAAATAAATTACCCTTTTTTTCCCGGTTTTTTTTTAAATTCGTATAAAAGATATTTTTTTCCGAAAAGTTGCGGCAGCATGTTATAGGAAATTTATTCCAGTTTTGCCCTTGAAACTGCCCTTCAATTCTCCATATGACCATTTATCGCCAAGATATCGATGATTGAAAACAAAAGGATCCTTTTTCATTAGAAGTCCAATATTTTGTTGAAAAATGGTCGTATCGAGAATTAAAAGAAAGGAAATTGAAGCTGAATAAACAAGCTATAAAAAAAAATTTCTAAGTCCGTGGACATTAATTAGAGATGTCTGTGTATACACGTTCCCAAGCTGTTGAATCATAAATAAGAGTCGAAATTTTATTTGACGATTATTTTTTGACTTTTAACATCAATACTGGGATTTAAAACCTATAAGATCAAACTTAGACAAATATTTTTATTATAAACTGAAGACAATTATATTTTTTTTCCACACACACACACCAGTAAACGGGTCAAAAAACAAAATTAAAGACAGTATTAAAATTGTCTGGAAAGTAACATTCTTTTATGAACAAAAAATAATCTCAAAACTTTCTCCTTTCTTAGAAGTAATTTGTAGACACACTGTATATTTAAAAAAAATATAAGTTAGAAAAAAACTTGGGACATCAATTGCGACAGTTTACTAAAATTCTGAAAAACCTACTTACCCTTAGCGGCGACCTGGTGCGTGTAACTCACTAAGGACACGTAAATATCGGAATTGCGTCCAACCTGTTTCTGGGGAATTATAATCTGCGTGGAAAGAGCATCTTTCGTGTTGGAAATGGGGTGGTCCATCAGGCAGATACACCTAATAACCTTACCCTTCTTGCGTACCCTGTCTGGGACGTATGTTGGATCGCAGTACACTTGCTTGCACCTGGCCATCTCATTGCCAGAACGCACCCCCACTACTTTGCCGCCTTCGCCAAGAACGATTTCGTCGATGGGCTTGTCCAACATGTATGTTCCTCCATAGATAGCAGACAGCCTGGCAAAACCTGGAACAAAATATTTTAGGAATATTACGATGGTAGTGGATGTGATCAACGTTCTGTTCTTTACTAAAAAAAAATTATATTTAAATATACATGATATTTTGTCTTTAGTTATTTTACGAATGTAATGCTAATATTTCACTTCATACAACATGAAGACTAATGAAAGCAATTTACTTTTCCCATCTTAAAAATTAATATAATTACCTACATTATTCTCTTTTTTTAACACACAGGTAGAGATTATACTAAAAGAAATAATTTGCAGTAATTGTAGACCTACTTTGTTATCATTCAACTCCTAACGTAATTAAAATATATCCAGGACACATAACACTTCAACAAGAAAACAATGACCTTGATTTATAACTGTAACTTTTAAGCCAGTAAACTCTATTTGCCAACAATTCAGGTGTATAATTATTATTTAGAACAAATATTTTTACGAACGTACAAAAAGCAAATTTTATAACAGTGCTTTTGCAATAGAATTTATAGTTACGCATTATCGGTACAATTTTAAGTAAGAAATGTCGATATAAATTATTCAGAATATATTAAAATTTTATGCAAAGCAAGTTTTTAAAATGTCATGTATATTTTGCATTTCAGTTGAATATTTCGAATATACTGTAACAGAAATAAAATGCGAAACGTTTTTATTATTTTGATTTAGCCCTATACATTATTAAATATTTTCAATTTTGCTTTTTTTTGCACAATAAAAAAAAATCACATACCTTGTGGCAACTCTCCAAGACCGTACATAGGATATAAATAAGGTGATTTTCCATATCTGGCAAGAGAGTCGGAATACAATTTGATGCGATTGATTGTTTCAACTGCAGGCCTATTTAAGTAGTCATCATCGCGGTGCAGAGCAAGGGCGTGGCCAGTGAAATCTTGCGTGTTCTTGTCCAAACCGAATTTTTCATACAACGCCAACATGTTTTGAGTGTTTGGATCTAAATCTTTCCATGTCTTGGGATCTTCTGCGCTAAAGTCTTGCACGTAGATCAAGAAATTGCGAAACCGTCTCTTTTCAAACATGCCCATCAGATCGGAAGCGAGGGCTTCTTTTTGATCGACAGGTACCTGAAAGTATTATTTTTTCACAGTGGCGTGTAAACGGAGAAAAAAGAAACATACAAAATTCATTACTGGAAATAATTTTATATAAAAAAATCCAAACTCCGTTTTACATTTAACAAGCTGTCAACTAAAAAATTATTGAAAAAATTGGCCAAGTTACATTGTAATAAAAATACTGTGGAGGGAACTGATTTTAATTGGCCTACTTTAGGAATTTTTAACATTCATTCAAAAGTACGAACTTTAATTGTATTCTGCAATATTAACACCTCTTTTTATTTTAAATGAATTACTTCTATGTGACTGTTACAGCATAGTTTTTGATTAGCTGTTATCATGATCGATTTTAAATTTCCTGATCAATTTGCGTAAAAGTCTGATACATGTAAAACAGGTTTTGTGACTGTAGTGTAAGTAATAGAGAGTTACTTAATTTATCTCTAAATTATAAAAAATCACAACTCAATATTTTATTAGTGTGTTATCTTTTTAAAATTTTATTCACCAGTTAAATCTGATATTTAAACAAAGAAATGACAGTTTCTTATTACTGCCTTGAACCAATGAAATTAAAATTAATCCTGCACTAGTGCAAATTATCGATAAATTTATTGATCGAACTGTTGGTCTTTGGAAACAATTACAAACACAATTTGTAACTTTTATTTATTCTTTAATATTTGGAATAATTTGGACATATTTCTAAAATCATTAGTTGTCTTTGGGAAAAAAATTATGAAGTTTTAATCCATTGATGTCCAATGTCATTTGAACCAAATAGCCAAGTGGCGCCCCACTGCGGCAACTTATATTATTAAACTTTTGATTGCCTGTTTCATGAAAAACATATCTTATAAAAGTAATTTAAATTGCAAAACTGTATCCCGTATAGAAAGTAAGCATGCAGTTTATAAGCAACAGAATAAGAGTCCATTTTAAGTTCACATATTTTGTCTTCTTTTATATACCTATTATAGAACCACTCCCTAAAATATATGTACAGAATTTACCGACATCCTGTATATGAACACAAAAGGAAAAATGAAGACAAAAATTGTTTTATGATAAATGATTTATGATACAGAATTTAATTCTTTTAACAATTAACATTTATCGTAAATATACTTTTTTATTTCCAATTACGGAAATGTTTCTTTCCTTAAAAATCAATTGAAACTAGCTGTAAAAATTTCATGGTTTAATAAATTTTACGCAACTCTGATTATAAAAGGTAAAAGCGTTTCTCAAGTATTTCTGCAATGCACAGATAACAAAGAAAACCAATTTGTTTTATATCTACAATATGAATAATATTGTACCTACAGCATTACAGTTATCTCACATTGATATTATTTTTATATTCATCTCCATTTTAACTCAAATTTGTAATGTCATTGATTAATAAAGTGAAATATTAAATAATAAGTATTGAAGTATTTTTATAAGAATAAATTGACTTCCCAAACCAAAATTTTATTTATAAAAAATATTCTCAAAAAGGTCTATATCTAGATATTTGACAGTCTCACTAAATATGGCTCATTAGAAATTTTGCTTGGACATTTTTACCGCATAATGAAAGATATTAGCTTAGCTGCAGTAATGTTCGGTAAAACTATTAAAAAAAGTAAGACACTCACCTTGGCGATTTTTCCTCCCTTGTACACATAGCTCCCTTCCACCGATTTAAATTCTAAATACCGTGTAACGCCCGTATGGATAAGCAATTTGACGAGAGAACCATTGGCCATAAGGAATTTGGGAATGAGATCGACATTCCAGTCTCTTCCACGTCCATATGATTCGTCTGGGGCTGGGACACCAAATTTTGCGAATAGTTCTTCCAGAGGGCAAATTGAAGCAGACTCTCCGCCGTAGTACTTGTTCCGATCGACGTGTAAAACCTTTTTACCGGACACAGACAGCATTCCACTTAAAATACATTCCTTTAGGCCAGTGCCCAACACAATAGCGTCGTATTCTTCATCCATGGCGTTTAATCAACAAATAAATTAACTAATTGACGGTGAAATACCGATTGACGGCCCACTTTTGTTAAAGAAGTGATACGTCACTATGAAATTGACAGCAAGGCAACTTTATAACGGGAAAATTACCAACCACTGCGCAAAAATTTTTTATTCCAATCCTTCCAACAGATGCACTATAAGTTATTTCTTTTTAACTATAACTTCCTCATAAATCATACGACACAATATATAACTAAATTCAACAGCAAATAGTTTCTTTTTAATAAATATATATTTTCTAATTTTTTTCTTTAAGTTGGCTAATCCGCGTTTTGGCAGTTATCTGCGACATTTATTAGACAAGGCTCAGCGCTTGCGCGTCACGCTTGAGAGGTGGATGGCCAGCAAGTAAAGAAAGAGATGCGATGAATAGTTCGACGTGTGCGATATCGGTGTGCGGTATATGGTACGGATATTTTTTTAAGGTTCTTCACGCGTAGTGACTTAGTTTTCTAATTTAGTGTACCTATGTCTCAATTGCTTTGCAAGGAACATATATCAATCAACAGTTACAAGAAGTTATGAGAAAAAAAGGTAAAAATATTGCAGAATCCACAAGTACTTATCACACACTTGCATCTCTCAAAATACCCTTTTGGGCACAGAACACGAAGTTTTGAGAAAGTGTATCAGAGGGAATTTTAAATATGATACTCTCCAATTTCAGTTGAAATAAGTCATTTTTTAATTACCGACCTAGGTATATTCCATAAATGCAATAAGTACAACTTCAAAAAATACCAAAGGTAAAAATTAAATAGATAGGTGCCTAAATAGTGGAATAAACTGCAGTTGCTACTGTCATGTGATCATTTTTTTTATGATTTTACTTGAGAAATATATTTTATTTTTAATATAAAATGAATATTTCTACTTATATGATTTTGTACCTAATCAAATCGTTTCATTTTATGAAGCAGTTATTATACTAATATTATAATACCTAGAGAGTTTGGTAAATTACATTTTTTTTTGTATAAAATAAATAATAGTTTTATTATCGATTGATTAATTTATATTAATAATTAATGCAGGACCCACAGTAGTTCACCACAACGCCTAAACTGTATATAAAACGATCACTAGTTAAACAAAATATCATTTTACTATACCTAAATTTCATTTTATTCGAGATGATATTGCCTAATAGGTAGGTTCAACATTTTCTTTAGAGTCTAACTCTATACTTGCATAATTTTGAAAAAAAAAACTATATAAAAAGTACCTAAGGGAGCTGCGATTTAGCAGTCGATGGGACGATGGGTATAGTCACTTATAAAAATTAGGATGTAAATAATTGTAAAGACTCTTACGAGTGCATATTATTGACATATATCTTTGTTAATAATCTTACATTATTTATGTTCCATAGTGGAATTTTAAATATGTTTATCTATTTTATTTTCAGGCATTTTCTTAGTATGTTTCTATGTATTTCTTCACAAATGCTCGTTTATTTGTGATATTAATAGTATAGCTAATTGAATTATCTATATCTTCATTGATAAAATAGAGTGGATTGTTATTGTACAGGATTTACAGAAAATTTTTAGTTATCTGTTTTGATGTAATACCTAAATATTTAATCTGGATTTCATAAAATTATTGCGTATGAATCCTAGTTAAAATGTAATATCTCATATAATAAAAAAAATTATACTTATAACAAAAATTATCTCAATAGAAATTGATATCTTTCAAATTTTGTGTGCGTGGCTTGTTTATTGTTATTTGATAAGATGTCTGAAATGTGAATTTAATCTCAATGCCTGTTTGTAAAAGATTTTTTTTTATCCATACTTACATTCAAAGTGTGTTTTTAATCACAGGTTAATAAGTTACATTTGTCCCGCGATTTTTCCTCTTCTACCTTTAGTATTATTTATTTTTTATTTTCAAAAGTAAAATCAGAATCATATTTTCATTTTCATTTCGGTTCTAATTGCCACTGTTAGCTGATAAGATTTAAATGTCACTATAATTATGATTTGTTTAAACTTTGCTGAAGAACATCAAGAAAAAATTACGTAAATATACTAATGTGTACAACATTCCAATTTATATCCTTTTCTTTTTGGTTTCGCAAGTCATAGGTTTAATTAAACATTAAACACACAACTACGAGATGAGATTTTGTAATTTTGATTACTTATCCGAATAGATATGCGTGTGATATAGAGATTGAATTTCTATCGTAATTATTTCTTTATGAAAATCATAATTTGAGAAAAATATCAATACTAATATTCAATTTACAGTCAGTTACGTCGGGTCTATAATTAAAACGTAAGACAGATCCCTATGTAACATTATTATGTTCCTTATGTTATCTCTATTTAAAAATAAAAACCTTTCTTTCCTTGATAAACCATATTTTTAAAAATTATACATGACACGTGCATTGCGGTTATATT
This sequence comes from Anoplophora glabripennis, assembly GCF_000390285.2. Taxonomy (NCBI): domain Eukaryota; kingdom Metazoa; phylum Arthropoda; class Insecta; order Coleoptera; family Cerambycidae; genus Anoplophora; species Anoplophora glabripennis. Next base: position 1,408,427 of record NW_019416219.1, on the reverse strand, counting down.
TGATTATAGAGTAAAGATACAAATGCAAATATAAAAATTTCAATTCAAATTTTATTCAGTTACATGCTTATGTATTTGAGTCATTCCAACAAGGAAAAAGTGAAATAATAAAATGCCTTATCGTAATTCCGGCTAATATTTATATATAAATAACAAAATAATATTACATTCTTTTGTAGATATTTTATGCTGCTATGTTTAGTTTGAAAATTTCCATATTTAAATCAGTACCTATTATGAAAATATTCAGCAGTCAGTTTCTAAAATTACAAATTTAGTAAAAGAATTATGAATATTCTCAAGACGAAATGTTATATCATTGTTTTGATTTCAACATAATTACTAATTACAGATTCTGCTACTGTCCCTGACCCTTTTTTTAAATATGTATTATCGTCATCGTGAAAAGGTCAGTACAAGACGTCAAAGGTATTGTTTAAGCACCAGAATGTCTATAAATTAATTAAAGTAGACTTTCAAGTGCTTCAAATTGTTTTGGCAAGGAAAACGTTTTTAAAAATAATAAATTTTATAAGGGGTTACCTACTGTTTTCATTAATTTAAATGTGATATGTCGTTCTAATACATACATATAAATATGTAGAATACATTCCTTTCATTAGTTTGAACAACTGTGTTTTTATTTCATGGAAAAGGCGAATTCGGCTCCCCTATACACGTGGTAGGTACATCCGTAATTGCATTTCATATGAGGGCGAAATTTATTCCACGAACGAATTGCTTTGTTCCCAGCATACATTTTTTACAAATGTGTCTTTCATTAGTTATTAAATGTCGGTATGTAATATCCCTACCTCTCTGAAAAGTTCAGAAAATTATTAATTGACCTTGTTTGGGTCAACAAAGTCTATATACAAAAGTGATAAATTAAACATTAGAGAATATAGATAAACATAGTGTCAAAAGAATAAACAACCACATTGTGTGCAAGCTTTTTTATTCTTACTTGACTTTATGTCATCTATATGGCATTGGCAATTTTCAATAGAGTGCGTGTGTTGTTATGTGGAAACAACTAAAGTTTGGTTACTAAACAAATTGTTAATAAATTGTCGTACAATTTGAGTTAAATTCAATATAAAATTATACCTATATGAGTATAGAAAAAAACTTCTTTCTTACTTTCTATGAAATATTTTACTTATTTTTAATGAAATTAATGTATTAAGTTAACGAGGTTTATTTTTTGTTTTCTGTTTTGGTGCTGTCTTATTTCGTCATTGCTTATGTCTCTTTAAGCCGGTCCTGGCAGTTTTCAATCATTCCCAAACCGCATCAAGGACCGAACCTTGAGCACAGTTGTTATAAACTTTTACGTTGTTAATTTAAAAACCTACTTTTAACGAATGGTGAGATCAATATGACATCATGGTCCGACTTACGATTGCAACAATTTCTTTCAAACTGATTTTGTCACATTTCGCTGCCTGGGAAGTGGATATGAAATAATTTTTCGATTGCTTTCGACTTTTATTGCTCTGATACAATTGTGTAAAGATATCGTTGTTGATAATTTATATAAAGTATACATACATGTTTTTTTCCCGGATACCTTAATATTAAATAACGCCTTTATTGGAAAATTTCCTGTGAACTTGACATAAATTGAGAAACTTATCGTGGATATTTACTTAAATATCGGGTGTGGTTTTCTTATCACTTGATGAAAAAGGTTTTTGGAAACTTTCGCAACATGCGGTGTTAAAAAAATAATTTTAATGCATGCAGGATTTCCATTGTAAATATATAACCCATTATACTATTCCTCTAAATATATGAGAACTTTTATTCGGTTTTCCAAAGTTGTGCCAAAGATTTGACAAAGAGGTGCCAAATATTTTTTGTTCAGAATCCTTTTCAAAAGATTTGATATTATACTTAACAAGTATTTTGTCATTGTTGTTTTTACGCTCCCAAGTTAGTCATATAACAATTTCGATCACCTTGCAACCTGACTTAGATAAATTGATAATATAGCCACACAATAGGACATGACAGAATAGCCAATGTACACGTAATATAAATTCCTAATTTGTAGCTTCTACCTCACTCATGCTTCAATATTTGAGGAATTCCAATAAAACGATAAAAAAGTAATTATGCTGGTTGTTGACTTTATTTTATATTTTCTGTTATACAAGGTGTACAGTGCTGTGATGGTCATAAAACCAGAAGATGATAGTTTAAGAAAAACTAAGACCATTCGTTTTCAAATTTAATAAAAGATTTGGTTTCTGTTTCATTATTTCTGAGTAGCTGAAAGTATGGCAACTTAACTTGATACACAGAAGACATATGATGTAATAGAATAGAATAGTAGAAATCATTTATGTCAAATTTGAAGAAATATGTTCATCCGCAGTTCTTGAATCTATGTAAAGCATTTAACTGTGTGCTGCATGACATTTTATGGAAGAAATTACTTTTTTATGTAATTTTCATCATATTACCCACCTATTAGCCATTAATTTGTAATTTACAGTTTCGTTTACAATGGAATAATATCTAATTGTCTACAGTCAAATTTTAGAGTACCCCAGGGTTCCGTCTTGGGTCCTTTATGTTTTCCAGTATATGTAAATGACTTGCCAAGAATTTTTGAAGAAGAAATATATAAAATATGCTGCTTGCTGATGAAACAAGTATCTCGGCTTCGAATTTAAACTTATGTACAGCACTACACTACATGATATTTCCTAAATTCAGAAAACAGAATTACTGATCCACTCGGTTATAACATAGTCTATCACAACCTCGATCTTACTTTCGGGATATCACCCTATACAGCTAGAGTTTTTCACAGCAATCAAAGGCTATCTCAAAAACGAAATACGTAGATCCGTGACCCATAGGATAAATAACGTTTTAATTTTTGATGTTCTATCACTCTCTATTTTTTATTTAATAGTCCGACATGGGCCTTATGAAAACGACCCTGGCCAATAATGTCACCTAATTGTAATCTATTCACATTTAACTTTTTTGGCCCTGAGCATTCAACGATACTAAACGTTTTTTTTTTTTTCAAATTGCGTTACAGATCCAGTAAGATGTCGAATTTCGCTAGCGCAGAGAAAGCAGCCATAAATCCACCGACCGACACGAACTCCACCCAACCATCGAACGCTCACTGCTCCACGTACACCTTCCCCGAGGTGATCCGTTCTCCGGAAGTCAGAGGTCATCTCCGCAGCGTCAGCCATGGAGGCGGCACCTCCTTGGGCGGCGGCAGCGGTTCGGCCGGAGTTGTCGGTCGCTCGGCGATGAAGGGAGCGCGAGGCCACCAGAGGGCGCTGTCGCAGGGCCAGATTTCCGACTCTGGAGGAGGGCCGAAGCCTGGCCACAGCAGGGTCGGGTCCAAGACAGATTTCATTCTTCCACCTGGTTACAAGGAGCTGGAAAATGCCAACGGGCCGGCGCCGAGGAGTTCGGCGAAGGGACACTCGAGGCAGGCCTCCAGGTTAGTGTTTTTACTACTATTTTCCATTTGTTTGTTTGTTTGGGACGCTTACATGACAAGCCGAAATACCACGGTACAAAGACAACAGACACGGTATAGCCGTAAACCTAAATTGGTTCGCTTGGGGTATGACGTCATGTGGAGACTGATCTAAGAGGTTCATTAAACAATTTCAAAATTTAACTACACAGAACCGAGATTGCCGCGTCTCGACTTCTAATTTTCTCTCTGTTCTAGGTCGGAGTCGATCTACACCCTGAGGAGGACGGCGCCGCCGCCCCTCTGGAGGAGGATACTGTGCGCCCTGATCCGGCGCTCCCCCAAGAACGAGCAGGAGGAGCGGTACCGCACGGTCGTTCCGAATCACACGGTGCCCCCTAAAACGCCCCGCAAGGAGCACCCGAACGGCAGGCGGCCGGACAACAAAATCAGGACTACCAAGTACACGCTGTTGTCCTTCCTGCCCAGGAACCTGCTCGAGCAGTTCCACAGGGTGGCCAACCTGTATTTTATCTTTATAGTGTTGCTCAACTGGCTGCCGGCCATAAACGCGTTCGGTAAAGAGGTGGCCATGATCCCGGTAATGTTCGTGCTCGGTGTTACGGCTGTGAAAGACTTGTTCGAGGACCGCAGGAGGCACGCCAGCGATAAAAGGATTAATAACTCCACCTGCAGGATATATAACAGGTGAGCCTTTGTATAAAATATTTAACTTCGAAATTACCGCTTCAAATGATATAATTTGCGAGAGTTTGCGCGTTAGAGTGATCCTAGTTAGTAGCTGTAAATACAAATGACAACATGTGTGTAGATTTACCGAAGTACACATAAATGTCAGACGTAAACGTGTGCCGTATCGTGTGGGTGGTGCATATCGAAACATTTGAAACCATACCTTCAAGTTATATAAATGTGCTATCAGCACTACCATAGCGACATGTTAGAACATGATAGCCAGTAGTAATGTAATGAAAATTCTGAGTTATGTTCCTAATCATGAATGTCTCTTAGAAAGGCGACTGCCAATTGTTGAATAATTTTCCGATTTTCAGGAGACATAGCTCTCGTCATCAGAATTGCAGATATTTAAGATAATGTCTAATGATGGATTTAGATTATAGACCAGACCTGTTTTGAGGTGGATATGAGAGAGGGCAAACAATTTTTTTCTGGATTACCTTCAGTACAACTCACATAATAAAAGTGTAGATCCCTAGACCTGGGCGAGGTCCAGAACATTTTCAAAATTGCAAAAAATGTTTAAAATTTAAAAAAATACATATTTTATCAGAGTTTTTTACTTATATCTTGGAATCTTTTGGAAGAATATTGAAGAGGAAAAAAGCTTTAGAATTGAATTTTGTACAATATACTGGAAGTTAAAAATGTTTAAATTTATTGCCGATGTTGCAAAATAACAATAATTGATGGAAAAAAGGCAAATTAAAGTTTTTTGGATAATTTTTTTAAAATATTTTAATTGTTCCGAGGGCATTCTAACCTTGGTAAAAAAAACTTTAGAGTATAATAAAACAACACACCAAATTTCATTAAAATCGGTTCGATAGTTTTCGCAAAATAATTTTTTGAAAAAATTTTCGAATTTTCAAAATGTTGCACAGCCTCAAATAAAGCATCTAGATACTTGAAAATTTTTTCACATAGAAAAGACCGCTTAATCTTACAAATGGTTTTTGAAAAAAAAATTTCAAAATATTTTTCAAAAATTTATTTTGCGAAAACTATCCAACCGATTTTAATGAAATTTGGTGTGTTGTTTTATTAATACTTTATTTATACTTTAAAGTTTTTTTACCAAAATTAGAATGCCCTCGGATCAATTAAAATATTTTTAAAAAATTATCCAAAAAACTTCATTATTTTGCCTTTTCTTCATCAATTATTGCTGTTTTGCAACATCGGTAATAAATTTAAACATTTTTAAATTACAGTAAGGTATATTGTGCAAAATTCAATCCTAAAACTTTTTTCTTCAATATTTTTCCAAAATACATAGCTTCCAAGATATAAGTAAAGCGAGCTTTTAAAAATTCGACTGCCATGTTAATTTGGGAAAATTTGTTCCAGTCCAAGTTACTTACACCACATATTACAACTTACACTATCCTATACTTTTGTGCTTTTAACTCAAACATTATGTCGTAGGTACAGAATTTTATCTGATTATTTGTCATCATTATTTTTATATGAGTATCGACTGCTTCGAAACACGAAGCGTCCATTATCCAAAGAACCTACACTCGGCTAAAGTAAACAAACAAATAACGGGCGCAAATAATATTACGTTGATTATTTTTCCGTTGTCTGCCATTACGAGAGATTGAAGACATTCATTATATGTGAATCTCTACCTTGCTGCTATTGTGGTATCGATTGCCTGTCGTCAATTTTTATATGTACAGGGTGGTCCCGCGAAAATTGATCAAACCTTATATCACTGTTGTAACGTAAGAAAACACCCCAAACATATAAAAATGTATGGGGTGTTTTATTTAAAACAATATATGTAATGTTTCCAAACTTTTTAACTACGTCACAAAATGAAACTAGGTTAAAAAATACGAAAAAAATATGACGTCTGTATTTTTGGTTTTTTCATTCTGTTTTCATTTAAGTCCTAACAAAAATTAAAATATCCGTTTTTATGTCATCAGTTGAAAATTTTTAATTTAGTACTAAATGTAGTAATTTTTGGAATATAATCTATTGCAATTCAATTACTGCCATGTTGCCAGATTAATCCACCAAACTTATAGGCATAAATAAGGCTAATAGCTAGAATCTGTTGTAATAAAATAAAATATCTTTTTACAAATTAAATGTAACTCATAAAATTATGATTAGAAATTTCAGATATATGTTGGCAAATATCAGACCCATAAAATGTCAATTAAGTTTCTAGCCGTCAAAATTTTGAAATGGTAATGGTAAACGAACGAAAAATTATCTAACTCGTAACAAACCGCTCAATCTGACAATGACGACTTTTTCCATTTTTTTCTATCATTGTGAAATCATTGAATTTATAGAATTCTATCTAAAACATCGGTGCAGAAATCGTTAACAATTTGCCACCCCCCAACAATGTGCCGCCAGACATTTTGTGATTTAAAAAAAAAGTAATTAAACATTTATTTGTTTGTGGTGTCTTTTACACTTATTCTTGAGTAAGGTTGCCACCAATTTATGGATATATCTTACAGCGTTCATTGGTCCACCTACAGGGTGTTCGGAATTGACCCGGAAAGTCAAATTTTTCAAATTTTAATGCATCGTACACGAGTTAGTGATTACTCTTTTTTTCCCTTTTTTTTAAGAAGTGTGATTTTTCAATTTTTGTCACTAAATAACACACTAAAACTTGACAGGGATATTTTTATTATTTGAACTACTTTTTCGAGTACTTACCCAACAAATCGTGATATTTAAAAACCTCTTTCGCTCAATTTCGTGGCCCGTAACGCGTCTTTGTCGGCAAATTACTCCTTTAGCGCTACGAAATAGTCCGCTTTGCTACGCAACAGTCACGATTTGTCCCGTTGCTGTTTATTTTATTACTCGAAACCCACAAGATTGCGATTGTAATTTGTTTCTGTCATTGTTTAATAAATAGTATCCAACTATTGTTTACGTCGTTACGTCGTACCGCACTGCTGAAGTGGTATTGTGTAGGAACACGCTACATTTGACAGTGTATATCGTATTATCATAAACAAATAACCCACGGGGGCAGTAGATAAAGGCTCTGAATGAATCACTCGACGATAAAGGGTTAGAGACTTTCGGTAATCCCTTTGATGTTTCTGACCGAACTCTTATGACCTTTTGACGGGCTGGCTCGTTAAATTGCTAATGAATGTTTTGCATTACGTTTTGCTGCTATTTTCATAACAACTTTCTTAGGGGTAAATATTAAACATGTGTTTCAATAACTTAGGAGGGGATTGTTGGGGAAGTTGTGTAAATTTTTTCTAAATGCCGAGTTTTTAAAAGTTCTAATTTGCCAATCTTTCCGACATTCTATACTGGCTTATCCAAATGGGATGCATTATTTTGTTTTTCGTTATTGTTAAAAAATTCATTTCAAACATTGTTATGCTATTTTTAATAAAATTTTCAATGGATAAATTAAGTAAATGTAAAATTTTCATCACCTGCTTAAAATTTAATATTTATGATGAATTTTTGTGTAAACTGAAGTGATTTGGCTCGTATTATCTATCTTTCATTGTAGAATAGTATTCAGTGACAACATTAGACATTTTTTTTATGCAAACAAATCAATGCTGCTACCTAAGACAGCCGAAAAATGAGTTTCCTTATTTCAATTCTAACATTAGAGCAGTCATAAGGATATTAGTTAAACATTCTATTTTTGTTCGAAGGCCGTTCAAACAAGATTTTCAGACAAAGAGTTCCACGTGACCTTTAATCCACCATGTACTGGTACGACTGAGAAATAAAATGTATGAAGTTGTTGGCTCATCTTATTCATTAAAAAAAACGCAAATAGTAAGATGTACGATACTTAATATACCAAGTTGCCAGCTGCGCGTTAGCCATTATCAGTTTCATAAGAAATGAAAGTCCAGTTTTGGGTAGTTACGGCTTGTTTGTTTAAATTTGAACAAATTTCAGCCATGCCATAAGGTTTTAAAAACTGGTGCTTTAGATATAAAGACGTTATCGAAGAGATTTGTGTTCATTAAAAATGTAATCGTTATCTGGTAGGTATATGTGACATTGACCTTGGCTTTAATGCCTTTCACAACATCATAAGATTGTATGTTGGCATTGCTCCATCTGAAGGTATAAATAAATATGTATGCAGATAAATGCATATACTTAATCAGTGTTATTTTAATAATTTGTCCTAAATATTTCACAATTAAACGTAACAACAGTCTAAAAATTATTTGTTTGTGTAGAATGTAGTTCGGTTTTAGTGTTGTTCTGGAGTAATTTCAACTTCAATTTATACTTACCATCTTTAGCGACCATCTTTACCATCTTTTTAAAAGTTAGGTTTATCATGCAATATCATAGACATTTAAAAGATACAATTTTAATTTGTATTTTGTAACTGGATAAGTACCTACTTTTTTAATTATTTTTCGTGTATACACTGTTGTGCATTTAGCATGAAAATGAAGTAAGTAAAATAAAAATAAATAAAATCTTGATAGAGTCGCTTCATCAAATAACTATTGACCTTTCTTTCTCTTTTAGTGAGCTCTCCATAAACTAAATTTAGAACCGTTTACTGGGTATATATTCTTAATAATCATCTATTATACTTTCCCGGAAATAAATAAGAAAATATCCGAGTATTTATTTTTGGAACCCCACATTACTTGGATGTCCAACCTGGACTGGAAACTATTCCGACCGTATTATTTGCCTCGGATAACGATGCCTATTAGAAACAATTAATTCAGAGCGGGTCGTTAGCACTTACTTATCACCGATACGTGAGCATAATTTATTAATATCGCTCTTTCTTATACTCGTACGTAGAGGTGTTTCAATATCTCATGAGCCGCGAAATGCGCGAAAGGCGTGGCGTATCCATATAATTCTTCTAATAAGCACGTTGTGAAAACATTGACTCAGAACTAGACCAAGTGCATCATTACAAGTAGAAATGAACTATGGCGCTCTATAAAGTCAACTGGCGAACGTTCGTTATATATATATATATATATATTTTATTGTTTAAATTAAAATAATAAAGAATAGGGCATTTTATTATTAGATTTGTAATCGGATCAAAGGCTTGTTTACGCTACGAGAGCTCGAGAGAGACTGTGAATAATAGGTGTAATGTTTTTAGGACGTAGAATAATTTAGGCGACGGTCGGAATTATGTTTCTGCGCATATGAAGGTCAAAGCTCATAAGATTTTAAAACACCTCTACGTACGATGCCGATTTGTATATCGAGGTTAATGCACCTGTCGATATAAATTTCCGCGGCCATTGCAGGACCTTTCCTAATTCGCGATGAAATCACGCTTTCGTGCCTTGTAAACCCCCCTGACGACGACGGAGCGGCCTGCCTGGTGTATGTAATGTATGTTTTATTTATGAAATTAACTGCCCGCTACCAGAGTAAGCAGAACTAAGCCAGGGTCAGCGTTAGCCTGACATTTTCAGAAGTTGTAATGTATTCCATGTATACCGCACGTTATGTTTTAATGGCTTTTGCCGGATAGAACCAGACTCGGAATCATCAATTATTTCAAAGAAAAAAGTTTCTGCGTTCTGGTTACAGAATGGACAATATTTTTTTGTCGAGACCGTTTATCTTTATTGCATTTTTAGTTGTTATCGAGGTTATTATCCAAAATACGGGAGTGTTACAGAAAGTAATTGCATATTGGCAACATTTAGTCTTAAAGTACGTATTTATTGATATGCAGATACTTTATACAATGCAAAATTATAACCCACAATACGTACTGACTGTGAGGCATCAAAGTAGACGTTCGATCACAGTCCTTCATGAGTTCACAGAGCCCTGTAGCCTTTCTGTATTTTACCCATGTTTGGATTGTCGCCGACTGGAACTGATGATTGACGAGTTTAACTTAGTATTTTGGTTTTCTCTTGCAGTTTCCTAGTTCTAATTCCATATTGTTTGGAAGACTTTTCAGTTTCCGAAATTCGAAACCAAGGTGAATTTCATATTTTTTCAGTGCGCTGTCTGCTGCTGTTCTGTCGATAGCATCTGCCTCTGGCGGTGTCGTCTGCCGAACCCTCGGTGTTTAGGGGGGCATTTTTGGAAACTTCGACAATAAATTTGCTGTTATTTCTTGAAACGCCCTCGTATGATTAATGTTGGTGCCTCAACAAAAACTGGAACATGATAGTTAAATACATATTTCTACAGTTTCTTCTTGCCAAAGTATGTCACGACGATGCTATAGCTGATGGTAATGATGAAAGGCGTATCCTAGACTTTCGCAATTTTTTCACTCAACCGTATCTGCTCGTTAATTAAGCATTACGTAAAACTAGCTTACTTAATAGATGGACATTCAAGTTGCACCAAGTGGATTCCTTACCATTCTTCGAGATCTACTTTTGAAATCTTGGTAAACAGTTTTACTACACTGATTAAAAAAACAAGATTGTCTCGTTTTCAATAACGTTAAGTATATACTAAAGTGAAGGGGATGAGATGAAAAAAATAATAATTTGACAGCCAAAACAAATGATAGTTATTTACACCATAAAGGAGGTAAGTATTATTTACCAGTCGAGGACGATTTTGCGCCCGAACGGTGCGTGGGCTGGCAATAGAGTCCGAGTCCTAATAAGATTGCGCAGTTTTTGAAACTAGAACATCCTGAAACATATACAGGCCATTTATTCTGAAGAACATCGGCAACGTTACTGGCTGATACAGGAGTTGATGTATTAGCAATCAAGAGACATGGTGGGTGGAAATTAGCCACAATTGCAGAAAGTTATGTTGCGGACAGTTTAAGTAACAAAAGTGAAATAGCCAGCAGGATTCTTTACAATGACACTTCAACTTCAGGTTCTAGTATTACGTCGCATCATGCTGTTTTAATCAGTCCGATAATATTGAGCTCCCGGTGACTGAAATGGAGCGGTCAAATCATTTTGAGAAAAATGTGACAATTAGTAAAAGCGAGGGGAATAATTATCCAGATTTTATAAATGTTATTAAATGTAATAACTGTACAATTACTATAAATATTCATTCATAATAATTAATAAAATGTAATGTTCATCAAATAAGTATTTATATTTATTTGTTCATAAAATATACATTTATAACTCGAAGTCGCTTTTTTCCCTAGGAAGGTAAGTTACCTCACTTACCTCCTGTTGTCCATAGCAACTTCTACTTCTACGGTAAATTCCACTTACCTCCTTAAACAATGTATTAATAGTCTATTTACTATAGTGGGAGCAGATAAAAGTTTTATTCTGAAAAATTGTTTTATTTTTGGGTAATTTTTACGTTTGGTTTTTGTAATGTAGCAGTATAACGCAGTTCATCACTTTCCCTTGAGCATTTTGATAGACAAGTCCAATTTACGTATTCATATAAAACGAAAGTGTAAATTTGAGGAAACATTTAACGCATACGCTTGCGTTAGAAAGCACTATTAGAAGTACCTAGTTTTCCATAAATGTTTGCTCTTGCTTTACCATCAGTGCCAGTAAAATATCCCGTGTAAAAGTTGTAATTGAAAATTAACTGTGATTAATGAAAGTATAGGAAATACTTTTAGTTCATTTAAAGATCATCTTAATACAAAAATGTATTGAATGTTAATATTCGACCTTATTAAAAAGTGATTAGATATATTTTATCTCAAAAAATTTATTCAATCAGTAATCAATATTTGGTTACATATCTCAGGAATTATTTATATTTTATTTATCAATGTTGACTAAAAAAACAAATATTTCAAATTGAGAACTGAAAAATTCGACACAAACAAAATATCTATCTGTTTCATTTTGCTTTAAATAATTATTGAAGTCATGTAGATTTCCTATCTTTCTCTAATAACAAATATACCTACTTAATTCACAGGCAAGGACAACATCTTATTAGGTACCTTTACACTTACGCTCAATCGTGAGCGACTGGAGCGCCCATATTGTCCATGTCATTGGAAAATTTTCTAGTACAGCCTCTCAAGCGTCTCAAAATCGATTTTACAATTATTTTCTTGATAAGTAGTCGATAATGTATAATAAATAGATATATACTCAAATTTGTATTTGAAAAAATTCCAGGATATATGATTCACGACCTCCAGCTTATTGATACCTACTTCAATTAAGTATTACTTTGATTGCGGTTAAAACAATTTGTTCTTAGAAATAACATAACAGTGACCCATATCAGTATATCATGCATGTTTTCCATACTTTCGAGACACTTCTTATAAAATCAAACACATAAATAATACATGTAAAATATTTACACTTGTTTTATTATCTTGTTATATTTTATCGACATCTAAACCACCAGAGAAGCAAGCATATTTAGATATATCGTAAATTATATATTTGCGTACATCAAATATGACATTTACTTATAAAATTTAGTCTATTATATCTATCTAGCTTTTGGCTTATTAAATATTAGGAATTTATTATCCATTAGTTTTTTTTATACGTACTTGCCTGCGATAAGCAACCAACATTGCACGATTGTCACTGTCGACGAAAAATCCCTAAATCCTAGCGTCTTCAATATTAATGATTCGTTTATAATGAACAATGACAAACGGGTACATCTATGCTGGAGATAATGCGTTCCCTATTGGTTGAGTAAAATGTGAAAAATTACACCAATCTTGTGTTTTAACGTAATCTTGAATCTTTCGAGCAAAACTATTAGTCATTTGAATCCGTTCTGTAGCGATTCGACAGTACATTTTTGCATTCAAAATTACAGTAAATCTTTTTAAAATATTTTAACAAGCTTATCGGGTCAACAGTCCCGTCCTGGCTAGCAATATTGGAAGAACGAAATGAATTGGAATTTCCAGAATATCGTAGTGGAATATACCGCACCCTTCCTTCGACTGTTTGCAGTATCCACAGATATTAATTGATTATTTATTAAAACCTTATTTACCGTATCCGTGTCTTTCTGCACGATATCTATACATGAACTATAATCCTGTGGGGATGCTTCCATTATATATGAGATATGGCGTAGCGGTTAGCCACAACTGTTCGCTCTACGAGACTAGGGGGAGAGTACAGTAATGTTTTTTTTTTAATTGTTACGCAAAGAAAAGGGGGCAAGTCGCCCAAGTTGTTGGAACACTGTGAATCGAGTTCTATCACCATCATTTTGTTATCTCTACTGAATCTTCAAAAAAATTTCAGTGAATAATAAGTAACCTTCTTTATTATTTTTTAAGTAATTGAAATCGAAAATAAAATATTGGATACCAAATGAGAGGCTCATTTACTTACTGGTTTCTTCTAATTTTACTTCTGTTCTTGTTTAACTCTCCATTTTGTGGGATCTATGTATATCTATAGGAATTTTACTTAGCTTGTCATAATTTTAAGGAAGCTAGTTCAGTGTCACAAAAATTAATTACTAAGGAAATTATTTTTCTAGCATGGTTCAGATATTCTTGATTGAAATGGATTAAAAAATTATTGCTTTTTATCAGACTTGACTTACAAGACTGCAAATAAGAAACATTACTTAAATATGTATGAAATAAAGCTGTTGTAAAATTAATTATCAGTTAGAAAAGTATGCACTGTTTTTAAACAATTTATTTCATTCTCTTGGAATCTGTTTATTAAAAAAATGCTTTTCAAGATGGGAAATTGATTTGATTTTTTAAATTTTGGGAAAAGTGATTGAAAAATCTTTAATACACACATATGTGTCATTTTATATATTGTAATTTTTTTTTGCGTTTCTTAGAAAAAATCGTACATTTTTCTTGAATAAATATCTAATTTTTTTTTCTATCTATTGCTATTATTAAGTAGCCTTCAATCACAGATTAGCCTTTAGAACAAGGTTAAATTTTGGAATATTATTTTTATACAAGGTGTTCTTCAGTTTATCCACACATATTAGTGAGGAAAGATATTTAAAAATCTACACACAGGATGTATGAAATTAGGTAATTCTGACATCATATAAATTGTGTTTATTTTGTCGAGTATCGTATAATGTAACCAGTTCATTAGAATTCCACTTATTTGTGTAAGAATCAACAATTGATTCCAGAAAATGGATATGTATCCGGAAATTTTATTGCACAATACACAGCAACATTAAAATCCTACAAAATTCATAATCTCTTCAAACTGTATTAAGCGATTCTACTAAAATGAAAATAATATAATCTTTCTCCGTAATGAAAGCTTAAATTTTAATTCTTATTGTAAGTTAATATACAGGCTGTATAAAAATTAAATCGCATCTTTATTCTTTTAAATATTATGGAAAACAAGTATTTTTTTTTCTGAAGATTATATCAAATGAAGTCAAACAATTTTCTTCTATACCAAAATTCTAGGGCAAAAGATATCTAGTCTGATAGACAAGACGTAATATTACGGGAAGTACCAAGTACCATTTAAAATAAAGAAAATTTCTACAGGAACAGAAACCTCATAATGATGTCTCATAACGCGCCCTTTATTTGTTAAGGTTAATTGAGGTTTGGATATTGATTTTTTCCACAAAAAATGAACATAACTGTTTATTTAGTCCGGACTTAATGACACAGGCGTTTTGGTAAACGTTTATAACTCAGGGTTGCGCAAATACAAACATTTCTTTTGTTTTTTCCATACATAGTACACGACGTTCTGATCAAGGAGTTTGTTAATATTTACTTGAATGTTTTGTTTATCTTACGTATTGCAAGCATATTCCATTCCCGTAAAGCAATAAAATTGAGCGTGGGGTTATTAATATTGACCAGACTGTTGTTCGACATATGTGCTACATTCTGTGGTCAAATTGTGCATGTAACGTCTTGGTATTGTCTCCCGAAATGTCTTGCAATGGGTCCGTAGATGTAGAATTTATAAATATATAATTTTTACGAATATTGTCACGATTTTCATAGGTAGCTTGTTGCTTTTTTGTTTGTTTTAAACCTACACGCGGAGCTTTATGTTGTGATCAAAATTATATATCCTTGAAATGTTGATGGAACAAGTTTTTTCTGCTTAATTCACGGATGGGTATTTGATTTTATTTTTGTGTAATTCAATAAGTCTCGCGGAAATAGTAAATAAACAAATATGTAATTAGAAGAAATATAAAAAATTGTTATTTTAAAGATTTCTGGAAAAGAGTAAGGTTAAAATCACGTTTTGTTTGGGAAATATATCAAACATCAAAAATGTAATAAATGAAATTTACCAAAAGTCTAGTTCAAGATTATTCTTGTTACTTTAAACTTAACATTGTACAACCATATTAGCAGACATTTAAAAAATACGCGCTACACCCACTCCGTCTTTCGCTGCTGCGCGACGGTAACCGTGACCACCGCTGTAAACACTTTATTTAGAGGCGAGCTATGAGGAGCCCACGGCACGTCGAGTTAAATTGTCTGCACATTATAAATTTAACATTTCATTTTTAATGTATTTCATAAGACTTATCTATTTAATTATGTAGATTACATTGTAATCTAAATTTTAAATTAATTTTTTTTACTATGAATATTTCCAGAGGGCGGCGCGCCATAGCCCTCCCGCACCAGCCGTCACTGCTTACAGTACTAGCGCACGTTTCAAATAACAATCAATTTGACCGACATTAACACATTTTGTTCGTCTCTTCTATCTAACTTATTTTTATGTGAAATAATGGAGGCAACATTATAAGGGAGCTGAAATATACCTACCTAATAAATATTGCTTAAAACATAAACTGAATGTCATAATTCGTTTATGTTTTTAAAAGCAATATGTAATAAATGGCACAAATATGTAAATATTCGATTAAAAATACTCGATTGTTTATTTGGGATACGTGTATTTTCTACAGATTTTACACTACAGAAAAAATTTTGATTTACTATAGTTACATTTACATTTTTTCCAATTTTTTCTGGGGAAGAACTGGTTTCTTTCGAAGCCAAATTTTGGATATCTGGCCTGACATAAATTTAAGAAGTCTACAGGGTGGTTCACTATGTTTATTTTAAGAGTTATAAAAAAATGTTAAATTCAAATGGTGCCCGATTTTTTATGAAGTTTTCACAAATGATAGTTGAAAAATAAATGAAGCACAAACAAAATGACCGCGGATGTTAACTTTCTTAATTTAATGGAACACTTTGTATATTTTTATTGTTAAACGGGGAGGGGAGTTAAAATATAGAGAATCACCCTGTATATAAATTTAAGAAGTCTGTCATGCATGGGCGTAGCTAGGGGGACCGACCCCAGAAAGCTCGATGCCCCCGCCAGAAAAGAAGATCTAATATTCTCATCTACGTCATATCGTAAGTAAGTTGCTGATTGCGAGAAGAGTTTTTTTTAGAGGCCTCCATAGAGCTTGCAACTCCAAGGGAAAATTTTACCTACGCCCATGCCGTCATAGTTGGTGGAATGGATTCTTAACGCATGTAAATAATGCCACAAGAATAGCGAATTGTTAAAATTTCTTGAGGAATTCATTGGGTTAGGCGTAAAACCCGTTAAAGATGCCGCATCCCTTTGACGTCGTCTTCTGAAAGTAGGGAACTAGATTACCTACTTGGAAAACGAAAAGCAGTTTATTGGATGTGACTATGCGAGACGCCCAAATCCTCCATAAAATCCGCCTGAGTCATATCATCGAAGCGAAAGTGTCTGCTATTAACCGGTCGACCCTGATACAAATTAGTTTACGCATTGCTCGCCGATAATAGGGTAACAGCGAGCGTCCGCCAACCAGGCACGCGTCTATTTAAAGAATGATCGGAAGGATACGATTTGTATTATGGCACAAACGTCCTACATCTGCCTGTAACGTTGAAAAGTTATACGCAGAAGGTGCTGCCATTGTGTATCTTCATTCTGTTTACCAAGAATCTCCTTTGTGAAGAGAACGGTATATTTTGAACCACATAAGGATGAATGGATTCAAATGTGTAAATTGATTTGTTTGAAAAGTTTTATTTTTTTATTTAAAAACCACTCGCTTGGCTGCATTGCAATTTTTCCAATTCTTTTCATTCAAACATCTTTCTAGCCTCTATTGTAGTTATTATTGAACTATTCATATTTATATATTTGCAATGTGATCGGCATTATCGCAATCTCCTTCTATAATAATTATTTTAACGGTTTATTCACAGTTCTCTTCTTTTTTTTTGTCGTAGTCAATACATTATTAAAATTCCATTAGGAATAGTGCTTGTTGTGTACTTTTAATCAATATGACGGGATAATTACGATCCGGTCGCCGCAATACTAACAGACCGATAATAGTTTCTGATTTCCTTGCCCGCAAATCGATTGTTCACCTACACAGCAATAAAAATTTATAAAGCGGAAAATCTCCTGACATGCCGTGCCGTTATATTATTTTTCCTGTCGCTTTAGGGTAGGTTTGTTTATTGATTATTTGTCTTTTAAGAGTTGCACATAGGTAATGATATTTGAATTTAAATCAAAGTTACGGCTAGATATCAGAAGTGGTATCTCTCTAACAGTGGTTCAAGGCAGAGTAATAAGAATCCTTGTTGAACCATTGTTAGTGAGATACAAACCCTTCTTTGGCCATCATTTGTTTAAACGTTTTAGCACTCACGGTAGATGGACAAGGAACTTTTTTTTTATTGAGCGTTGTGATCTTTATATTTCATTCTTAGAATGTATTAAATTAAATTTAAAATTATTAATAACGGAAATGTTGTGGCAGGGCAGAGATATGACTAATAAGTATTTTTGCAAAATTATTTTTATACAAAAACTTCCGTACATATCGAATAAAATATTATGTTTCTATAGATTCACCCTTTAAGTGTGTACAAGTACTCAATAAACGTCCTGTATAGCTTACGCTTTCTGCGCGTAAATATATTTTTTATTTCGTGTACGTTGTTGGTGTTAAAAATATTAAATATGCTAATTATTAAGCATTTAAGAACAGAAACAAACTGTGACTTAATAATCTGTTTGTAAAACTGATGCCATAAGAACCGCTTCTATTGCCTCAAGAAGCGCTTCTGATTTAATTCCTAATAATTAATTCTTAGTCAGACCTTCGAGTCGAATCATTTTCATCGGAGAAAGTGAATCTGAGAAATATTTCCATATATTGCGCGGCTTTGTTGCACAATTTGAACGCTCGCCATTAAAAAAATAAAACATTGCAAAACGTCGTTTAATTGTCTTTCGTATTACTTTCTCTAATAATTTTGCCGGTTAGCATGTATGGAATATTTTATAGTACTCTGCCTTATTTATACAATAAAGACGTTGGCCTTTGGAGTATGTAAATTGTGACACTGAATTGTTTCACTGCCAAATAAGCGACATGACAATAATTTTTACAGTTAGCAATTGGTGTTACTTTTGCTGTGGAGAGTGTGTCGTGAAGTTCGTTGAATGATGGTTTTTTTGGCTGAAACAAGGAAAACGTTAAAAAATATATATCAAAATAAAACACATTTTGCATTCGTTTATTTTAAATAGTTTACTTATGGGATGATTGCAAACAATTCTATATGTATTCATTTCAACCATGTTTCTAAATGTTGGAACCCATACCGCTATGAAACGTAAGAACATTCTAAATTCATATATTACTAATTGTTCACTTATTTATTTATTTTTTAATGTATTCCGTATTTGAAACTTATCACAGAGGTGAGTCATAAGCGATAATTTCGCAGTAAAAACATATTTTAGTAAACAAATTTGAACCACTGCATCTAACAGTGTAAATAATAATTGTACGTATTTTGTGAATCTTCGTATTAATAGAAACAAAGTCCTTAGTTTTTTAACTAACACCATCTGTTTATTAAAAAAAGAGAAACCACCACGAAAAGGTGTACCTATGAGAAATTTAATTAACATATTTTATACGTGTTTAGGAAACATCCTGTATATCTACATCGCTTTTAATTTTCCATACATTTGTTTTGTTTATTAGTAGATAATCGTATTATTTACATAAATATTTACTAACATTTATCTCGTAACTATCATCAAAAGCATTTGAAAATTCAATCCTAGTGATAACAAATAGTAGGTAATTAATAAATAATTTAATACTAAATAAAGTTGTGTGTATACAGGGTGTAAGATATTTGACTGCCATTACTTCAACATGAGATAGAGTTGTAATCATAAATGAACAAAATAGTTGTATATTAGAAGGGCGTAGATTACAGTTTTCAAAATACAGCGAGTATTAATATCGGGGACTTTCATCACATCGTGACAACAGCGCTTAACCTAACGCTACACAGCTGGTGCATACCACGTGTGCACGCGGCAGACTTGACCTACGGAAAAAATGTAAAAACTATTATTATGAAACATTTAGTAAACAAGACAATTGTTTTCCAGTTTTTAAATAAATAAAATAAAATGTATTGATTTTATAATACGATAGTGTTGCGCTTAAATTTTAAATTTAACTTTTAATCAAATGAATTTGAAAAATATGCCATTAAAGTACCCAAAGATTCACGTCGTCCAAATTTAAATTTAAAAGCATAAAGGAGTTCAAAAAAGTGATAAACATTATACTTTATGGTATTCTATGCACGTAGTTATGCCAATATTCCTGAATTAATCGAATTTTAATATTTTTTTTTCCTCGAAAACGGTTGAAGATTTAGGGAATTTTCGTTGCCAGTACCAATAGTGCAATGTTAGGTTGTCTAAGGTCGGCTTGAGTTTATGAAAACTCCGTATAAACTCTTGATTGTATTTTATTTAAGGTTTGACACACCGTAGTAAATAATATCGATAATGTTCTTTTATATGTTAAGCTATATCATAATTGTCACGACTGGAACGACTTGTGGTCATTTTATCTTAATAGGAAGTATTCAAGTATATCGTGATGTAATGTAACAGTAATACGCAGTGGTAATTTTACTCTATAGCAACGATTAATACCTTTATTTGCTAGTTTTTATGTATTTATTTCTAGGTTGACACTTTGCCATATAATTACGGTTTGTATGCAACCCGCAATTGCCAGCTTTCAACTTGATGGTGCATTTACACTTATGCGTTTATTTATCGCTCAAGATTTGACATTTAATAGATGGGTTTGTTATTTAAGCTTGCCCATCTTAAAAACATTATCATGTTTGCTTCGCCATAAATTATAAGCATATCATAATATTCGCGATTGCTAAATAAATGCGCCATTTTCAAAAGAAATATTGGAAATACAGCTGTTAAATATACTCTCGAAAAAACAGCACAGCAATCACTGCGACAATGTATTACAAACTGGCTTTTCGAATCAGTTAACTCAGTTTTTGCTCCTTTTTCACCAATTTAAATTTTTGACATAGGTTCATTAACACCCTGTATAAAACGTTTTTTTCTAATTTTTGGAGAAAGTGAAGTGAATCAAAAAATGTTTTGGTCAAAATTTAGATTGTAAGCCGAGTATGTGCTCTTGGTGATTTATTTAATTAAAACAAAAATAAAGAACGTCAGTGAACGACCAGAAGAAGACCTTCACAGCCTTGCACGTCTCCTATTATACAATAATCCGTAAGGCTCGCTATCAGGGACGATCGGCGTTACGGAACTAAAGTCAAGAGCCTTGAATGTCGGCTTATCTCACCGAATACCGTTCGTATATTGATTCATGGTGTGGGTGCTTCTGGAGAATATGGTAGATTTCTTGGTAATAAGATACACAACACTCGCCGTCGTAACTCAACCTTCGTCAAATCGTAATGGAAATATACACCACCTACGACAGTATATGTTTCGATGACGTGAAATCCGATAGCAGACGGCGTTAAGAACCGACTTACTTGATAATTCAGGAAAACGTAAACAGGCGGAGAAATAATTGACTCGGTAGTACTTATTTTAAATTCATTTATAAAGATATCGTCTACTGCTGTAAATTCTATAATACAGGAATTATTGGAAGTTGTGGAGACTTGTAGTTCCATTGAAAACATGTCTGGTTGGCAGGCAGCAGCCCAAACGAAACGTAGGAGTTGCTTAATCACATTAACAGCTCAACAAATATAAAGCAATATCCATATTTTGGACGAGAATCAAGAATTTAAGTTTTACTATCACGAGATGGATCAGTTCAGTGAATCTCACGGTTGTTTCAATTTCAGCTGGCATACTTTCATGCCAAATCAGAATAAAAAATTTTTACAGGGAGTTTGGAACAAAATTTTACATAAAGGATCTACAATTATTTTCATTAAAAAATAAAAATAATATGTCCACAGCTGGAGTTTTAAACAGGATATTTTTTTTATTTTTAACAAAAGTAGTAGTATAATATATCACAACTAAATAGATCTTGATGTTTCCCTCACACAATGGTAAAGGGCGTAGTACTCCAAAGGAAATTCTTCATGCATTTGCTGACTTCCCTGATCAATCTTGCATACAATCCTCCGATATTCACGTAGGCAACATATCGCACCTTCGTTTCAAAAGTGTCACAACTCAAAAAATTCAATTTTTGACATAATACCACCATTGATTTTGATTTTCAGTTAGTTGCAGTTAAAATGGTTCCAAAATGCTATTTGGTTTTTGGCCCCTTTGCTGAAACCTTTATAATCATCAATAATGTTTTTAAACAATTTAGTTACTTTTGTCGCTAGAGCTTTTTCATCTTTTCTGAAAAATGAAGGATTTTGACTTGTGACACTTTTGAAGCAAGGGTGCGATATCTTCCATTGCGTCAGTGAATCTAGCAATGTTAAATATTGGTAGCTTTGGAGAAACTGAAGCCCTTACCATCCTAAAACAATTAAAACTTAAGCCTAACTTCAGGTCCTGATAATATCTCTGCATTTGTACTACGCCTCTCAACTGTACTTCTAAACATATGTATATGACATTGTTGATATGTCAAATGTGTCAAATTTTAGACCCATTCCGATTATCGGACTAATCTTTGCAAATTTCTAGAAATCCCCTTATACAATCGACTTTATTATCATATCAGCAAAAATTTAATCTTTCGTCAACATGGATTTACGAACAATCTTATAAAAGTTACTCAATTTATTTCTGAAAAAATGGAAAATCAGTCTCAGGTTGACGTAATTCACACGGATTTATCTAAGGCATTTGATCATGGAATACCGTTGAAAAAATTAGTTAAATATGGCTTGTCACTACTTTTATTTGGTCCATTTAGTTCTTCCGGCAGAAAACAGTATATTGCGTTCGATGGCTTTAGATCACATGAATGCGTTGTCTCCTCTGGGATGCCTCAAGGAAGCAACTTAAGACCCCTACTAATTAATATATGGAGAAATGATATAGTGGACGTTAGTGGACGTTGAATGTTTGGTTTACGCACATGATCTGAACATTTATACGAATTGAGGAATGGTGTTCTGCAAATCGTCTCAGTTTGTCTAAATGTAATGTAATGTCTTACTACCTGAAGAAACAACCGATAGCATGCTGAATAATCTTCATTTATTTTAATCTCCGATATTCTCTTATTCTGTTTTTAAGGTCGTCAATACCATTTAAAGGCGAAGAGTAAACTTTTTCTTTTAGGTATGACCCAAGAAAGAAATCTATAGGAGTGATATCCGGAGATCTAGCAGGCCATTTAACATCTTTATGGAAAGTTCTTCATCTCTTGCCCTTCTGGGTTTACAAACTCTTCTTTTCTTTTGAAAACTTCCATCTGCCGCCAAATTCCTGACTAACTTTGCGAAAATTTTAGCTGTTGGAAGTTGTCTCTGGGGAAAACGATGTTGATATAAATACCTGGCAGCTTTAGTGTTCGTTCGGCACTCGCCATAAATTAAAATCATCTAGTTTTTCTTGGTTACAGAAGTATTCTTGTTATCATTAGTTATAGAATCTATATAGTTAGAATAGGTAGGTACAAAATGTCAATTATTTTGACAAACCGTTATTTAGAAACGTCATAATTCAGTTGTTTCCGCAGCTGGCTGTCATTTTTCAAAATAAAGCTAGGTACTGAAAGTAAGGTTCATCTTTTTTACTGTTTTTCTAGCAGTATTTCTAATGAAACTATAAACTTCCTTATATAGCTGAACGCAGAAAAAAATATCTTCCAGAATTGATAAAAAAAATTATAGTATGCCATTTGAACAAAAACAATTGACTAGCAATTTTGACATAAGTTACCATAGAAACGATCTAATAATGTCATTTGATAGAATTTGAGCGGCGATTTAAATATATATAAGATTTGTTTTTTGAGAAACTCAAAACAAGTCATCTCTTAGTTTTTTAAAGTATTTACTTGTATAGATTTAATAGCCTTCTAGGAGTCGAACTAAGTAAATAAACCGCTCTGTTGCATCTCGATGAAGATTTATTATTATTTCTGATACGATCCAAATCAAGCCTGTCGTCAATAAAGTCGTTAATTATTCTGGAAATACAATTGTTTCGAGGTTAAAGCAATTGAACGCTAGGCTAATGGTATACGGTCTTCGTTGTAATGCATTTCACACAGGTACATTTCGTATGTATACATAACGAACAGACCAGACGGTGTGAAAAACGTGTTTTACGAATTTGGTGCCGAATGATGGTGTTAAATATTCGAATGTCCTGCTAGACTTATAACAATCAATTCAAAAATAGAATTTACAACTAACCTTTATTAAAGCCAATTCAGATTAATTGTCAAGCAAATGTCAGACCAAATGTATATATAATGTTAAAGTGTTAGAATTAATAAATGTTAAATAGTGGAAGCACCACGGGTGTTATAGGATAATCGTCTCAGGTCAGGGGTAATCCGGAAGTAAATACACTGTCGATATCAGTCGTTACCACACCGTCTCGGTGCGTTATATTTATAACACCCTTGATACCTTAATTACTGCTTTGCATATTTAGTGAAATTAGACCTTTCAAAGTTTGCACTAGGTACAGTGACTGTATTTGTATGTGAACATTCACTATGTTTTAAAAATATTTTGTTAAAAGTGGGGGCAAACGAAAAGCTGGCGGCGTTGTTTTATATGTAACCTTATAAAAATTTGTTTTTATATTTTTTCATATTTTTTAATCATTAACCAAATAAGAACAATTTTGTTAATTATTAGGTAAATATATCACTTTGTTTTTTTCTATTACTTAATTTTAGTGTAAATACAATTTTTAAAGTTCTGATATTATTATTAATAATATAATTTTTTAATTTACGGTTATATTAGTGCTATTGGCAAATATCTCCATAATAAAAAATGACGTGGAAATTTATTCCTATTTATTATTTAAGAACGGATTAATAAAATATTCAAATATGTAAGTTGCGTATTATTTTCACATAATTAAAAATTAAATAATGCTGTTATACTAGATTGTGAGTACGACTATAAATAAATTTGGTAGTGAAGATAAAATAAAACGTAACGAGATTTGTTTCAATAATTAATTTCATTGCTAAATACCGATATAATTTACTATTAAAATAATACAAATTTCACTCTTGAAATTCTTCTGTTATGCAAAACTAAATGCAATACTATAATAGTAACTGAAACAGCGTTAGTAATCGAATTTGTTTCAGTGAATAGAACTGAAGTTGGAGACAATACTTCCTTTTATTTGCACATTATGGTCACTTCAATTCAGTCACGTCGCACCAGGTAACAACTGATACAAACACTAGCAGAAATAACAAATAAAACGTCGACAATTGTTCAGACATAGGGTGTCCCCAATTGTCCTTTGTTGTTCTCGTGGCTAGGTCTGTGGCGCTGGACCCGTTAGGGTTCTGACAGCGGGTCCGCCCTCGCAGGGCCTAGCCCGAGAACAACAAGGAGTGCGGTGTAGGTCTGTAACATCATATTTTAAATGTCAGCACGGGCGATGAAAGTTTTCAAACCACTATTAATAACTGCTCACATCTAGGGATTTTTATAATTGAGTTGACATCGTGTGTGTACGTATAAAAAATTAATCCATAGCCATAGGTACCACCCTGTATATTAATATGTAAAATTTAAATTGTGAATGACAGGCATTCTGTTGCCTGTATTAAGTTTAGTCGAAAATAAATAGTTCTAACATTAATAATACCACTGCGACTACAGTTACTTTATGTTTAGACAGACACAATGATTGATAAAATGAATTTCACAGGTACCTACGTGACCTAATGATGCCAGTTAGCGCGTAAACATATGCTGTTGGCTATCGATGTTCCTCTCGAAAGTAATGCATCGTATCAAGGTTGTATTTATACAGAGGACTATTTTTGTATTATCTGGCCTAAATATTGTTCCATAAGCCACTTTCAAGTGTCTATAATGTAATCTATAATGAAGTATGGCGTATCTGAAACTTCAGTAGAGAATTTTGATACAATTCTAAAATAGATATGGGGGATGGTTAAAACACGTCTTTATTTTATAATAGGCTTAATATTATTTAGTTTATCATGGAATTCTGTATTAAGTATCTACATAGAATGTAATTAAAATGTTTGATCAAACTTTATAACGGATCCTACGTCACAGATTAATGAAAAATGTGCATATAAATATACTTGAAAAACATTTTGTAATCGGTATACAAGGTGTTCAAAGAAATCAGTTTTTTTCCTAAAAAACCAACGGAATTAAATTTATTTCAAAAACTAGTTATTTTTGGACAATTATATAGTGTGACCCATATTTTTAGTAAGTACTCGTCGCGATAAAATACATGTATTTCAGCAGTTTCAAAACAGTTTTAAACTTCCAAAACAAGTTTGTGACATCAGTTATCTCAGTTTTTGCTCATTTTTCACCCCTTTAAATATTTGACTTTAGATCATTACCACCCTGTATAATTAATTTCCGCGATAATAGAATAATTAGTATGACTGTCAAAACTGAGCCGCGGAACCTAGGCGTACGCTTTATTTATCAAAAAGCAACAAATTAAATTTTTCTAGAATACACCATCATAAACACCCACGGATAGGAATTGATTACGCAACATCCGCACGATACCAAAGGCAACAGTATACTAACGTGAACGTGAAAAGCATTCTTAGGCAGCAGCTCACACATGTCTCGGTTGACCCGCTTGGCACGCCATTGAATTGCGACTCTCTCCGACAGCCCTAATAATTAGTATTACAAAATTGGATCGATAATACATATAGTAACCAGAAAGCAAAAATGCGTGCAGCTGATAATTATATTGCTATCTGACGTTCAATTCAGATGAAATTAAACCACCCACGACTATAGCGGTCAGCTATGATGCCATGAATACATTTTAAGCAATCTGGCATTTGTTTTTCATAGTCTGCTAGATGTGTGGCATGTAAGTAATTGGATTCGTACGTATGTACTTTGTTCTGTCGAGATATATGTCAGGTTGAGCTTTTAATCTGAATTCAAGTAAATAAAATATATCGGATAATGGAGAATCACAGGTTATCGATTTTAAACAAATACTGAAAGTAAAATTATCGCTGGTGAAGACAAGTAAGTTTAAAATTGTGAATATTGGATAGTCCTTGCAATTAGCCAAAATATGTCGGTTAGAATTTTGTTTTAAATACAGACAAATAAATTCCTTTCAGAGCGTCATAAAGATTTTATTTTTTGGAATGCAATACAGACGTGTTTATTAAATTTCCTGTATTATCGAATGATATAGATACGAGTTTTATTGTCAGTATGTTGATCGTTGGATTCAAGTCCAATTATAAGTGTATTATCGGTTCATTATACCCAAATAATTAAATTCAGAGTAAACATTTATTTTACAATTATCTGGCTTTCAAATGTCGACTTTATGCGATAAACTAATATAATTTACAAACACGTGTTACTGACAAAAATTAATTAATATCAAATACAAAGTGTCACTTATTCGGTTAAATTTATTTTTTGTTGTGGTATTTATGAATTTGATTGTAGCTGCATTAATTTTTGGAAAATGGCAATAAAAAATAAATAGTTATGATTTTTGGCATTAATGAAATTCCAAAAATTCTTGAGGTCAAACTTAATTGCTATTACTTAATTATAAGCTTTTCCTCTTTACGTACTTATTATATGCAATTCTGAGACTCGGCGTACTCCCTATCGCAATTATAATTTATTAATGATTAGTAAAAGGTACCTACAATAAATTAATAAATAAAAATTACCTGAATCACACCAAATTCCGCATTGCTGCACTGCACTGTTAGGCAATTTGTCAACCACTTGTCAAAAACTGAGATTTATTGCCCAGTAGTCCAATGCAGCTGTGTAATAGAACTGCATATATCTTTTTACTCGACAGAGGAGAATTGAACAATATTTGTGGAGTAGTTCCCTACACCTTCTGTATTCAATATTTTGCTCCAGTTACCATGTATTTCCCTTAATCATGTCGTATATCATGTGTTTTTACAAGCCCTGTTAGTTTGGGTCAAATCTTGCAACTGAATTTTAAAATGACCGATTGAGCTTGCATACATGTTTAATTTGGATAACAATGCATGGTTAACTAAGTGACGTCATTCTAAGTCCAATTTGGCGGACTCCCAAAGATGACCAGTTATTTTTTATGCACCCCCTTGATATGGATATCAAATGAAAGGGTTTGCTGAGAAGAATACGAAAATAAAATGAAGTCACTAAAAGCTGTGCAGTGAAGACAAATATAGAAATTACGTTGTATTGAATTTTGGGTAAAGCATAATCGGATACTACCAGATGGCTAATTTTGGATATCTGATAATAGTTACCGATATTATTCAAGATTAACAAAACCGATGAACCTATTGTTGAAAATTTTCTAAATTTGCATAAAGAATACTGTTTAATTGCGACTTTCTGATATTTTGTCATGATTATTATATTTTAATTCAAAATTTAATAACTTTTACTGTATCAATATTCATAATTTTCAATGCAGTGCCTCTAATGTGGAATATATTCGAAATTACCGTACACCATTATACAATGTTTCAACGGATTTTGCTGGTCCACCCTATTATGAAATATAGCGCAATTAATTTTTTTATATAAACGCTTCCTCGCCATAAATTTTGAAGCCGAATGTAATTTCGCATAGGTTTAATTCCTGGGAATCACGCGGATTCCGTTAAGACAAATTAAAATTAATACGCAACCTAGTGCCAGATCCCACAATTGTTTTTGACCCAGTGAAAACTGTAATGGGTACGCTGTAACTGTTTTTTGGAGTCGTGCATAAATTTGTTCGACATAAGTGCATAAATAATTGTCATTATAATTACTTTAAGACCAACATAAATACGGTTGGTGATTTTCAAGGACGATATGTCCTTACTGTTTTGAGGTTGAGAAGAATCCACGAGTTCAAATTAAATATATAATAATTGAGAGATGATAGAAAGTAATTTAAGTTTTGTCTTCAAATACCGATTAGAAAAATGTACCCAAACCGGAAATGAATGAAAGTACACTGAGTTGCTAAAGATATCTATTCCAATATAAATTAATTTCATGAAAAGTATATATTATATCTAATAAACATTAAAGAGCGATGAATAGTTAATAAGTAGAGCCTGAAAAATGGAACGGAATGCAAATACATATAGATGTTTTGCAATTCTTAACGTGATAATTACTAAAGATATTTTATTAATGGGATTCAACAGTGTATTTTAAAGCTTTCACGATCCGTTTTGATATTTATAGTACGTCGGTTTTTCACCACTGAAGATGACGAGAGTGAAGAACCGAATTGAATATCAGGGCGGGCCTAGGAATTCCGATAGCGAGTCCACCCTCACACAGTCTTGCCCGAGAACTACGGGGTCAGATCAAAGTTACAGTTTTTATGATTGATTATAGTTAATAATTATATTGGTACCTAAATAGTCTATGATGTAAATCTGTTATCAATAACAACTATCAGCAAATCTTTTAATCTCTCAAGTTAAATCAACTCTAAATAGAGGTAAAAAAATATTTTATATATCTGTTTACACAATTGAAAAAAAATCGACTAGGGAACATATGTTCAATTTGCTAATTAGGGAAAATTAAATATTTTATTAGACATTTTTGTTTCATTTTTAAATTATAGCTATTACATTATTACATATATTGCACAGCGCAGGTTTTTTGTTGTCAAAATTAATCCTGTTTTCATTTCATATTTTTTCTAAGCAATTCTCGAAAACATTCCCTTTGAAATACGAATAATTGAACTTGTTTACGACCATCTACAGATTCAAACATAATCAAAAACGTGTTTCCCATAAAAATGGTGTGAATCCTGTTTCACAGAAGAATAATTTAATCCTGTAAATTTTTTCTAATTAAATGTTTTTAAAGGACGACCCCAAGAAAGCAGTAAAGATACATTTATTTCGTATGAAAAGGGATTAAATTATTCAGACTTTTCTTACAATCAAATATTCTTAATCGTTTTAGTCTCTGTCAATTAAATTTGACTCAATACGACTTAAAGACTACGAAATAATTGAAATATTGAAACTTATTTGCAGGAAAATCTTCACATTTTTACGCAGATACAAAATAGAGTTGTATAACTACGCAAATTTTAATAAAAATTTACTTGTGGGTGAACACCTACACAAGAATATAGCTGTAATTATAATACCATCAAGTAAATTTGTAATAAAAGAAAGATTGTGACGAAAGATTGGTATGTAAGTTAAAAGAAAATGGCCTGTGTTTAATGAATATATACAGGGTCGGAAAGTCCCCATGGTTCATCGGTCGTTACGTGAGAGCGATAAAGTAAGTCATAGAAATCCGTGCGATAGAGAAGGATGGCTATAATGAAAGCGTCTTATAGTCACCGCCCTTCCACAAATAAGATCCACTTCCACTTGTAATTCAGCGACCGGTGGTCATTTTTGTTTTCGTTGTTTGGCTTTTCTTTAATAGATGTCACTACTTATACAATTTCGACTTCGGTATTCCGATATGTTAATACCATCCGTTAACAAAGGGCAGCACAACGCGTAACAAAGAAAACTTTTTACTGTAGCTAGTAGATACCTCTGTTTGTAAATCTAGTGACCTTGTTTCCCCTACTGAGAAGTTATTCAAATGGAGTATAGTGCTCAGCTGCATTTAAAGTTCATTTAGTTGTTATTTAAGTATACTTTTTAAAATGACTTAAAAATCCCAGGAAATAAAGCAAAATTCCCTATTTCCCCAATTCCAAAAAAATCTGTAGATCTGGCATCACTCTTTCTAGGACTGCCCTCTGTTAACGGATTGTATTAACATATCGGAATACGAAGTCGGAATTGTATAAGTAGTGCCATCTATTACAGAAAAGGCAAACGACGAAAACAAAGATGACCACCGGTCGCTGAATTACAAGTGGAAGTGGATCTTATTTGTGTAAGGGCGAAACGGGCTGTGACTATGAGACGCCTTCATTATAACCGTCCTTTTCTATCGCATGGATTTCTATGACTTACTTTATCGCTCTCACGCAACGGCCGATGAACCATGGGGACTTTCCGACTCTGTATATATCCAAAAAAATTTCATTTTCCGAATGATGGTAAACCGAATTTTAATTTATACTTAATAGAAAATACTTGTAGATTTATGTAAAATAGATAGTAACTACCTGTAAAATGAAAAAATGTAAACACCAAACAAAATACTGTTGGTCCATACAGAACACCCAATCGTTTTGACTATAACTTCCATATTTTATATAAAATTATCAAAATTATCGTCTATTGAATCTGTTTGTGCTTACACAAAATATAAATATATATCTTAAACGTAACGTAAATATAACAGGATTTCCTAATGACTAAGTTTATAAAGTCTTACCAATAATTTATGATGGGTAATTTAAAAACTATTAGTTTTAAAGTGGTTAGGTAGTTATTTTTAGCTACCTATAATTGAGTTATTTAGATATAAATTATTTTCTGCCTAACTAAAACAAATTTAGTAAGTTACTAGATATACAACCCATTCCCATTGATAAATATTTATTTATAATTAAAGAAAATTTGTTTCAATGTACAAATACAATTGTTTACATTGCATATAATTTGTTGAAATTTAGACATAAACGTGGGGAGTGACGCGAAATGTATTTTACATTATTTGCCAATTTTTTCCCCTATTTGTAAAATGTTTTATCATTTCCTGCCCCATTTTTATCTTATTTGATAGATGTATATAAATATTTATTAATATATTGGTCATATCTAATCTTTGAGAGACGACTGGAGAAAATAACGAAATACCTGTTATAAATATCTTAATCCGAATGTCCTCACAGTATGTTTTTATTTCGTTTAAAGAAAATTCAAGTGAATTGTCGTTTATTAATCTCAATTTAGATTAGCATCATTATTTCGCTGGCTGTATATTTTACCGAGAAATCGTAAGATCTAAAAGTTCTTTCGGACACCAACAAACTTATTTGATATCGTTGTTATTGGAACTTCTTTTAATATTTTTTTCCTGGAACCCCGAGAAATGTTATTTACAAATAAATAAAATTGACTTTTTGGAGATACGTCAATCAAGCATTTAGTTTAAAAATCTATCTATTGTTTTATTTCATTGTCTTTCATCGTACAAAAAATCGAATGTTTTCATCGCAAAATTAACGCTATCATTTATCTTTTACTAGCGATTAGGTAAATTGCAGTAATAATGATTTATTGTCCCCTCGGATAATAAAAAATAATTCTTGAGTGGATAAAAACACTTCCCTGTCTTTTATATATAATGATTTATGATGTACCTTGTAAATTCCCTTTTTTAAATTATCGCGAACTCCACTTAATTCCCCAGCCGATAGAGGATCGTTTAATATATTTATCTTATCGCAGGAATGAGTTATTATTAGTATAACATAATTAATTTATTTTTTCGTGTTTTCTTAATTAGTAAACATATTGCCAGTCATATCGCAGTCACAGAATTTGATTACGGCAAATATTGGAAATAAGATATATTTGTATTTATAGGTACTTGGTTTTGATGGGTACAACTACTGTATTAATTATTGATATATCTTTAAAAAATATCTACTTTCCTATATCCACTGTATCGCTGACACAGGTATAAGAAGAGCATCTGTAGAAATTTTATGAATGTGGCGTGTTTGAATTTTAAAAACCTGATAATAGTTGGTATATTGTTATAAGTAACATAAAAATATTTGGTATTATTCCCCTGACAATACTCTACCATTGGTAAATGGAAAATCTATGGTAAAATTCGTTCCTCATGTTATCACTTCACTTCATAATATAATGACAACAGGGGTAAATTTTAGGTCAAGGGTACACGAACAATTTTTACTGACCATTTCCACACACGAGATTATTAATTATTTGTGACTACTGTCTGCATGAGTTCATACAGAGTGATCATAATAATTTGGGGCGGTTGAAGACTATGACACTAATAGAAACAGAATCATATTCATTTTTACAATAATATATGGAAGAATATGAGGAAAAGAGTAGTTGTCGGAAGATTTTAATTCTTACTTACACGTTCTTCTGTGAAAAAATTATGTCCTACCTTCAAATTACATTTCTCCACCATGTAATTTAAACTACCCTGTAAGATACACATTATGATAAGCTGTAGGTAATCACCCCGATGGCGCTTACACAAAGCTTGGATTATTACAAGGCATATGTTATTGTCGCTGTGTACATAATATAATGTGAGTCTGAATCATCTAATATACAGGGTCGGTAATATACACTAAGGTCGGCGAGGTAGGATATTAGAGAAAGTATAGACCCTAGAGCTTCGGGAAAAAATTTTGATTAATAAATCGACCAAGAGATATATCCGGAAACAGTTTTCCAGTTCGTAGCTCGGCCGCTAGGGGGCGCAGTCTACATCCCAAAACATAGAGTTGAATTTTTCTCAGAAATGTTTCCTGTATACTATAGTACTACTATATTAAATAGTACAAATATGGATAGCCGGATTCGTTGCGCATAACTTTTGTCATTGACATTTTGTTCTATCTCTCGACAGAAAGGGTGGGGGAAGCCCCTAATGTCTTATCAGAAACATTTTTTTAAGGATTGGCTCATCAAAAACCTACAGTGTTATACCTCGTTGAAAAGGTCTTTTCATGCTTTATCTCGTGGTGAATGCGTAATATAATTTACCTCAATATGGAAACCTATAGGTGGCGTTATTTCAAAAGAATGTCGTTTTATGGATTTTTCTCAAAAATTTTTCCTAAATGAATTCAGCACAAAAAGTTGATGAATATAGTGTAAGTTTGAAATTTCTAACGAAAGTGTTGTTTATTT
Organism: Anoplophora glabripennis; assembly: GCF_000390285.2. Lineage (NCBI taxonomy): Eukaryota > Metazoa > Arthropoda > Insecta > Coleoptera > Cerambycidae > Anoplophora > Anoplophora glabripennis. The sequence continues at coordinate 1,374,973 of NW_019416219.1, read as the reverse complement.
ATTTGCTATTTGCGTTTTCTTAAAAAAGTGAAATAGCAGGATAAAACTTTTTATAAATGTTATTCGCAAATAAGTGAGCAAAAAATAAATAGTGATAATGAATTGAGGAACACGACGCTAACGAAAAGACATTTGAAATACGGAATCAAGGGGGGAAATAGATAAGAAGGATTTTTTTCATTGTCCTATTGTTATCAGTCTGACATGTCATACCCTTGACCTCTTATGAGTATTACGCCTATGGCGAACAATTTTCGCTTTGGTAAACATATTTTGATAAGGTTAATGTCAAAGATCGTGACATGGATTTCAAACGAAGATATACTTGCCACATACTTTATGTGATACTTGCTCGACTAATGCACATACTTCTATCTATCTAGTATAGGATAGAAGTATGTGGACTAATGTCACAGATTTGTTAACAGTCCGTTATTAGGTATGTTTCGTAGGAGTCCAAATACGCTTACTGGGTACAGCGGTGGACAAAAAAGTTTTCCAACTTAAAATGTTTAAAGGATGGACCTGATAGATCCCTGTTTTATAAACGACCATAAGCAGGTCAGTGGGTCGGAAACTTTTTATTATCCTCAGCTTTACATAACGGGGTAGGCAACGTATTCTTAATGAAGACAAGCAAAAATTGTTAGTAGAAAATGTTTTTTTCTAAAATCCTAAATACTGTGTTAAATATTTACATGGGAGATATCGACAAAAAATGTATGTGATAATTGAAAAGTATAAACTGATTTATATCTTCACAAACTGGAAATTGTTTCGAATCTACCTGGAAAACTTGGAAATAGAAGGTTAATGTAAGGACGATATATTTAAATGGGTTATATCTGTTTATACTAAGTAGGTACACCTGTGTTGGTGATCAATCAATCAAAGGAAACTGATTATTTCCATCGAATAGTTTACTATTTACATATTAGGCATAATGATAAATTCCCACAGAATCTACTTATTTCTCGAATTATTTACCCGAATTTAATATTTAACATCTACCTAACTTTCGTGCCAAATAGTTGAAATTATTTTATTCGCATTTACATGTTTATTTGACAGAATATTTGATTTATATGAATTTTCCTTGTAGCCTTACACGAGAATTTCGACTTTCCAAGAAAGTTACGTACAACTTGAATATTTTGTATTTTATTTAAATATAACCAGGGTAATCAATAACAACCGTTTAAATGTAGTTTGGAAAATTATACTGATTTATTCGATGTTTAAATTCAATATAATACAAAAAAACATCTGATGCGTTAAATTTCGCAAAGTTTCCTTACTTATTTCTGACTGTGATATTTAGGTAAAAAATATTAAATAATTGTTTATTTAAATTTCAACGTAACTTATAATAGTCCTCAGCAGTAAAAAAACTAAAATCTATGGGTACCTATATTTCATGTAAAAAACGTTATGTTACTGTTGCGGATCTCCCACTCCACAGATATACCAACGTGAAATGAAATAACACGAATTTAACCATAAAAATTGCGCCAGCTTTACAACTACTGTATTAATTATTGTTACGTAGCTGTTTACTTGACATTGCGTGACTACAACTCGATTACAGGAATAAATATATAATTTAACCCAATCGCGTTGTTTTATTGGTATTTTACTAGGAAATCATGCTGTAGCGGATATAAAAACTGAAATTTCTATACATGGTGCACAATGAAATACGAGTATCGTTACACAGCAGACAAAAGTATTTTGTTTTTTCATTTCCCTAATAAAACATACATTATTTAAAAAGTTGCAAGGCTCAAAATTAAAAAGTAGTCATTATTCGTTAGTGAGATATTTAGTTTTCATTAACAACGTCAACTAAAAATGCAATTTTTGTCGTTATCTAATTTCATCGAGTTTGTATCTGTTAAGATAACAGAGATTCCCATGGCACGGCTTGAAAATGGCATATACGTAATAGACATATTTATTTAATCAAAACTATCAAACATAAGTTTTATGTGTATAAAAAAGCTGATCAAAAAAGTATAATAATTATTTTATATTTCGAGTTTTTGTGTAATGTAAAATGTAGAAAATGTGAATGATAGGTGCAGGAAATGACTACCCAAATTATACATAATTACATCGGTACTTACTTCAGTTATGTTTTCATACATAAAAATCATAATACCTATACATTGTATTGCTATACATAGATATATTATTTCTTTGATCTTTAATTATCTTGTGTCAATGACCCCTTAGTCATATGTATGAAATAAATGAGATACCTACATATTTTTGAAAATATGTACCTCATGCGTTTTTTTGTCAGCACCTTATATAAAAGGAAACTTAATATACGTATTGAATTTTTGCAACCGAGAGAGATGCACTCACCAAATTTGAACAGGACGTAGTTAATACAATGCAAAACATCCCCTTACTGTTAAAAAAGTTGTCACCTTCGTTACTGGTGGTGAAAATTCGAAATATTTAGAATTATTCAATTTTCGTGGCTGAAAACATACCTACCTATATGTATATTGAATTTTTGGAACCGAAAGAGATGCACTAACTAAAGAGTGACCGCAAAAAATCCATTTTTCCGCCTGATTTGAGACTGACAGAGGCGACAGGGAAAATCCTAAAAATATTAAAAAAATATCCAAATACTCATGAAAAATGAAAATGAGTATCTTTCAGTTTTTCGAAAATTTTTCGAAAATCACCCTTATTTAGGGGTTGAAAAGACAAAAATTAAAAATAATGTGAAAAAAATTAAAATATTAATTTTTTTTTCACATTATTTACAATATTTGTATATTTTATCCCTTGAGAGGGATGATTATTTTTGAAAATGATTGATAATGTATGAGAGTACTTGTGTATAAAAATTCTAATGAATGTATTTCGAAACATTATTTTTTCATGCATTATAATTATTTTATGTACTTTGAAGCCGATGGTTGAACTTGGGGGTGGTTTTACCCTCATTTGGGTGTATTTTCCTTAGGATCTAGTGATTCTGGGTTATTGACGGTTCAATTATCACGTATAAAAGAAAAAGAAAAAAAATTGTAACTTAATATATTTTTTGCATTTTTAGGCGTTTAGGGGATGATTTCACCCCTTTAGGGATATTATGAGCTGATTTTTCAATCCGGACAAGCCCGTATCAAATACGAAATTAGATATTTTAACGTTCATAATATTATTTTGATAACATAGAAATATTTGGGGCTTTACAACTGTTCATGATTCTTATTAATTTGTTCACTTTTTTGTCTTTCAACCCCTAAATAAGGGTGATTTTCGAAAAGTTTCGAGAAACTGAAAGTGATGCTCATTTTCATTTTTCATGACGAGTTTTTGGATATTTTTAGAATATTTTTAGGATTTTTCCTGTCGCCTGTGTCAAAGTCTCAAAAACAGCATTTTGCAGTCACTCTTTGTACAGGACATAGCTAATACAATTACAAATTAAATGTAAATTTAACCAATTTGAATAAAAAATTCCAAAATTTTCGTTGCATCAACATTATTATTAATTATTTTGCTGTGCTGTGTTTAGGTCGCTGGTAGGATGTAAAAATGATTTTAATATCAATATTAGTAAAGTCTCACATAGATTATATAATAAAGACAAGCAATTTTAATGCATTAGAGATAATTGCATTTGCATGAGGAGAAGATAATTTCATATCGTTAAATCTACACTGGAGAAATGTGAATATCATTTTGTAAATACTGATATTACTGAAAAAACATGAAATTGCATTCTTAAATATTTAATTCAAGATTATTTGTAATGCACCACACATAAATCTACTGAAGATTTATTTGTAGTTCGATACAGTCTTGTATACTTCCATTATTTATATAATTTCGTGCTAAGTTTGTAACCTATATCATTATATAAAAATGTATAGTAAAAGTCTTAATATGAAACCTTGTGGCACACTTAATGTTACAACATGGGCAAATGTTTATGTAAAAATAACGACATCTATGTAGATTTTGCACACATTTAAAACAAACTTTCTTTGATAAAAGTTAAAAATAAATTCAAAAATTGCTTATTGAATCGCAAAAGAAATGTAATATAAAAATTGTCTTTGTTTCAGCGAGGCTTCCCGTTACAAAAAAGTTTTGTGGAAGGACGTGAGGGTGGGGGACTTAATTCACCTTTCTAACAATGAGGTGGTACCGGCAGACATACTGCTTCTGCGATCCAGTGATCCCAACGGGCTGTGTTATATCGATACAGGCCATTTAGATGGCGAAACTAATCTCAAACAGAGACAAGTGGCAAGAGGATTTTTAGAAAAGGTGATATATGCTAAGTTATATTGTCATATGATACTGACGGTGTTTTGTTTATAGCAACATTTTTTTGAACCTAGTAAATTCCGGAGTTCGATTGAAGTAGAAGCTCCGACAACCAAAATTTATAGGTTCCACGGTGCAATAGTTCATCCCTCGGGTGCACGGGTGCCTGTAGGGTCCGATAATTTACTATTAAGGGAGTGCCTTTTGAAAAATACCGATTTTGTGGAAGGAATTGTAGTTTATGCAGGTATTTTTCTAACCACTTGGGTTTTTATGTACACATAGTTTCCAAATAGCTTAGCAACCCTTTTAAAATATCATTTGTAGGTCATGAAACTAAAGCTATGCTAAACAATGGCGGACCACGATACAAACGATCGTCCCTAGAAAAACAAATGAATCAAGATGTGATTTGGTGTGTTTTTATATTAATATTTCTTTGTGTGCTCGGCGCAATCGGGTGTAAAGTATGGTTGAGCTTTTTTGAAAATCTACCGCCGCCCTTTCAAGAAAACCACGAGACTACTGAAGCCATATTAGCATTTTGGATATTTGTTATTATTTTACAGGTAATTTTTCATTCAATAGCTAATGTCATTTTTTAATTACTTTAACAGTAAAATTCTCATCAAATGAGGTCGTACATGCTTTTTGATATCAAATACCTTGGTATGTTAAAGAAACATCTCCATAGATAAGCTAATCGTTAATAATTATCTAAAATAAAAATAAAATTTATACAAACACTAGATGTTAATGAAAAAATACATACTGAAATCATTATGTGTTGTTGCAAACTTCCAAAGAAATAATTTCTTATTCTTATTTCCAACAGTTACATCACTTTGGACAAAGATCAACACGAAATTTGACCAAGATGACTTAGCTAAACCATTTCCGCATTTTAAAGAAAATTAACAGTGCAAGACTTAATAAAGAAAGTGTGCAATTTTAATATGTATTAATGTTATGCTTTCTCGTAGATTATGATTCCTCTATCGCTTTACGTGACTTTGGAGATGTGCAAAATCATCCAAGTATACCACATCCATCACAACGTTGATCTCTACGACCCCGTAATGGATAAAAGAACTGAATGTCGTGCCTTAAATATCACGGAGGAACTCGGTCAAATACAGTACATATTCTCTGACAAAACGGGAACTCTGACTGAAAATCGAATGATATTTCGCCGATGTGCCATCGCTGGCGTTGATTACGATCATCCCACTATGGAAGATGAGGGTAACAATGGGAAGTTAACTAATTTAAGCGTGGTCGTCAACTCCAATTTAGTCAGTGATCTCCACCAAGAAGGCACAGTGTCGGAAAATATCTTCAGCACTCGCCCCACTCATTCTGCGAGAATTCACGAATTTTTGCTGCTGCTGGCACTCTGCAATACCGTAGTGTGTTCTCGACATCCGCATTACGACATCATGAATGCCAGTGGTAAGTTTCCAATTAATGTAATTTTAGGTGGTGCGCTTAAAAGAGCCAGTTTTTCCATTAATGAGTAGTGCCTAGTACTTATTTAAAAAACATCTTTGCTCTAATAGTTTTTTCATTTAAAAAACATTTAAAAACAATTTTACGAAAGAGAATTTTTTTTTTATTCATTCCGTTTGATGATAGAAAAACCCTGGTTGTTATTTCGCAAATAAAAATTACTGAGAGATGGAAAAACCGGCCCTAATGTGATGTTTTATGCAGGAATCATCGAAGAGCCAAATCTCTTCGAGAAAACCGACCAGGCTTCGGATGAACAGAGCTCTAGTAGTTCGACTAGTCAATCTCTCACTGCCAATGATAAGTATACTCGCCTAGAGGAATCCCGTTCGGTGACTCCATCGCCGCCCTTAAATACTTACTTGCTTAATTCTAAACGAAGTGCACACATTCCTACGTTATCACCGATTGACTCTGTCGATACATCACCCACCTCGGAGTGTTTGCAGAACCAAACGTCAAAAACTCAGAGACCGAAATTGTTAAACATCCCTTCCATTGTCTTCTTAAAGAAGAACAATGGAAATAATCTGACGGATGAGCAGAAAGTGAAGTTAAATCAACAGAGATCTACCACTCCTTCACCTCATGATATTAAACCGATTTATGAAGCTGAAAGCCCCGATGAATTGGCTTTAGTAGACGCCGCTTACAATTATGGCTGTCGGTTAATCAAACGCACACCCACTGTGGCAACAGTGGAGACGCCTTCCGATGGGAAACTAAACTACGAAATATTAAACGTTCTTCCTTTCGATTCAACTCGTAAACGGATGAGTGTGATTTTTAGGAATCCCCTTACAAATCAGATTGTTTTATACTGCAAAGGTAGGGTTTCTTTTCGATATACTTATCTGAAAGTAATAATACTATTTATTCTAGGTGCTGATACAACTATGTTACCACATTTAACACCCGTGGAAGACGATTCCGAGCAGAAACTGATCATTAATAAAACCCAACATCACCTTAACGGCTATGCGAGAGAGGGCTTAAGAGTCCTCGTCATGGCGAAGAGGGTTATTACTCAACACCAGTATGACGAATGGTACAGGAAACATCAAGAGGCTGAGCTGTCTTCAGATAACCTTGAGAGAAAATTACGAGATAGTTACTCCAGTATCGAATGCAACTTAACACTATTAGGAACAACAGGTAAAATTAGATTATGAAATTTTTTTCAATGTATAAAAAAACACGATTTTTATTGTAGGAATTGAGGACAGACTGCAAGAAGGCGTACCGGAAACTCTCTCTGCACTGCTTGCGGCCGGTATAGTTGTGTGGGTGCTCACCGGGGACAAACCCGAGACCGCTATAAATATCGCTTACTCGGCCAAACTGTTCTCCCCGCAGATGGAATTACTGAAGCTTATGGCGAGGTCGAAAGAGGCCGCCGAAACCACCATTCACTGTTATCTGGCGGAGATAGAGAGACAGATTAAAGATGAAGCGGATGCGGACGATAACAGACCGTCAACTAGTGCAATCGATGATTATAATTATTCACGAACGCCTCAGAGAAACAAGACTAGAGCGTTGGCCGTCGACGGCAAGACCCTCACCTTCATCCTGGACAAAAGGGCGAATTTGACCAAACCTTTCTTGAAATTGTCTACGTACTGCAACTCGGTGCTGTGTTGTAGGGCGACGCCCCTGCAGAAGGCTTATATAGTGAGGGTAGTTAAGGAAGAACTGAAAATGAGAACTTTGGCGATAGGTGACGGGGCCAACGATGTTTCTATGATTCAGACGGCGGATGTAGGGATCGGAATATCCGGTCAAGAGGGGATGCAAGCTGTGATGGCCGCAGATTTCGCTATATCTCGGTTTAAATATTTGGAAACGTTCCTCTTGGTGCACGGACATTGGAGTTACGACCGTCTTTCCAGGATGGTTCTGTACTTCTTTTATAAAAACGCTGTAAGTTAATATCTTTGTTATCAGGAAATCAAGGTTCAAGTTATTTTGTTTCAGGCTTTTGTGTTCCTTTGCTTCTGGTATCAATTATTTTGTGGGTTTTCCGGCACCGTTATGATTGACCAGATGTATCTTATGTTGTATAATTTATTGTTCACTTCTCTGCCGCCGCTAGCTATAGGTAAGATTTATGTGAATATTATTAGTTGAAATACATAGATTTTTTTGTCACAAATATACCCTCTTAAAGGAGGGGATTGAAATTCACATTTTAACTTTTTTCTTTAACACGAGGAATGCTAGAGACAGGAAACTTGGTATGAGCATCCTACTAATAAAGAGACAACTTTTCAATATTTTTTCAGTCATTGGCGTATTTTATAAAGGAGTGAAACAGTCAACCCCTTTGCAATATTTTATTAGATTTTTATATGAAGCAAATTATTTATTTAAAAATATTTATTGGGAAGACTGATTTATTGCGCAACTTTTTTACCTCTTGTAATTTTTCGATAAAACCGAGTTTTCTGGTAAAAAAATTTGATGCGTCATCGTTCAGTAAAGAGGTAATTGCGAAAATTTGTAAAAATAAAGTAGACGGATGTCGTAACAGATAAATTGTTATTTATCATATTAATAAATTGACACTTTCTGTCAATAAGCTGGTAATTTAATAATAACGTTCACCCTTTCACTGCTCCAGACGTATATATTCGCTAAAAATTTATAGGGCTCAAACTGCTCCAGATAGATTAATTCGCATGAATAGTTAAATTGGATCAGGCTGCTCAAACCGTATATATTCGCAACCATGCGCATTAGTGACTCGGTTATTGCAATTGGTAAGGCAAATATTTTTATGGAAAGAGGTACTGGTAATAATACCAAGATTGTTCATGTTTCTTTCAGTTTCTATTTAGTACATATACTATATTTTATTCAAAATAAAATCGTAAAATTTATCATAAATTGTAATTTGACACAACATAATGTAAAACTATAAGTGGTCTAACTGCTCCAGATGTATATATTCGCACGCGATAAACTTTCGCGCACGGCGCGGTAGCTACGTTCAGACGTATTGCGCAGCGAAAGGGTTAAGAATAATTTGCTATTAATTAATGAAAAATGTTTGATAACTTATGACTATGGGACATGTATTAGGTAAAGTTATTTATCTGAAACAAAATTTAATACAAACGAAAAACAAGAAATGCAAAATGAAATTTAAAGAATATTCTCGAAATAATTTCTATTTTCTTAATATTCTTAAGCGTAGTTCTTCTAAGGAGGCAACAGGAGTGGCATAAACAATACTTATTGTATCCCCACAAAAAGAAATCCATAGGTGTTAGGTCAGGTGAACGTGCAGGCCAACAAACAGGGACATTACGACCATGACCCAGCGATTCGGGTAATTTAAATTTAACCATTTTCTAACGGCAAGTGTCCTAGGTGCAGGCGCCCCACCCTGCACATACCGCATCACCTGACATGTAGCAAGGGGTACATCCTCAAGTAATGTTGGAAGATTTTCGTTAAAAAACCTAAGGTTCTCGACCACTCCAAGCCTGTGTGGAAGAATCCTACTAGAGTATTTCCTACAATTCCTATCCAAACGTTTAAACTGAAATTATGTTGACATCTTGAAACAAATATTTCATGAGTATTTTCTTCCGACCATGAATGAACATTATGGAGGTTTACTACACCTACTCTAGGATAATTTGCTTCATCGTTGAAATGTATATTAATTAGGAAATTTAAGTCATGTCTGGAAATATTAATGTACCATTGACAAAAATCCACGCTGTTTGGTAAATCAGGGTCATTCAATTCTTGCACGGGTTGATGGTGAAAAGGGTATAAAAGATTTTCATGAGTTATATTCCACACAAGACTGTGAGAAACTTGCAGTTGCCTGGACACCTGTCTTGTGCTTGTACCACAGTTTTGTTCTAGATGTTCCAGTATAGCTTCCTCAGTTTCAACAGTTTGGACATTACACCTTCTGGCACCCTCATGATTGGGCTGAATTTTACCGGTTTCGCGAAGCCTTTTTTCCACCGAGGCTAATGTTTGTCTATGAGGAATCGGTCGCTTTGGATATCTTTGGTGGTATAATCTTACTGCAGTGTTACTATTTTTTATGGATTCGAAAAACACTTGGAGCATGTCGACATATTCGTCACTGGTATAAATATTATTTGCCATAATTATTCTGATATTAAATTAATCAATTGCTACTAATTATTGGTTGACAGAAAGTGTCAATTTATTGATATGATAAATAACAATTTATTTGTTATAACGTCCGTCTACTTTATTTTTATAAATTTTTGTAATTACCCCTTTAGTGAACGATGACACATCTAATTTTTTACTAGAAAACTATTGGTTTTATCGAAAAATTACAAGAGGTAAAAAAGTTGCGCAATAAATCAGTATTCCCAATAAATATTTTTAAATAAATAATTTGCCTCATACAAAAAATTTCTAATAAAATATTGCAATGGGGTCGACTGATTCACTCCTTTATAAAATACGCCAATGATCGAACAAATATTGAAAAGTTGTGTCTTTATTAGTAGGACGCTTATACCAAGTTTCGTGTCTCTAGCATTCCCCATGTTAAAGAAAGAAATTAAAATGTGAATTTCAATATCCTCCTTTAAGAGGGTATATCGCCTCAGGGGTGCAACTTTCATAAGTTATTTTTACTTCAATCCTCTTATTTTTGGGTCTACATTCACTGGTACCATTTTTGCTACTTTATTTAAAAACACCCTGTACGATATTCCGAGCTATATTCCTATTCAGTTGACAATATTCTCTAATTTTTTGTAAATAATCTTGCTGAAGTGCAGCTATAAGTTGTGATTCCATAATTACCATACGATTGTCAAGTTTTTTATGTTTAAATGATTTATAATTATAATCAGGATAATCGCTTAATTTATCTTGAATCATGGTTAAAGTAGGATCTTTATTTTCTTTATACATATTATAAATTGTGCGCCCTATTACATCTCTGGTAAAATCGTTAATATTCTTCAATTTTATAGTTTTCCGTTTCCTCTTTGTAGCGTGATAAGGAACTTTTTCCATAAATTAAACCAAAGAATCACTTCTTTATTATCGGAATAAATAAGGCTCGCTCTGCATTTTCAGTAATTTTTTATAACCGTTTATGCATTCTCATAAATTCCAGGTGTTTACGATCAAGACGCTCCGGCCCACGTTCTTCTGGAGAAACCGTATTTATACAGAAGGGGCCGTCTGGGCAAAGTCTACAGATCGTACTCCTTTTGGCTCACGATGTTGGACGCCTTCTATCAAAGTACGTGCATATTGTTCCTCTGCCAGCTGGCATATAATGACACAGACATAGATATGTTTGAATTCGGTACAACAGCTACTACTGCCTGCATGTTTGTTATGCTGCTGCATGCCGCCATTGAAATGCGTTCATGGGTGAGTTTACTACCTGTACCTGTATCCCCCGGAACGGTACGATGATTATCTAATAACCTTTGTTGTTTTTCAGACGGTAATACACTTGGCTTCTATACTGTTTTCCATTGGGGCTTTCTACCTGTACTCCATCACTTACAATGCATACTGCGTGAATTGTTTCGGACTGCCAAGTACGTACTGGACGATACAGGTCGCTATGGGGAGGCCGCAATATTGGCTGGTCACCTTGCTGTCCTGTGTCGTGGCCCTATTACCTAGGTGAGTAGATTAGAATCCGTTCGGATGCGCCCATTGCGATATTTCAAAATTCTTTTCAACCTGATTTTGCATCTTCAAAAAAATCAGACTTTTAGTTCCTTAAGCTTCATTAGTTTCTTGTCTATTTTTATTCAGCATTTAATTTGTACACAATATTTGTTTCAGGTTATTATATAGGATTAGTCAAACGGTTTTAGCTCCAGACGAGGTCACCAGAGCGCTCATTTATGAACGAAGGGCTGCCAGGAGAGGTGAGAAGTTTTTGGTTTCTTGGTCTCGGTCGACATCCTCATCTTCCATTTACAGGTATCGGGTTGTACACTTTGAGCGTTGGACCTTTAGTTTTTCGTTTTAGCTCACGTTTTAACTTCTGCCTGAAATTTCTACAGTAGCCACTTCCAAATAGAAAAGTTAAAAATAATAATCGCTACTATCACAATTACAGAGGATTAGTTGATTTTATCGTTTATACGGGGCGCAACTTTTCGAGGGGGTCATATTTATACAGAGGCTTCCTTTGACCTTTAGAAACATGTATCAATTGTTTATTTTTTCAAATTCCGTCGTAAAAACTTAATTTTTTTTTTACCCGTTTTTAGTAATGTTAGTACCCTGCCGCTGGAGAAGCTAGTGTAACCTCAAATATCGGCACGCGGAACAAATGAACTGACGCCCTTCGCTTCGTCACCGTTTACCGGCACTATCTCCCTTCACATACATTGAAGGTTGCCTACAATTCATGTATTTGTAATACATGATTACAGTGGCGGTGTACACAAGTATTAAAGTGCATTTTAAAGAACTAATTATAACTTTACTATTTATTTGATCGAAAAAGAAAGAATTCAGGGGAATATGTGCTGTTACCCCTAAAAAACTGACCCCCACTTAAAGTCACACTCTGTATATATACTTTTTAATTTTCAATTGAATGCTTTTAACTTTTAACTAAATGACTCGGTAAGTGTGCACGTTTTTAAATTCGATATGCTTGTACAAGTAGAACATTAACCAGTGTTGTCCATTTGAGTGAGTACTAACACCTGAACAGAGATTTATTACGATTATTCAATTAATTAAAGCGTAAAATAGAATCACCAGATTTTGAATTTTTTAATTATATGCATGCTTAAGGGGGTATTTTGGTCTAGAGGCCTAAATTTGAGCGGTTTTTCCAAGTAGGGTAAAAAAAAAATTAAAAACATTTTTACTATACATTTTTTTATAACCAATTTATTGATATTTTCAAAATACAAAAAAAAACAATCGAAAATTCAAAAAGAAATACAGGCGATTGAAATGGGGGTTAAGAAAAAAAGGTGCGTCCTACTCGACATCTTTCCAACCGTTGTAGTGGTCTGAAAGGAAAAAAATAAAAAAAAATCTTGAACAGTAAAGACGCTGCTATGGTCTGAACCTCGCAAAAAAAAGAAAAAAAAAGTTCACAAAATGGCGACGATTTGAAAAAAAAAATTGGAAAAGATTCCTACAAAATACGTTACATTGACATTGACGTCTACCGTCTATTGTTCGATTAGCTCCGGCCGATGCGACCGGTTTAGTTGCCACATTATAAAAGTTGCTATAACTGAAAATAATTCAAATTTTGAATAATCCGCATTTGGACATACAGTGGAATCCGTTTATAATGACATCGAAAGGAATTGACAAACACGTCATAATAAGCGGACGTCATACAAAGCATACTGTGAAAAAAAAAAACCTTTTTTATGTAAATATGTACTTAAGTATTTTAATAGAGAAACATAGTAACTACATACATATTAAATCAAAATAAAAATTGCACGTAATTGCACGCAATAAGTATTTTTTAATGTAAGTAATCTGTAATTTTTGTCTGCTTTTGTTTTTTCATTTTATTGTAAAAACAATCTCTAATACTATTGTGTATAGAAGACATCGCTATGGTCAAATTATCATTTTCAATATTGCTATGAACAAATCGTGATAATAATTCTGCAGCTTTTAATGCCTCTTCTGCGGTAGGTAATGGTTCTTCCTCGACTTCCTCTTCCCCATCACTTTCGAGTTGTTCCTTAGCATTAATGTTCTGTACGATATTTTCATCGGTGGGTTCTTCGGATGTGAGGAGAGCGCTATCAATGTCAACATAATCTTCCCACATTTCCGGTGCTGCTAAAGAATCTGAATTTAGGTTTCGTGACCACAAAGACAAAGGGACGTCATCTTCTTCATCAAATTCATGTTCTGATATTTGAATAGGTAAACCGTCGTGGTTTTCAATGAATCCTGCATGTTTGAAACAGTTGTGAATGGTACTTTGTGACATTTTATTCCAGGCATCATTGACCATCAGAATTGCATCTAGCACCGTTATTTTTGTAGAAGAGTTGTGTTCATTAGCATCAAGACAATTAATCATTTTGAGCACAAGGTTCTTTCTAAAATTCGTTTTCAGTGATCGTATTATTCCCTGATCCATTGGCTGTAGTACTGATGTTGTATTCGGCGGAAGGAAAGCAAGTGTTATAGACTTTAAATCAGTAACATTTGGATGCGCCGGGCAATTATCAACCAGCAATAAAATCTTTTTCTTCATCTTCACCAAATCACGATCCCAATCTCGAAGCCATTTTTCAAAAAGTTCTGACGTCATCCAAGCTCTACGATTGTTAGCATAATCGACAGGTAATGATTTGACACTTCTAAAACATCTTGGTTTTTGTGACTTTCCAATAATGAGCAATTTCTTTTTCTCTGTGCCACTCATATTAGCTGCTACCATGACAGTTATTCTGNCTGCTGGAGAAGCTAGTGTAACCTCAAATATCGGCACGCGGAACAAATGAACTGACGCCCTTCGCTTCGTCACCGTTTACCGGCACTATCTCCCTTCACATACATTGAAGGTTGCCTACAATTCATGTATTTGTAATACATGATTACAGTGGCGGTGTACACAAGTATTAAAGTGCATTTTAAAGAACTAATTATAACTTTACTATTTATTTGATCGAAAAAGAAGGAATTCAGGGGAATATGTGCTATTACCCCTAAAAAACTGACCCCCACTTAAAGTCACACTCTGTATATATACTTTTTAATTTTCAATTGAATGCCTTTAACTTTTAACTAAATGACTCGGTAAGTGTGCACGTTTCTAAATTCGATATGCTTGTACAAGTAGAACATTAACCAGTGTTGTCCATTTGAGTGAGTACTAACACCTGAACAGAGATTTATTACGATTATTCAATTAATTTATTAAAAATTATTTTGTGCGCAATATTTTAGGAAAAGTGTAAAATAGAATCACCAGATTTTGAATTTTTTAATTATATGCATGCTTAAGGGGGTATTCTGTTCTAGAGGCCTAAATTTGAGCGATTTTTCCAAGTAGGGTAAAAAAAAAATTAAAAACATTTTTACTCTTCATTTTTTTATAACCAATTTATTGATATTTTCAAAATACAAAAAAAATTACATAAAAAAAACAATCGAAAATTCAAAGAACAATACAGGCGATTGAAATGGGGGTTAAGAAAAAAGGTGCGTCCTACTTGACATCTTTCCAATCGTTGTAGTGGTCTGAAACAAAAAAATAAAAAAAATTCTTGATCTGGACCTCGCAAAAAAAAAGAAAAAAAAAGTTCGCAAAATGGCGACGATTTGAAAAAAAAATTTGGAAAAGATTCCTACAAAATACGTTTCATTGACGTCTACCGTCTATTGTTCGATTAGCTCGGGCCGACGCGACCGGTTTAGTTGCCACATTATAAAAGTTGCTATAACTCCGAAAATAATTCAAATTTTGAAAAATCTGCATTTGGACATATTTTTGAAGGTCTAAACTTTAAAAATTGCAAAAAAAATCGATTTTTTCAAATTTCTAGACCAGAATACCCCCTTAAGAAATAATTTGCGCTTCTCCCAATAATTAAAAATATGGGTGTCAATTTACAATTCTAACTTGCTTAATATTTTCAGAACCGGCGATCACAGGCCTCAGCATAACACTTTAACGGCAGTCGGATGAAGAGAGTGATAGTAGAAATATAAAGTGACCTTTTTTACCTATCGGTAAGAAACAATTGCAAGCTTGCATTTTAAATGGCTGTGATCCATAATTTAAGGGACCAATTAAGTTAATCTTTTTAATATTTATTTTTCTAGAGATTGTGTACAATTTTTTACTTGTTACTTTTGTTACTGAAAAATCGCCACAATTGTTCTACTTGTGCCATTTTTCTTTTAATACCTGATGTTATGTTTGTTTTCATTAACTTTCGATGTAGTGAACTTTTTTTTATAGACTCGTTTAGTTACCATTTCGTATAGCATAATTTATTTCTACCGAGGAATTGCATGTCTTGCTACCGTGTGCGTCGGAAGCAACTAAACATATTAAGTAACTCGTAACATCTAAAAATATTTTATCGTTTTCGTTTTCTCCCTTATTTTATACCCACTAACGCGAACCCAGTTTAAATGAATTACAGCTGTACATCTCTATATATCGTCTCAAACAGTTTGTCAAACAGAAATGTCATTTAACCGAACTTTACTTCCTGGTGTCCTCGTGCGCAATAATTTTTTACATTTATTGCTACTGGAAATACAGACGACAGGTGATAGATATCCAAGTTCTCAACTTAACGCATCACGTTTTAATAGTTTATTGATAGGTTAGCTTTGAAATGGATTCAAAGAAGAGCACATCGAGACTTAGTAACGCTTCAGTGCCAGCAAATTGTAGATTTATTTCATAATACATGATTTTCTGTTTTTCATTAAATAAATTTAGTTAATTTATTTAAAAATTAAAAAAAGTTTGAGGATGTTATTAAAAATTAACAGCTTCGCTCTAAACTTGTTTTTTCTTTCCAATCTCTTTTTTATTCAGTTTTTATTCTTGTATTACCAGACAAAAATGAAATTAATAAATAAAAAATAAAAATATTTTTTTAAGTAAAAATATTAAATTTGTCAATATGTGCCATCTGTAACGTAAGTTTTTTAAAAATATATAATTTTTTGTACCAATTTGCATATTTCAATGAGTTTTGTATATTTTCTCGAGTTTAAAATTAAAATCGCAAGATCGTCTGTTAATTTTTTCTAATCGTCCCAACGAAACGGTTGCCATTATAGATATACATTATAAGTTTGCTCCATTCAGTATTTACAGCGAAATTGCTTCAGTGGACTTCGTAATTTTCGTGAATATCAGCTGCTGCAAAGTCTAGCACAAACTTTAGGCGACTCAAAAAACATCCAGAAAATTAATGCAATTTTCAATATTATTTTGTGCTCTGCTACAAGTATTCAACGGAACGAACTTATTATTGCCTTAATTTATTTATTTAATGGTAAACTCGTGTAAATATATGTTCCTTTAAGTAGATTAATACTTGCCAAATAGCACAATTTTTATGTATATTTTAAATGATTATTTTTTATATGTATTTTAAAATTTCCATGACTGTGAAAGTGAAACTGTTGTTTGTTGTTAACGTAAGGTTATACATAAGAATTAGTTTCAAAGCATTTTTCTAGCTGGTCCTTCTGATTTTCTTTACGAACAGTTTGATTTTCATTTTTATGCCTTAAGATTATGTAAAACCCTACTTGTAACAGACTGTGTGATGTATTATAATGTTGATTTTTAGAGAATATAATCGAACTGTTAATAATTATAGATAATTTTAGAATACCTTTCAAAAGTAAAATATATTTATGTAAAAATATAACAGTATCAGTATTAAATTATTTTGATCCTATATGACTTTTCCTTTCTTTCCCACCTCAACGTGCGTCCTTTTATAACCAAAAATTTTGCATATATCAAGATATGAGTATAAAAAAAAACATGGGATTGCTAAAAATAAAAATATAGACTGTAAACACATTCAACTATAAATGTCGCACAGCCGTTGAGAGTGTTGACACTTCACTTGACAGCAAAACCAAAGCCTGGATGCACATGCATACCTGATGCCACAAAATATATAATAGACCCAATTTCAACATCGTTAAAGTAGAATGACGGAGATAGTATGTACAAACTATCACATACATTTC
Source organism: Anoplophora glabripennis (assembly GCF_000390285.2). Lineage (NCBI taxonomy): Eukaryota > Metazoa > Arthropoda > Insecta > Coleoptera > Cerambycidae > Anoplophora > Anoplophora glabripennis. Next base: position 1,357,444 of record NW_019416219.1, on the reverse strand, counting down.
ATGTGGATGGGCCAAATTTCGCATATACGTATCACGGATATCCGTTATCACGCATGCATGTCGATCCAGGCTCAACATCCAATACGTTTTGACCTTGACGGTATGTCAAGTCGCTTCACGCACAATTGGTTGTTGATGATTACGTGGTTACAGCAGATCCGCGCTCACGCATGCATGTGGATCAAGGCTTAATGAGTGACAAGTGTATGTGTATGACACATGTTTGACATCTGGACCATTATTTTTTTAGGTTAACAGTTCTATATTCGCTTTAAATGTCACATTGGTGATAGCTGTAAATACATATTTTCAAATATTTAATAGCAGTACACATCGCACAATGTCAGAATTTGAACAATTAGAACCTTCACTCAAAAATGTCATAGACCAAACTACATTAAAATGGATATTTGTAGGAGGAAAGGGTGGTGTTGGTAAAACAACTTGCAGGTAACTAAATTATAGTCAAAGTATAATTTGATACATCATTATTTAATTACAGTTGCAGCTTGGCCGTACAGTTATCCAAAGTCAGAGAAAGTGTCTTGATTATATCAACTGATCCGGCTCACAATATATCTGATGCGTTCGATCAGAAATTTACAAAAGTACCTACACTGGTTAAAGGTTTTGCTAACTTATATGCAATGGAAATAGATCCTAATGTAGGTTTTAATGAGTTACCAGATGAATATTTTGATGGAGAACCAGATGCCATGAAAATGAGTAAAGGTAACGCCCACGTTAAAAAAATTGAACTACATATATATGATAAAAATCATTTAACTAATTAAGACTGCCTTTATAGAATTTAGTAGGAATTAATACTTGTTTCAGGTATTATACAAGAAATTGTTGGAGCATTTCCTGGTATTGATGAAGCTATGAGTTATGCAGAAGTCATGAAACTTATAAAAAGCATGAATTTTTCAGCGGTAGTCTTTGATACAGCTCCAACAGGTCATACATTACGCTTGTTATCATTCCCCCAGGTAGTAGAAAAAGGTTTAGGAAAATTATTACGCCTTAGACTTAGAGTATCTCCATTAATTTCTCAGTTAAGTGGACTGTTAGGCATTCCTGATTTCAATGCTGATAATTTTTCTGCAAAAATGGAAGAAATGTTGTCCGTTATTAAACAAGTTAATGAACAATTTAAAAATCCTGATCAGACTACTTTTGTTTGTGTCTGCATTGCGGAATTTCTGTCTTTGTATGAAACGGAACGTTTGGTTCAAGAATTGACTAAATGTAAAATAGATACCCATAATATCATTGTAAATCAGTTATTGTTCAAGAAATCAGATGAAGACTCGTGTAAAATGTGCTCGGCTAGGTATAAAATTCAAGAAAAATATCTTGACCAAATTCATGACCTCTATGAAGATTTCCATGTCACAAAGTTGCCACTTTTGGAAAAGGAAGTTAGAGGAGCAGATAATGTAAAAAAGTTTTCAGAATATTTAATAAAACCGTATTCTGTTTAGTATTTTGATATTTATTCTTTTTTTTATGGTGGTATCGAGAGAAATTAAACATGTTCTTAAGATTGCTTGTGGTTTGCAAGTAATTTTTTCCGAGATGAAATCTTAATTGTTTAGTTTGTATTATTATATTTTTAGAGGGTTTTATTTACATTTAATTAATAAATTAATCAATTTACCACTGTTGTATTTTTATATAATTAAAATCCAGGAACATATTTCAAACTGTAAGACGCAAAGTGAAAAAATTGACCAAGAAAATCGGAATACGAATGTAATAAGTAACCAAACATAGCTGCAAATAAATATTTTATTAAAAAGTGGTGAAAACATCATAATAAAAATAAATAGATTAATTAAATAAAGCAATATGTTGATACTATTACTATTAATATTTATAGTGTACGAATATTATCTTTTAAATTAATCCAATCTGGTAAACGATTTTCCTTAAAATAGTTTTCCTTGGTTAGAGTTTTCATATTCAAGAGTTCCGTTGCTCCATATATAGCACCTATGAAAAGAATTAATAATTTGTTAGCATGACTTTTTTTTAACTAGGTTTACATAATATATTTTTCTGATGTTTGAACATGTAATACACATTCGTAAGATTTACCATAAATTGTTATATGAAATATATTTAGAAAATTTTTTCTCAAAACAATTATTTATATCCGAGTTTAGTGGATTTTTACCATTAAATAAATGAATCAACGTTTTATCATTCTATGTCAAACATCTTCAGAGGTAATTTAGAAAAGGTGAGATTTTTATAAATTTCAACACCCGAAGAGTATCGATTATGAACTCATGTTTATATAACCTTTTACTTAACACTATTTAAAGCAACTACTGGTAAAAAAAATTAGAATCACCTCCTAACCAAGCTGCATAATTTTCCTTACAAGGCAAGGTATGGAAAGCAAATTTTGTAATATTGAGTTTTTTATATCTATCAAACTTCAGTTGTTTCTCTAGCTCTTCCTTAAGTCTAGCTTTAAAACCGCGAGCCATGGTGGTTCCCCCGATAAGCACCAAATTTTCAGCTAGTTTTTGTCTCAAATCTCTATCAACATGCAAAATAGCATCCAGTATCATTGTTGACAAGCAAAGATGGTCGTTATCTTCTTCATAAAGTATTTCAAAAGCACGTTCTCTCACTTTTCCAGTAACAGTAATACTTTCACTTCCACCTAAATAAAAAAATTTTACTAACGGCAAACTTTTTCTATCGAAGTTTTCTTACCAAGGGGATATTTTACTTCTGGACATGGTGTAATTTCGGGTTTCACAAGGGCCAGCTGTTCTGCACGAGATTTTTTGGTTATAAAACAGCAACGTATTTTTACATCTTCCAAGGTCGATTCCGGTATATTCTGAATACCTGTATTGTTACTACTTAATGCCGTCTTCAAATTACTGAAAATAAAAATTCCATTTTCATCAATTTGTCTCTAGTTTTAGTTAAGAATTTACTTATGTATAGCTTCGGCTCCCAGGGGTAGAGCTTGCCATGCTTGCACAATCGGCAACCCATAGCAAACTGGTATAACCACAGCTTCCTTATAACCCACATCTACAACTACTGCTGTGTCCACTGCTATACTAGATAAGCAGATCAGATGAGATGGTAAAACCAGCATTGATGATATTTCATAATGTATAAATAAAACCTATAATTAAAAAGTACATTAAAATAACATTAAATACTTTTAGCAACACGTCACCTTTGCTAACGTTTCTCTGAACAAAGTGGGACATAGCAACGATTCCACAATTACAATAGGCCTATCTTTAGGACTTAACAAGGCGAACTTGAAGTAAATAATGTGTATAAATTCAACCAGTAGGTCATATAATTCATCGGGTGTTTTAAAATCCCATAATCTTTTCAATTCTCCAGTTTTTTTACATCTAACTTCTGATTTGATAATGTTTCTTGGAGCAAATTCACCTGTAAAACCAAACCTAAAAAAAAAATATTAGCTTGTGCCATTGCTTTAAAAATTCCTACATAAATACTTTGTAAAAGCTGCTCCAATATCTAAAACAACAACAAGTTTATCGCTGGTTAACGTTTCATAAATCGGCATTTTTTTAATTATAATTTATTGAGATTAAAGTTACTTTTTGGCCTCCGTTAACCACATAACACTTAAAATGTGCCGTTAACCAAATAAAATAAATAAAATAACCCTGACACACAAAATTGACAACTGCTTGACATATGTCATATGTCACCACCATAGATTTCTATAGGTCTATGGTAGTTTCATTTACAGCGTTTTTCATTCATTTGCACTTTTGCACTCGGTGGGCACTGTGAATATGTCTATCCTCTAATATCAAATCGAGTAATAAAAGATGGAAATAGTCTCAATGCACACTAAGTGCAAAAGTGCGGATAAATGGAGAACGCTGATAGTCATTTCACACGACAGCCGACCTTTGGCTCCTTCCATGGTAAACGTTCCACGTGCTATGGCAGGCAGGGGTTATGTGCCTAGATAAATGTTATGTGAAATTTGAGCGAATACGCCTATAATATAGCCGTCGCATGGTTCTTGAAGCTGCTATAATCGTGTAACAAAATTCACATTGATTATTGTTTATTATTTTCGATTTTTGTTATCAGTAGTTAACCACTCTTTTACTTTAATACAAGGAACTTAAAGTTTTGTAAATAAATGTCTAATTGTCATGGTTAAGTGGCTACATTTTTTAATGACGATTAAAACCACGTCAAACTTGATTAGAGAAATTGCTACATACAAAATACAACAAAGGATGTGGGTAGGAGGGATTCGATAGAATAATATAATCAGTAGAGAAACGGAACGATTAGTTGTTAGTAGCGTAAATAACTATTAGTCAAGTCTTTTCAGAATATTGCAAATAGACAAACAAAATATTTTACTAAGCGGTTTTCTGTTTTCTCTTTTGACTATATATTTTTTTTAAATATGTGATATTATATAATGTTTCGTGGCAGAAGGAATTGTGGTATGTTAAATTGTGACTGTAACTTAATATATTTTATTTATTTAACTGCCAACATTACCGATTTTTTTTTTTCGTTTCAGAATATGAACCTATAAGGAACACTAGTTACTGTCAAGAACTTTTAAATGATAGTAAAGATGAAACGATTTGTAAAATATTTGGGTATATCGAAAATAATACAAATACTCTTTTACATTACTTAGTTAGTATCTTACTTTTGGGTATTCCTTATTTAATAATTAAAATATATCCAAAATTGGGAACTGTAAAATATGAAAAATGTGCCCTCGACAAAGCTACAATTTTATTAGGTGAGAATGTTTATATTTACTTGAGAGAATTTTTTATTTCCTTGATTAAGTTGAAGGAAAACAAATTTGTTTTTCATTTAATCCTTAGTTTAGTTGATAACTCGAAGATTTTAACGGGAAACCCCAAGAAAAACTGGGGAAGTCCCTTTAATTAGCTGTATATGTGGCTGTATAATGTATACTTCCCCATTTGATTAATTTAATCACTGACAATATGGTTATGCAAAACAAAGATATTTAATGAATGACAGATAATTAACAGCGACCTTGAATTGTTAAAAAATTTAATTATCAGAAGGGGCTGGTACCTGTCTAATTATTATGTTACATCTAAAAGTAGCTAAATATTAAAAGACTATTTCAAATAAAATAAATATTTGCAAATTTCAATGCGTAAAGAGAAACGTCAGTTTTTCAGTTTTCTTTATTATTAGTTATTCTAAATTTTGGAAGATTTAAGTAAACAATGTCCTATGTATGTATAACATATGTTTGTGTACCTATGTACATAAAATATTAATTGTAATTTGTAACTATATATATACATACATAGCTAAACTAGTATATCTAAATTTTCTCTCAAATTTTTTTGTTAATTTACCGTTGATTTTCTAGCATGTGGTAATCACGGTCAAATATCATTTATAAAAATTAAAAATGAGGAGATGCAACTTCCTCATTTAGGAAGAGATGTTATAAATGTAAGATATTTTATTTATCAACACACAAAGTATGTATGGATATCCGAACGACACCAGTATGGAACTCTTGATGATTTAATCCCCTTAGCAACAGTTGACGAATACTTGACAGATTTGAATGGTTTACACGAGGATGATTATCGAAATAGGTAGGAATTCAAGATGAAGTAATATTTTTATTTACCTAATTTTTAATTAACTTTCGTGTTATGGTTTAAGTTTCAGTTTATGGATTTTTGTTTTAGGCTCCAACTGTATGGGGAAAATAAAATCGAAGTGGAAGTTAAATCGTATTGGAGATTATTTGTTGAGGAGGTGTTCAACCCTTTTTATATGTTTCAAGCCTTTTCTGTAATTTTATGGTTATTCGACGATTATGTTTCATATGCGCTCTGTGTTGTTGTTTTAACACTGTTTTCCAGTATTACTTCATTAATACAAACCCGTAAAGTAAGTTCATAGAAAATTTGTTGAAAACTGATGTATGTTCACAATATAATTAATTGCTCGTTGCTAATAACTGTAAAGCAAAATTCTGAATTGAAATTTGATTGATTGATTGATTTTGTAAGCATTTCTGTGCAAGATAGGTATCTACAGTAGCAGTTTTTGTTTATTTTAAAACTTCGTACAGATTTTGACAACAATTTCAACAGAAAATAGCTTGGTAAACAGCTGTGATAAGCTATCGTTTACTCGAAATGTTTGTTTTTTAAAATACAAGTGTTTCCCCAAATCCCACTTTATCAGTCATTTCCTATATTCATTTTTTGAAGTAATTGACTCGGTATTAATTCTCACTTTGTTATATTATCTGGCAACGTGAATAATACAACAAATGTTTCGAATAAAAGTTGCAACGAATTAATTCTATCACATTTAAAACTATCTTCAAAGATATAGGTTGTTTCATTTCTTCTGGGCATTACCTAAGTTAATTTTTTCATGTAAAACACCCTATATATTGGATTTTGCTATTCGGGTTGAATTTAAGGCTACTTTGATACATAAATATGGATTTAAAATGTAGTTTCGGTGTTGTTTGTTGTTAAAAAAGATATGTTTTTTTTTTCATTCCTTTAATCATGAAAAAACCTATTTTCTGCAAATCCATCTTAAATGCAACACCTAAAATATGTTTTTCACTTCGCTAATGATATATTTTTAGCAAAGCCAAGCTCTGCACGACTTGGTAGTATCCTCAAAATGTGCCGAAGTAAAAGTATTACGCCGCAACATTAATTCCAAAAACGTTACGGAACTTATCGACCCAGTAGATTTGGTTCCGGGTGATTTAATTGTTCTTCCTTCGGCAGATTTTGTTATGCCTTGCGACGCCGTATTGCTTACGGGCCAATGCATTGTAAACGAAAGTGTTTTAACGGGTAAGCAGGCATTTTAAAAATTTGAACTGAGGAAAAAACTAGAGCTTTGGCTTCAATTGTAGGAGAAAGCGTTCCCGTTACCAAGACCTCTCTTCATCATAGCCCGGAAATGTATCATCCAGATTTACACAAAAGACATACGCTTTTCTCAGGGACCCACATATTGCAGACGCGATTCTATGACAGAGAGCTTGTGTTGGCTAGGGTAATAAGGACGGGCTTTGACACTACCAAAGGAGCCTTAGTAAAAAGTATTCTATTCCCCGCTCCAGTGGGGCTGAAGTTCTACCGAGACAGTTTTAAGTTCATTTTGTTCTTATTCATGGTGGCCGCTGTTGGAATGAGCTATTGCTTGTACTTGTATATTTCGAGGCATGTACGTATCGTATCGACCGCACAAATATGTTTATTCACTCTTCTTGTTTAATGCTGACATGAATTTTTTCATTGTTAGGCCCATGCTAAACAAATTATTCTACGTACACTGGATATAATCACGATAGTAGTACCGCCAGCTTTACCTGCCGCAATGGCGGTTGGTACAGTTTACAGTCAAAATCGACTTAAAAAAATTGGAATATACTGCATCAGCCCTCCTAGGATAAATATCTGCGGAAAAGTTAAATTGGCGTGCTTCGATAAGGTAAATAAATTGTACGAGCCGCTCAATTTTCAAAACTACTTTTAATAAATTTAATTATTAGACGGGGACTCTCACTGAAGATGGTCTAGACATGAAATGCGTTGTACCATGCACCAATGCCCGGTTTTCTGAAGAAACGATTGACATAAATAATCTTGATATACATAGTCCTTTGACTCAAGCGATGGCCTCTTGTCATTCATTGACCAGAATCGATGGTGTGTTAAATGGTGATCCTTTAGATCTAAACATGTTTGAATTCACGCAATGGGTAGAGCATGTAATTGTAGGTAAATGCCGGCGTAAATTACCATGGGTTTTCTTTTAGGAACTTGAAGAATCTGGCGAGAAGGAGAATAGTCGTTATGACATGCTGGCCCCTACAGTCGTAAGACCTTGTAGGGGACTTACTAAGCAGTTGCTGCAAAAAAACGATTCAGAGGTAAAGTATTTTGTAATTTCTTGTTAAAATCAGTCATTCATATTTTTCTAGGTTTTTATTGTCAGAACTACGAAATTTATTATTTTTCCATCAGATCTTTTTGATATTTCAGAGCTCCTATCAGATTGGCATACTGCGTCAATTTACGTTTTCCTCCACACTTCAGTGCATGTCTGTGATATGTCGCACCACCATTAGCCCCAACATGATTGCATTTACGAAAGGCGCCCCGGAGAAAATTTACGGCATGTGCCTTTCAGAAATGCTACCCCCGGATTTCAGTATTATTCTGTCCCATTATACGACTTGCGGATACAGAGTCATCGCCCTTGCCTATAAGGAACTGTCAAAGAAGTGTAGCTGGAAGGAAATTCAGAAATGCAAACGAGACACGGTAATAAAAATGGTCATAGATTAGTAGATTTTTCTGATTCGGAGTCCAAAATAGTAGGTGACTTGTTCTCAACCCGTAATTCGTTTACGCGACGTGTAGGGCGCGCGGAAAATGCGATTCCATGGGCATATCATTTTAAAGGGTTCCAAAAATTATTAAAAAGATTTTTTTTTTTAAATTAGATTAGATGGACAACAATATTATTTTTTCTAAATACTTTCTTCGCCATAACAAATTTTCATTATTTTCTTTTAGTATGCAGTTTCAATAGCGTTTTAAATATCAAAAATTCAATTCATGCATAATACACAGTAAAACTTTTGGCTACAATCCAGATCTAGATAAATATTTATTTTTTCTGAATGAATTTTGAAATTTCTCTCAGGTTGGAGGTCAATTTATTGGAACACTATGCGATATGAATGGCACATTACAATTTCCGTGCAGAGAATACACAAAATTAATTTGTCAGGCTCAGAAGAAATAAAAATTGTGGTTTTATTTATTTATAACTTTACTGCCTACTGTTTTGAATCTGGAGTGTAGGATATATACAGAGTTTCTCAAAAAGTTCCTTTACTGTCTCCCAAAGAATCTCTAGTTTGACCTACTTTTTGTAACGGCTATTATTATAATCAACGAAGACATAAACATTTTCAGGTTGAGTGTGATTTGCATTTTCTGGGTCTCATGATAATGCAAAATCCTTTGAAGAAAGAAACGGCGCCAGTTATACAAACTCTACACAATGCTGGAATTAGGACTGTGATGATTACAGGTGACTTTATACTAGATTCGTACGTGTTATAAATTTCGTAAATGACAGATTTTTAGGTGATAATATACTAACTGCCGTATCTGTTTCACGGGATTGTGGAATGGTAAAAAGCAATGAAAAAATTTTCATTTTAAGTATGGAAAATTGTGATGATCTTAATGTAGATCCTACGTTTCATTTAAGTGAAGCCGGATCTGGCGGTTCGAATGAGAACGTTATTATCAATGTTGAATCAAATGTGAGTATTTGTATTTATGTTATTTTAATTTTTGTTAATTTTTTGTTTGTTATATTTATATGCACTTTTTATTTTACTATTTATTTTTATTTCATTAGTTTTTACTTTGATTTCACCCCATTCAGTAATAGGATTTTATATGTTGAACGACAACAACAAATAAATTTTAGAGCTCATTTATTTCGACTTATTGTTATAGCCTTATCATTTTGCGATCGATGGGAGAACCTGGAACAAACTTAAGAGTTTCTATCCACACTTGTTACCGCATATCCTGGTCAGAACCACGATATTTGCGAGATTTCAGCCAGATCAAAAGACGCAGGTGGTTTCATACCTGCAGACTTTGAACTATGTCGTCTCGATGGTTGGCGATGGAGCAAATGACTGTGGGGTAAGTACGATATTAATAATAATTAACTTGAATTTGTTTTTTTCAAGTTGTGAAGGATTTTTAGAAAATTGTTTTGAATATTTAAGTTTTTAAACTTTCAGCATTATGTGTATTGTTCGAAAACAATTTTTAGGCTTTAAAAGCTGCCCATGTGGGGATATCTTTATCTCAAGCCGAAGCTAGCGTAGCAGCTCCGTTTACCTCTTCCATCGAAAACATTTCCTGCCTTATCCATTTAATTCTGGAGGGTCGGTGTGCCATAATTACCAGTTTCGCAATTTTTAAATATATGGCCATGTACAGCTTGATTCAGTTCTTTACCATCCTTTTATTATACAGAGTAAGTTATTTTTTCGTGTCGTCGAATCTTTTAGAGATGTACAATGTTTAAATTTTAGCACCATTCTCTGTTGTCAGACCACCAGTTTTTATTTATCGATTTAGTTATTACTACTAGTCTCGCAGTTACAATTGGCAGACAAGGTAAGTTAAGAAAATTACAGTTTATAAATACAAAAAATTCACATTGTCAAAATCATTTCTGCAGGGTGTAACGCAAAGATATTTCAAAAACAGAAAATTTAAGAATATTTAATTTGCTTCTAAAAAAAAAAATAAATAAATAATAAAATAGCATAAGATATCAAATCGACTATACATATTATTTAAATATCCTTTAAAATGTTTACCATAGATCCATGAAATTTGGCCTTAGGGGGTAACATCACTGTAGTATGCTAAAATAAAATATCTACATATTTTTGATTTTTTTTTGGTGGAAGGAAAACTAGGAGGATAATAATATTCAAGTATGTTATTAATCATATCTTTAAGTGTTCAAACAATATATATTTATTCTCCACTGATTTTGACAAATTCCTGTCTCATTTTCACTTTTAGGTCCGGCATCATCGTTGGGCGCCAAACGACCGATGAGCTCCCTGGTAGCATCGAAAAATGTAATACCTCTAATATTACAGATAGTAACTTGCGCTTTGATGCAAGGCGGTGCCTTATTCTACTTATTCCAACAAGTATGGTTTAAGCCAATACCGAATGACACCATTGGAGAGGTTATTTTATCATGGGAAAATACAGTGTTGTTCACCGTGTCTTGTTATCAGTATATTGTTTTAGCCACGGTGTACTCCAAAGGCAGGCCTTATAGGCAAATGCTGATCACTAATTTCTGGTTTTTATTCTGCGCCTTAGTTTTAACAGTATTTATTACGATATTGATGGTCCAACCCAATAAGTTTCTGGCGGAAATCATGGATATCATGTTTCTGCCGCACAGGGCACACGACCAAGAGAACTTCCGATATTCATTGCTGGCTTTCCCAGTTTCCCACTTTGTTCTGGCCATATTTATTGAGGTACGGTTTCTGTTAATATTACTGTGATTTGTTGGTTTTCCCAACTCATCGTTCCTTTTTAGGTGGGGATTGCAGATAGCCAATGGCTGAAGAAGATTATCCAGTGCCTTAAATGTAAGCGTCATCCAAAAAATAAGTACAAATTGTTACTGCAGGAAAGTAACGAGGAATTTTTGCACAATGTTTGCAATAATAGAATTGTCCTGTGAGTGTTTTTATACTTATGATATTTACAATAACAAAAGCATTATTTTTTTATAAAGTATTAACTAATTTTTATTTAGAATGTAATAAAAAACCAAATATATTGATCTCGTGATAAATAGACCAATAAACATATTATTACATTAGTTAATTTATTTAATTCAATTACTCATTTTTGGAAGTTCCAAAATTGTAGGCTGGGGCTCGTTTTCAACACGTAAGTCTGTAAGATGGACAAGGGACACGGGGATTGCGATTCCATAGGCGTATCATTTTAGAGAAATTAAATATAGAACAATAAATAAATGTGTCAATTTTAGTTAAAATTATTATTTGTACAAATCTACATTCACCTTGGTGTATCCAAACATCCAACAGGTAGGTAGGTATTTTTTTTTATTTATAATAAAGTACATATTCAGCAATTTTGCCCTCGTAGCAAAGATATTTAATATTTAAGTAACAAAAGATCATTTTATACATATTTACTAAGAAAAGTTCTTCAGGACAAAGAGGGCGGCAAATGTTTGTCTTCTGTGATTGTAGTTTGAATTGTCTTATTTAATGTTGGAAGTTAATTGTTAAAATTAATTCCGTCAGCCTTCGTACGAATCGCATATTTAACGTCATTGTCAATGTCGATTTTTCCTGCCATCACCTTTTATCGCACGATAAAACTTTTTTGACATACAATTTTGTTAAAGAACTGCACATTTCCGCGGCATCACTCATCAACATATCCACGTTTCGCGTTGGAATTTCTTGATAAAAAATGTTTATTGCGCAACGTTTTTGATCTGTCAAATACGTTCGTTTAAGACTACCCTTGTTGTTACCAGATTGACTTCTAACATTCGCACACGATTTAATCGCACTGGATTAAGTAAAATGTGAAAAATAAATATAACACGTTTTTCGAAATGGGGTCGCTTGCGACATAGAACAGTCCAAAAGCGCATGCGCAGGCTGAACATCGGGTACATTATACGAAATCGATGGCACATTACAATTTCAATGCAAATAAAGAAGATATATTTTATATAAAATTGAGATTTGATTTGATTTTTAACCATTATTTTCGAACTTTGGTTTTGTTACTTGTTATCTTTTGATTTAACTGATTTAGACTGGTTATAAAAAAATGTGTAGTAATTTCTTTAGGTAAAAATAAATCATTTATTTCTTGTGCAGATATTTATTCCTTTAATTTATAATTTTTCTTTTAAGATTTTTTATTGGTTGCTTCAAATTCCATAGTTTTATTTTTTGAAAATAGTTATTAGGGTGGCCCAAAAAAAAATAATTTTTTTTTCGTGTCCTTTGTGAAAATATGTTAGTTTATCATGTTTTAAGAGCCCCCTCAAAAAATCAGCTCAAAAATTTCTTGGATATCGCTTAAAATTTTTATAAATTTCCAAAATCGTCAAAAATTTATTTTTTTTTAAATTTTTTTTATCGTTATTTTATCATTTTCTAGGTTGAAAAAATTCTCGATTCTGAAAATTTCAAATCGATATTTTAATTTCTAAACGTCACTCATAATTATCTTAACTTTAAAAGTAGTGTACCTAAAACGTTTTCGAGCGACCTCTAAAATTAAGTATCAACGAACTAATCAATTTTTTTATTGAATTTGATGAATAAATTAATAGAAATAAATCACGAGATACTTAAAAAAAATCTCGAGGCAAAATTTATTACAGACTGTATCAAATATTTATAATTTTTAAATTTTTTAAAATTTAAGTGTCGTGATTTATTTCTATTCTTTTGTTCAATTCAATAAAAAAAATTATTAGTTCGTTGATATTTATTTTTAGGTCGCTCGAAAATAGGTACACTACTTTTTAAGTTAAAATAATTATGAGCGACCTTTAGAAACTAAAACATTGATTTGAAATTTTCAGAATCGAGATTTTTTTCGGCCTAGAAAATGATAAAATAACGAGAAAAAAATCTTTGACGATTTTGGAAATTTTTAAAAATCTTCAGCGACCTCTAAAAAAATTTTTTTGAGCTGATTTTTTGAGGGGGCTCTTTTGAGGTGGCTCTTAAAACACGATAAACTAACATATTTTCACAAGAGACGAAAAAAAATATTCGTTTTGTTTTGGGCCACCCTAATAACTATATTTGCAGAATGGAAATATAAATGTAAAACCATTAAATACCATAAATACATATGTAATTGTAAGAATCAATAACTGCATGTTAAAGACAAAAAAAGCGTTAGATAAAGTGTTCAGGCAGGTATAGTTTCTAAAGTATATTGTTTGCATACATTTTTATTAGATAACATTTTTTTAACCTATTTATCTGATTGAAATCTTTAAAGATAACCGCAAAATTGCGAGCGCTGTTGCAAAACATTGTGCAGACTTATTTGGTTCGTAATTTATTTCGTCACGTGATTAAATGAGTGTACTAACAAATAATATTTAATTCACTTCTGAGTTTATGAAATATTGGCCGGATTGAACCCCTGGGATGCAACCTTGACTTATATTTTATTTTTGTTCCTACTTTCTTTTCTAGTTGTTAATATCCCTGTCCAAATTTACTAATCCAACGTTTTCCATTAATGTCATGGATTAATATAACCTTTGATTGCCCAAAGTATCCGCCTATAAAATTTTTATTATAGGCCCACGTTTTTACGACCGATTTCGGTAATGTTTGCCTGCAATTAATTAATAACATTGTAATTAAATATAACTTACAGGTCCCAATACGATATCGTTTTTATCTTATCAGAGTTTGAACTACGATTAGTTTTGCAATTTTGTTGTAGATACATGTTGTTTACCTGTGTCCGTAGGGGTAAATTTACCTTTTCAAATGGCTTCCGGTGTGAATGTAGACAAAATAATAATGAAACTGACTTCGAAGGAAGGTGAGTCTTAACATAGTGGCCATAATACAGGAGGCAGTTCGTAAAGAATTCTGGTTATTTTGCTTAGATAAGCAGAGAAGATAAGTGCTGAGCTGTATGTGTATTCATAGTTTTGATAATTATCGTTTTGTTAATTAATTACACTTATCTCTCGTAAACCTTTAAAAAAAACTTTGAAATTTCATCTTCATATTATTCATACTTGTAATTTGTTTTATATTCATTATTTTACAAACACTATCGTGTGTTGTGGCTATGAGAATTTTTGGTAACGTCTTTGAGAATAATCGTTCCTAAAATATGTTCAACTATTTTAAAATTTCCTGGTCTTCTGAAGTTCTGACACTTATCAACTAAAAATTTGTAAATTAATGATTCATTAATATTGATAAAATATTTGTAATCTTCACTACCTTTTAAGAAAGTAGGTAATTAAAGATTCTGGGTTGATACTTCAAGCCTATCTTAAAAGTATTTAATTCCAGTTTATTAATTACTGCCTCAAAAAATCTAGACAAAATTTACTTTAGGTGATACAAGTAAACACATCACTCGGTATCGTATTAATACCTATATTTTAACTCCATGCATTTAGAGTAAATGACATGAGATAATGGAAATTTAGTGCATCCGTAGATAAGTTTAAAATTACGTACGGAGAAGGCATTAAATTTGTCAAATGAGGATTAACATAATCAGGCATGTCTAAATATTTATTCATCCTGTAACTTTACTCATTCAAAAACTGCCTAGGTATCTATAAAGCATAAATTAAAGTAAAAATGATCCTTTTTGTATTATTCTAAGAACGTGCCGAGTTAATAATACATTTTATTAGTTGTATGTTTTTAAGAATTACGTTACTTTCCAAAGATTAATTTAGATAAACTTGTCTTAAACAGTGATGATTTGATTGATTTGTAACATCTCGTAAATCATGTTCACCATCATCAAATTTGTTTCTATTCGTACCGAAAAATAACGGGAACAAAATAACAGTTTTTTTCTACATGCATTTTTGCTGCCAGCGGATTTATAGGTACAGTAGAAAAAAACTGCTGTTGAAAGCAGGTTTACTTCGTTTTTCACCTTACTTTTGATTTTTCGTGACGTAGCTTCTGGAAATAATATTAGTGAAAATCACTCAAAGAATCACCCTTTGAAGTTTGTCCACGTACTTAATTAACGCCATGTATTTAATTCATAAACATCTGAATTTATGAATCGAATCCATTTCATTGACCTATTCGCATTTTCAGTCAGAGAAAGTAAAAAAACCAAAATGATATCACTACATGAATCGGACATAAAGGCTCTCTGTATGAAAGCCATGAGCGTATTCTTGGCTCAACCAATGTTACTGGAATTGGAAGCTCCGATAAAAGTTTGCGGTGAGTGAACGATTTTGACAACATTTGGAAAAACAACTAGAATTAGAACAATTCATGAACAATTGGATAATTGTTCTTGAATGCTTTGATTGCTTTATCAAAATTGTTTTAAAAATAATTTATATAGGTATAAGCTTTGTTCCAAGTGCATTAGAATTAGTTTCCAACAGTCCGACGCAATCGCATTTGGTTCAAAACAATGAATTTTGAACCTTATGTAAGCATTATATCCATATGCGCATGCGTCTGACTGTTGGAAACTGTTTTGGTTTCTACTAGGAACAAAGCTATAGTGTTTTTACTGTTTTTAGGATATATAACCTTGTTGATTTTCTAGTCGATAGTGATACATATACATTTTATCAAAAACCGTAATTTTTAGCAACTTCTTTTCTTAGTGTGAAAACATGTTTTAGGTGATATTCATGGTCAGTTTCAGGATTTACTAAAACTGTTCGGATTCGGAGGATTTCCTCCCGAAGCGAACTACCTGTTTCTGGGCGATTATGTTGACAGGGGGAAACAGTCCATAGAAACGATATGCTTGCTACTCGCGTACAAAATTAAGTATCCCGAAAATTTCTTCCTTCTTCGAGGAAACCATGAAGTTGCATCCGTTTGTAAAATTTACGGATTCTTCGATGAATGTAAGTTATAGGCAATTCACAACTCCGTCCTTGGCCAAAGGGGTTATACAGGGTGTAAGAAGTTTGACTGCCATTACTTCAGCATGAGATAATCATAAATGAACAAAAAAGTTGTATATTACAGGGGCGTAAGATTAACAGTTTTCAAAATACAGCGAGTATTAATATTGGGGAGTTTCAATACAACGTGACAACGGCGCTTAACCTAATTTTATCGAATTTTAAATTTATTATAACGTTAATTACTTTTTAGAATTAAGCATAAAGAAGTTCAAAAAAGTGATAAACATTGTATTTTATGGTATTCCATGCACACAGTTATGTCAATATTCCTTAATTAATCGAACTTTTGTACATCAAGTTGGAGATTTTGATAATTCTTCTCTCGGAAATGGTTGAGTATAGGACCCATGTCGTTTAAGGTTTTTTTGTTTATTTTGTATTCTATCGTCTGTTAAAATTAAGTTAGTCAAACTTCTCTAACACCCTGTATTAAAGGAATGTAATTGGTATTTATAATATTGGCATTAATATTAACGTTAATTGATTTTTTTAGGTAAAAGGAGATACAACACTAAATTATTCAAAACATTCACCGATGTTTTTAACACTTTGCCTGTAGCAGCCATCATAGATGATAAGATATTTTGCTGCCATGGCGGGCTAAGTCCGGATCTGTTGCATATAGGACAAATCAGGAACATAGACAGGCCGACAGACATTCCAGTACAAGGTAATAATTTTTTTATATTGCGAAGGCAAAGAAATTGCTAATCTGTTGAATTCGTCTGTTATCAAGTAAAAATTTTCTAATGGAAGTAGATTTATATGGAATGAGTACACGTTTTGATTTAAAAGTTTTTGTAGATATAATTAATAAAAATTAAGGTAATTATTTTATATGTTTAAGTACAGATGTGTAGCAAAAGTCAGGAATAATTGAACGTGGGACAAAAATGAATCTGTCCGCCTTTTATAAACTATCGTTTTATAAAACGGTCGGTTTTATAATATGTGGCTACGACATATATTTTTTATTTTTCTCAATGTTCGGGTTCTTCTAGGTTTACTTTGTGATTTGTTATGGTCAGACCCAAGCCCTTCTTTGGGATGGACGGAAAATGACAGAGGTGTGTCATTTTCTTTTGGTCCAGATGTTATATCGAAATTTTTGCACAAGCATGACTTTGATCTAATATGCAGAGGACACCAGGTAAAAGTTTCAGATTTACTTAATTATTACTTAAAACAAATTGTTGTGTTACTTATCATAAGTAACTGAAGAACAGTTAACACATGTATATAACAATAAAAAAAAAGATAAAAACGGGATAAAAAATAATAAATTGAAAACATCATTAAATTAAACTTTATATTTGAGGAAAATATACTATCTTCTTTTACACTAATCTTTGATCAAATTCTTGTACATAATATATTAATTAAGATTACAAAGTAAATACGTTTTGGTGTGAAACAAAGCAGACTATAAAAAATTGTCACACAATAAAAAAATAAAAATTATCCCAGTACTAAGCTCCCAAAGAAAGTATTTTTAGGTACCTATTAGGAAATGGTACATTAAAATCATCATTTTTTAATATAGTAAACAGTAGTGGTATTATTTATATTACCAAACTCTGTATTTTATATATTTCCAAATAATTTGGCAAGTTTACTCAAGTTTGCGTAGGTACTGAGATCAGTAAGAAGTATACTATAATCTAATCTACTGAGATTATCATAAATCTCAAAAACCATAATGTTTATTGTTCCTCGTTTACATTGACTCAAGATATTTTTTATTGACTCACCCACTTAGATACAAATAAATTCAAATGTCATAGTTGCTTGAAATAGGAGCGATAAAAAGCAGTTTTTTTATATAAAAATATGTATGTCAAATAGATAGGAATTTAAGAAAGACCTACTTACAGAATTACGTTTATAGAACTATAAGATAAATAAAATATATAAATGTAGAACAGATATCTTGAAATTTTAGTAAACACATTACAATATATCGTCTTTCCGAAGTCAGTTGAACATGTATAAAAACGACTAGCAAGAAAATTTAATGAGTTTCATAGGCGTCCCTAAAAAAATTGTATTATATTGATGGTAAATTTCGTTTTGTTCTGTTTCAAAAAGTCTCCAAAATGTCATGTTGTAATAATATTAGTAAACAAAATATCCCTCTCATTTCTCCCTTTCGCAATAATATGAATTATCTGAATCACGCCAAATTCCGCATTGCTGCACTGCACTGCTAGGCAATTTGTCAACCACTTGTCAACAACTGAGATTTATTACGCAGTCGCCCAGTGCGGCTATGTTATACGCCGTTTGCCCGAACGCGCATTCTTCAACTGGGCGTATACATTTCTACCACCTCCATGATATGGGTATGGATGGATGTGATAATACGTTCAGATACACTTAAGGCATGCGGCGTAGCATCAGTTTAGTTGTTATTGTTATTATAGGACTCATAAACGGTAGATTTTCTAGATACGGTGCAATGTTATCTGAAAAGATATAATTTTGAAAAAATTTAAAAAAATAAAGACATTAGTGTTTATTCATTTATTGAATTTTTAAGGTGGTAGAGGATGGTTACGAATTCTTTGCCCAAAGAAAACTGATAACCATCTTCTCAGCCCCAAATTATTGCGGGACTTTCGACAACGCGGGAGCACTTATGTCAATCAATGAAGACTTGCTCTGCTCATTTCAGGTAAAGAGTAAATAAACAGATATATTTACAATTTCAAAAAAATTGTATGTTTCAGATCTTAACGCCTCCAAAGAAATGACCAATTGAATATGTGTGATGTTAATGTTAATAAATTAATTATTATTTATGCTTTTTAATGAGATTTATCATTTTTTATTTCATATGTTGTTAACTAGTATTTGTTAAAACGAAAGGGTAGTGTGTTATCAATTATGTGATTATGTGTATACATAGCTCAAATTTTATTTACTTTATAAAAATGAGAAAAAATAAAATACTAAAAAAATGTGTTATAGATCATATTGATAATAATCACCAGGGTACTGGTAAGCAAAATGCATTATTAATGAGCATTTTCAATAATCAGAACAGTTAAAATTGCAAAAAGGTGCTTAAAATTTATTTAAAAATTTATTGAGGACCTCTGGAATTGTTCCCTACATTAAACGAGGTAAATAGTTATGGTTAGCGCATCGAATTTTAAGTAATATTTAATTAAAGGGCATGGACGTAACTTAGGGGAGCCGTTGATGGAAATTGTTAACAGAGCTAGCCGAGCTGTTGATAGAGTTAGCGGTTCCAAAAATGTTTTTTCTTGTTATTGTGGTAAGTAGGTAATAAAAAAAATATATTTGCATCAAATATTTTTGCCAATCGTGTTTCTCTTCTAACATCCTCACTTGGTGATGTTATCCAATGTTTACTATTGGATGCATAAATGAACAATAATAAAAGGTCTACAATTGTTTAATTTTGGAACTCCTTGTATATACGTTTCTCTCTGGTTTTAAGGTAAGAACGAATAACGAAACGTAAAACATAGTATATGTATATTCACAGTTGAAGGTACTAAAGGTAGGTACAATTTGCAAAGGTTCAAGCGTATAAAGACATGTATTAATTTAACAAAAATTCATCGTGTAATTTAGCATATTTGTGGGTTTCTACATCGTCTGTGTCAACACGAACAGAAGTAATTGACAGCTTCCTCAAGATGTAATACAAAACTCCCATTCCCAGCAGTGAAGATGCTATTAGAACGTACGATGCTATGTCCGCTAAAATGATTTCAAAATAACAAATATTCGTGATTTTTAATTGGTAGATATGTGTCTATGTGGTAATTATTAACTTACTTCAGCAAAAATTGTAGAATATGGCTTACACAGAAGTTGCATTTAAAGAGAAATGTATAGAAAAGTTAACATTAATGTTTCCTTGTACATCACCTGAAATGTGTCCAATAGAATTTGACATTTGTTTTTTATTTGTATTACTTTTTGTCAAGGAAAATGGTAAAAAAATGGTTCCTTTATTTGATTGCTCAGTCAAGTTACCTTCTGTGTCAGAAATTTCTTTATTTGTGTTACTATTTACTTCAGTAGAATTATTAAGAATATTTTTTGTGGTGGTGGATGTAGTAGAAAAGTCTAGTTCTGTATTGGAATCTAAGGGCAATGTAGAATAGGACACTGCTTTGTCTGTTGCAAAATTATGTGTGTTCTTTTTGCTACTTGAACTCGTTGAAGTAGTTGAAATACTGTCATCAATAGTGGTGACATTGTTGACTACAGTTGATGTAACGGTGTAGGTAAGAATTGTAGTGTTAGTTTCTGTATAGCTGTTTGTTGTGAAAGTAGAAACCGAATTGTTTGTTAGTAATACTGATTCAGTACCTGTGTTATCTTCTACATAAGATGATGACGTCTTTTCTGCATTTGAGTTAGACGTAGCAGTTGGACCTCCATTGTCAAAATCTGGTAAAATGGTTGTTGCCTCTACTATTTCAGTAATTGGAGATGTCGAAAATTTACTTATATCTGTGATGTCTTCACTGTTTGTGTCTTCAAATAGTCTTGATTCAATTGTACTGTACGGTACGTTATTGACATTTTGTACTGATTTGGTTGTGGTAACGAATTGAATAGTATTTTGTTTATATGTTAATGGAGTCGTTTTAACGGTGAGTTTTTCATTTTCTGTATAGTCGTCGCCTAACTGTGCTCTTGTTGATGGAAAATTGGTTGTATTACTTTGTAACTCTGTCACTGATACTTTTTTATCTTCGTATTCTAAACTGAAATACGTTACATTATTTTTATTTTTAATATATTTTGAAAAATTGTGGTTTCAAATTGTGAAAAGTTTTATGAAACTTTCAATGTCATTTTGCAGATTTCATAATAATTTTTTTATTAATGTACAGTTGCTGAATGTAATGCTGAATATATTTTTTATAAATACTTACTAGTAGCTACCCATTATTGAACAGAAACATTGAGCATACTGTGAAATATTTTTTATAAATTCACATTTTGTTTGCCATTCATTCCTATAAACCAAGCACTAAAAAAGACAAATTAATACATATTAATACAAATGAGCTTACATAAAAAAATAATATTTTTTGAACAATTGAAGACTACATTTTCTGAAAGGTTTAAACGAAGAATACCTTAATTAAAAACATGTTTCATATGTAGGTATTTACCTTAGGTACTTTATTCTCAACTTCACCTGTATCAAAAGGTATTAGCATAGTGTTTTTGATGTCCTCTAGGACCATATTACCATCAATTGCATTTAGAATATCAGCTTCGTAAATTATTCCAGTTTTGTTCAAGATATTCTTGTACGCAATTTTGGCAATACATAATTTTTCATTTCTCATTTTCATCATATCCTCCAAATTGAGTTTGATTACTGCACTGGTGTTCCACGGATTTTCTTTGTAAGGAATAGTGTGAAAATTGCCATATGATTTTTTTGGGAGTTCCTCCACCACCAATATTACAGATTTGAATACTGAAGTAGAGTAATAATGATGAAAATATGTAAAAAAGTTATAGTAAATAAGAAATAAAAATTATATCACTTTTGTTTTACTAAAAACCAAAACGGTCTTGTAACATTTTTGTGAATGGTTCGATTCGTGTAATTTTAATATAGAAACAATTCCGAATCTTTCTTTCACAAAAAAGTTGTATTAACTTCGATCTGAAAATTTCAAATATTTAACAAAAAAGTTACAAGGGTGCTGTTGTTCTTAATGAGCCACTCTGTATATATAATATATTCAATTTTTTGTTATTAGCTTCTGCTTGATAGTGGCCGACGGCCGTTTTTTATTATTCAGTTGTTTTATTATGAGACAAAAACGCTATCGCCAATCAGTGACCGGTTGGGTACAGAAGGCTTTGTTGAATATTCTCTAATTGTGTCTAAACTAAATTACTAATTATTAGTTATTTTTCAAAATTTGCGTTTAAAATGATTGTTCAGTGACGTGATGACGTTCCGTGATGTGTTGTGCATGGATGAAACTATTTAATTACATAGTTATTTCCATCATCATTATTGGATTTATTTTTTAAAAAAACCATCTTTCTGTATAAAGCAGCATAAAGGTAAGTGCAGATTTAAATATTTGACAGTTTTGTTGCGTGTTGCTGTGAATACTGCACATAAGGAGCATTTGAATTGTTCAGTCCATTTTAATGGCATATTTATTTAAAAATAACCAAATAAGTTCATAAAAACATCTGCAAGTGCTCTGTCCAACTTTGATATATCTACAAATGTATGTACATGCAAGTGCATGCCACTGTGAGCGCCGATAACTCTGATTCCAAGGGCGGCAAATTTAAAATATCGTAACACATAATCTCCTTTTAGGTACCTATTAACAAAACATACTGCTTAGATTTTGTTACACCGTTGGACAATGACACAGATTTTTTTCTGTTTTACCTGTTTTGTTTTGCCACAGGACAGTAGTTTTTGAGATAGACTATTTTACATGTATTTTAAATTATTTACCTAAAGAAACCCTTTCCCGGGTCTGATACAATTCCGTACAAAGTTTGCCCATATACTGTTTTATTATTCTCCGTAAATGTTCTTTTTCCGATGCCACTCTGTTTTTGTCTTTGGAGCTAGTGATTATTATATCTGACACTTCTAGATAACTTTTAAAATTCTCCAAATCAGTCAGGAGTTTTTCTGTTGCTAACAATTTTCGTCTTGGAACCGTCAAATTTTCTTTGTGGTAACTTAGTAGCTTAGTGCGCAGTTCTACCAATCCCTTAAACTAACAGTTAAAGAAAACAGCATAACTTTTAAAATACTGGGTGTTTTCTAAGTAGTAATCATAATCCAAAAGGTTGTCCCTTGAACTATTTTAAAAATTCACAATTAGATCTTACTTACATTTATAACTTTATCGCTAAATGACAATTCCTTATTGAAGTCGCTTATGTATTTTATTAATTTATTTGCCCTTTTTGCCCAGTTTGCCTCGGCATTGTAATGTTTAATCAAATACTGTATTTTATTGGAAACTTCTCTGGAGAAGTATTCGGTATATTTATCTTCTTCTTGTAAAGCATTGGAAGTATATAATATGGTTAAAGCATAGCCGAAAGCTTTTTGAAAGTCCTCACTGTTCATTTTCTCTTTATAAATTTTTAAAACTTTTCTAGAAAAATACGTCGTTCGCACAAGTGCAACTTGTATAAACTAATGCAGAAAATGTAGATGAAATTACAAAATAAATAAATTAAAATTAAAAAGGTAAAATGTAAATGAATTTTTTATTTGTTCTTATCTTTTTCAAATTTTGTACAAAATAATACGTTTTAAAAACTCTCCACTAATGTAAAAATTAAAGGGTCAAAAGAATTTCCGAAATTTTTTTTGTTGCGCTATTTCTTAGAATTGCATGATAATCGCAGCTTCTAAAAAATTTCCACCAAAAGATCTAAAAACTAGAATCTTAGAGCTTCAAAATGCTTTTTTTAATTCCTGATACGACCATTTTTCACCTAAATACAGTCTGTCAAAAATCACGCAGAAATTTTTCGGAAATTCTTTTGACCTTTTCATTTTTTGCATTAGTTTTTATTGTTTATACGTTTGTTATTTAAATATTACTTACGTTTCATTTATTTGATCTGGGAGTAAAATATTGACAACAGGGCCAAATAGTTTTGCGCAGGAATTGAAACTGTCGCAAACTTTCAAAAAAGTTTTAATACCTTTGTCTAAAAACATTAAAATAGTCAAGATTAATACTTCATTCAAATTATTTCCTTTCAAGATACTAATATTATCGACACCAATATTGCCAAAAATGATAAATATTCATTAAAGAATTGCCTTGAACTATAACAAATTTACTCACCAGTATGCGGAAGGACAGTTTCGCATTTCGTATACTCGAGCATGTTACAAAATACATTTTCTCTATCCCCTAATAAATAGCCAAATTTGTATAAAAAAGGGCACCTAGTGCCAGTTTCCACAGCTTTCAGAGTTTGAAAAGTAAAAACCGTTTCTAAAGCTACTCCTGTAGATGGCTCAACAGTCAGTGGTTGTATTTTTGGTGGTACATTAACATCTATCTCCACTAAAGCGGATACCATTATGGTATCATTTAAAATACTACCCGAGTATTCGATGTCAACATCGTCTTGCAGTTGCACTTTTGGGCATTTTGCTTCTAAGGTGAAATGTAGTTTATAATTCTTGTCTTCAGCTGGAAGGCCTGCCCAATTTTCTGAAATGTGGGGAAATTTAGAGAAGCTTAGCTATAATTAGATTTACCTGTTGGTGGAGGTATTAACAGATCATGTTCCTTGTTGGATACGTCGTTGCTAAATTCTTCGAGTTCCTTTAGAAACAGGTCTCTCTTCACGATCACTAGACGTAGTTCGTTTACGTTGCCAGGCTACAAATTCTTATGTTAGGGATTTTATTCTTTGTGGAAGATAACAGTGCGTATTTTTTCCACTTACTATTTGGTTTAAGTCGAGAAGAAAATACGAATCTGTTGATTTCCACTGCAGGGTGCAAAATGTTCGTAAGTCGTCAATGTTTGCCCTGATGTGTACACCAGATGAAGGAAGGATTGGATACTCTAAAGTATCTATTTCTATTGAAGGCACATCATTCATAATTTTTATTTTGCACGTATCCGTTTTCTTCATAGCACCTTTGTTTACTCGTATGGATATGTTATACCTGCAATGAATATCAAAATTGTACAGAAAATGTAACGGTATTATAGCTAGGGTGTAATTAAAATTCTTGGTTAAAAATCATAAATTAACAAAATTAGTTCATATAATTGTGTAATTTTCCTTCATTGAGATAAATTACAAAGAATCTAATCATGTATGCAGGTAAACTAAACCTAAATTTATTTGAGCCTTAAGGATAGGTGCGCAGTGGAAAAGTAGTAGAGGGGGGAATAATACTTTATTTGCTGTATGCATTTCCATCTCATTCTACTTTAGTGCGTTTTTCTTTCGATTTCGAAGTGAAATTTGTCCAGTTTGTAGGCATTCTTTCTAAAAACCTCTTACACAGTTAGTCAAAGGAATTTTTTTTTATAAAATAAAATCTAATTCAAGTAACATTACCTACGAATGAAACAAAATATACAAGGCCACTCAACAGCTTTTTGTGACAAACTAAATCAAATCTATTAATTTTTACCATCTTGTATCTCTAAAGTGAAGCACGCTATGCGAACTTCTTTTGTTAATTTACGTAGAATATAGCAAGCTACCAGTAAAATTTGGTTAAATATTTTTGTAGCACTTTGTATAACTACGTACTCTCCTTCTTCCAAAAATCCACTTTCAATGTTTAGGAAGTCATCGTTCTTATTCTCACAAAAATTTTTATTGTTAAGCCTGCAAGACCATTCTATCTAAAAAAAGGTATTACCACTAAAGTAGCTCGGACAAAAAATGAAACTTTTAACATAAATATATTCAGAAATATTGAATAAAACAAAAATATGTTCTTATTAAGAAATAGCTTTTGATCGTAGTCCAGTTACTCAGGGTTTTTACCTCCGAA
The DNA here is from genome assembly GCF_000390285.2 of Anoplophora glabripennis. Classification (NCBI taxonomy): domain Eukaryota; kingdom Metazoa; phylum Arthropoda; class Insecta; order Coleoptera; family Cerambycidae; genus Anoplophora; species Anoplophora glabripennis. The sequence continues at coordinate 1,331,553 of NW_019416219.1, read as the reverse complement.
TTCTTTATAACTGAACCGATTGACGTGAAATTTTGACTGAATGTGGGGAATGCTTCAAGGAACAAAACTTATATAGTGCCGAAATGTACTTTTGCCCTGAAGGTGGTTCCCACCCCTTCTTGGGGGTGGAAATTTTTATGCCCAATATAACCACAGGAATCGATAGAAGAGTCAATTTTATGTAATAAATGTTATATAAAGTTTTTTGGATAATCCAATACTTTCCGGGTAATTCGTCATTGAAAATGTTGATTTTTTACTGAAAAAGTGCTTCTTTTCGGACAGTTTTTTGCAAATAACTATGAAACCATTGGATTTAACGAAAAAGTTGTAATGAACAAAAAGAAAGGCACTTTTTTAAAGTACTTTGAAAACCCTTTAAAATGAGCTGCTTTAAAAGTCTTAAGTCAACATTAACGGAAATATGACCGAAATAACATGATAGTCTCATTTTTTTAAGAAAAAATTAATAAATAAATCAGTGCCTTTGGCGACAGAATTAAAATTAAATGCAATCCATTTACAGCTTTCTTCATTTATGTTCTAAGAATATGTTCTGGGTCTTTGGTTCGCTTACAAAGCATGATTTCGAAAAAAACTTAATTTTTGAAAATGTTAATTTTTAAAATTTTTGAAAAATATTCGATTTTTACACTGTAACTTAACTTAAAGGGTATACGAAAAAATATAAGAGTAAAAAATTTTTGCTTTATTATTGCTGAAGATTTTTTATTCCTCTAAAGATAATATTAATTGAGATATCGCCATTTTAAGTTGTCATATGAATGAGAGAACCACATTTTTCGAGCCCTTTAAACCCTTCAAACTTAAAAATGAAGGGCTTAAAAAAGATCAACTCATCAGTCCACGTAGCCCTTACAATTCCCTGCAAAATGAGCCTTTGTGCGATTAAAAATCTTAAAAAGTAAGAAAGTTGTCGTCAAAAAAATAAACACGTGTATAGGTGATAATTTTAGGAAAATTTGGGTCAAATAAGAATTTTTAAGCATTTAGATCTTTTTTGTATACGTAATTCGACATGTGGAACATGCTCCGGCGACAACTGCCTAAATTCTCCTCCAATCATCGAAGAGGACGAGCATGATTGTGAAGAGAATAGCAGTGACGACGAATAATCATTTACATATAATTATAATGTTTTTTAATACTTATTATTATTAAAAGGGAAAATAAAAATTTATAAAATAATCTTAATTTTGTGTGTGTATATATGTAAGGGGTAATTTTTAAGGGTTTAAAAGTTGCAATCAGTTCAAAATTATTTTATAAGAAGGGAATAAAAGTGTTTATTTAATACGAATGCACATTTAAAATGTTTCTACTCTTTCAATAATATTTTTTCGAAAGAAGGGGTATTTTTCAAGGGTTATAAAAAGTTAGAAAGTTATAAAAAATTTGGAGGTATTACTATATTCTCAGCTACAGTAACTGGGCTATCGATAGTTTTGCTCCTGGCTAAGATTTAATTTATTAAATTTACCTTCACCTCCCCATCGTGGTTTCCAAGGTCTATAATGTAAGGTTTTATGTTTATTGCTTGTTGCACTTTCATAGTGGTATAAAGCATTGGTAGCTTAACGATTAAGCTGTCCATATTAGCTTTTACTTCTATAAATTGGAACTCCTGGAAAGTAAAGTTTTTGACAAATACTTCTATCTTATCTATTGTTAAAAAAAAAAGTTATTTTGTAATGGTTTCCTTACACTTGTTAGGATTTCGTCGTCTTCCATCTTTATTAAGTTACATTTGACGAAGTACTGCTTTCCACTTTGAAAAGTAAAAGAGGGGATGGTTAGTTCAGGTCCTCTGTCAGCGAAAATTTCCAAAATATTGCGTGTATTATCTAGCAACTCCCATTTAATCTAAGAAATATTGCAAAAGTATTTCAATTCTAAACTCGTGTCAGCTTTTTGAAAAATATTTTTCAAGAATAGGTAAATATCTATCTTTATTTGAAACTACTTGAAAATATTTCATATTTGATGAGAGATATTAGAGTAAATTTAAATTCTGAAGATTCATACGTTGTATTAGATTAAATTACTATTGTTTTTTAGAACACCCTCTTTATTTAATTGAAGCGTAAATACATTTTAACTCGTTTGTGAACATCGTTTTTTAAACCAAGGGTGATAGAAAATAATAAATTAATGTCTCTAAAATATTATTGCTCTTCATTTAAATAAACTTCACTTTTATTTCCTTGAGTTTCGCTGTTAATAAATAATTATTTAACTTTTCTAGTTTTGTTATACCTACGTAGTATTCTAAATTATTTGAACAAATGTCTATTTTCGCATTTAAGATATATGTCATGTGAGCCTGTGCAGAAGTAGCGCCAATCAGAGAAAGAGTAGCAAACATTTTCTTTGTAGAATCTGCGGTGGTGCCGTCGACAAAGTCTAGACTAAATTGTTTTTGTTTCACTGCGTTTTCCCCTATAGTAACATATATGTTGAAAATGTATCTTAGACCAGGAAGCAACTGAAAATAAAATATTACAATTAATCAATTAAAAAAATCTAGATTTAGAAGAAGAAATACATAGAATGTGTCTTCTAAAAAAAAGATCAAATCTACTGTTATATTCTATAGAGTGTCCTTTATTTTGACTGCTAAACTTCTACAGGGTGTTTATCGATCAAATTTAACATAAACAGTTCAAAAATAAATTAGGGGTCAATTTCGAACAAACTAATTAATGGCGAAATGTCAGGGAACAACAACAACAAAGTTATGATTGTTTAAATAAAATGCTTGTCCAATTTTTAGTATCTGCATAAAATTCCCTTTTAATTGACACATCACATGACAGATGACAATCATATGGAAATAGTTATTTTTTATGCTAGATTGGGAAATGCTTTTTGCATTCGAGAATGTAAAAGAATTTCGCTATCGAGTATCAAACAACATTTTTTCGAAAACTGTATATCACGGTTAAAAAATTATTAAAAATGTGAAGTAAAGATGTTGACATTTAAAATTAATTTATTTGACATGTGTGATCTACAATTTATTTAACGTAGGTATTTTAATATCAAATATTCTTTGATTATCTGTTTTAAATTGAGTGATAATTAAATTGGTTATTAATTATTGTTATAATTTATGATTTTGTTCATAATAACAAATAAAACTGGTGAACTGATTCTATCATCTATAATTTCATTGAATTGTAGGTGAATATAAAAAAGACTTTTACATTCTGTAGACAAAAAACTGTTGTTTTAACACCTGATAAATATAATGTAAAATCAACTTTTAATAACAATTTTCGAAAAAGAACATTTTAACTAGGTATCGAACACTATTTTTTTTCAACTAAGGGTCATGCACTTTTGTCAATAACAATATTACATATCTATCATGTAAAATTAAAAAATTATGTCAGTAAATTTCTTAGATAATCCAGAAACAAACTTATTTTTTTTTTCAATTTTATCACCATTTCTAATCTCGTCTTGGATAATTTACATTCATTTTTTCATGGGATCCAGTAGTGTTTGACCAATTTTCTAGAAGACGTTAATTTAAAACAAGCAAATTAAAAAATGTATAGGTACAATTATTTGATCAGGTGCAACTAAGTTATTTTTACAGACTTGCCATAGAATTGTTAAATACTATATCATTGGTTTGAGCGTAGGGATAATTATTTAAGTATTTTTCAAAATCTCTGACAACTTTCCAAATGATCAGATTGCATCTCTGACTATTTCCAAAAGTGTCTCCTATCCGTTGGAAATTTAACTTGAAATCAAGTTTCCCTTGCCCGGAGAGTCTGAAATGTAAATTATTTAAAAAAGTGTGTTCCATACTATCTAAATAACAAACATATTCGCGACAATATAAGTATATAAATATAGAATCAACAAATGAATACCGAAAATTAGAATAAAGAAGAATACCGAAAATTAGAATAAAGAAGATATGTACTTATATAACCGTTTTAAAAATATATATTTATATTTAGGGTTCAAATTTATATTTTTATGCCCTAATGTTCAGCTCTTAATAAAAATATGAGACTACGGATTTTTTCGTAAACTTTTCAAAAATATCCATTTAAAAAATCTAATTTAAATGAAAAAATTCGCAGAATATGGATATTTTGCTTACAAATTACACATTAATTTTCTGCGGTGCATTAAATACATATGTGTATATTTTGTATTATAATAGAAACTTACCCAATTACAGTCTTACTATTTTTACTGTCAATCAAATCGCGAGATTTATCACATATAAATTCTGGGATAGAAATTTGATAGTCCAGATCCTGAAATTACGTTATTTTAACGAAATAGGGATCCTAATATTTTTTTAATTTACCCCTTTTGTCATATAAATTATAAAATGTAAGAATATCATAATTATATTATTCATACTTCACATATAGGCAGGTAATGTAAAAGCACTGTTCCAGTAATTGAGTGATGTGAACTTGATCTAATATCCGCATGCACTAGTACTAATCTTTTTTTTTAGATAAATATGACCTATATTATGTTTGTATATATTAAGTTCCTATAACAACTCGGAAATTGTACCGCAGCAATAACTTTTCTCTTGACGTGATAAGTTTTAAATAAAGCATGTTGGAATGACTGATAATCGATGACCCACAAAATTGATGGAAAGCCTTTGGAAAAGTTAAGCACTTTCAGTTGCCCCAGAAACTTTAAAAGTACTCGGAAACGTCGAGAATAATTTGCGTCAATTTCGAAAATTTGCTTTATTTTTTGTTAGTATGTAGATCAGTATAACAGTTATTTTCATTATTTTCTTGTTATAATTAAAATTGGAAAAAGTAACTGTCATACATATTTTTAAATGTTAATTTACCACAATAATCATGCAGTGAAAATATTAGAAATCTTTTAGAGGTTGTTAACATTTGGCACTCAAACTAAAGGTTTAAACGGCGCTAATTCGTGACGTCATTTAGTGCGATCGCTAATCGAGAAGGTGAATGGCAGGGACGTACAAAAAGAAGATGAGGGAGAATAATAAAAAACTTTTTATTAGAATTTTTCCAACCTAGAAATTTATTAAATAACAATTATCAATTAAAATTAATTCCGGGTCACATATAATTTTGGAATTATTACATTGTTTACTGAGATTATTTCACTAGAGTGGCATCTGCAGCAAAGTCTATATTTATCCACGTAAATTCACTAAACTGATTTTGAACTGTAGTAAAACAATGAGGTAAATAGCAATGGTACCAACACTCTGAAATAAAAACAGTTCTTATGATCCAAATCCGAATTATGTTGAATTGGACAAAATTGTTATGAACTTACTGAAGAAATTAGTTCTCTGTTCACTACCGAGTATCCCTGTAAGGATACTTTTGGTGGGTTCAGATGGATAGCCTTCAAAAAAAGTTCTACCTAAAAATAAATGTCTCTCAAAATCAGTGGTAAAAACATTTGTCAAAATTTAAGAAAAGTTTTAACTGAATTAACAAAATATTCTAGCTACCGTACCTAAATGTCAGTAATATTAATTTATCTGCTGTTTTTGAATTAAAAAGGATAACTTGAAAAGAAATAAAATATTCGAATTCTCGTCTATTTCCATATTTACTTGAGTTCTTCTTACCTCACGCGTAGTAGCTACGTCGACAGAATTCAACTTGATATTCATCAAAGACAGTTGGACTCCCTCAGCTATGTTGGCAGACGTTTGATGGGAACAGTCGCAAAAGACATACAAAAGGACCATGCAGTATATGCTGTCTACCAAGAGACCCATTTCTTTGAAAGAAAATGTTATGCCATGATCTAGCACCTCAGAAGTAAAACCGTATATCTTAAAATGGAACAAAGGAACCAAAATAAATTCTATGCTTTGCCAGACATGTTTCAGAAGGTACCAATTGTATTTTATATCAAATTAGATCACCTACATGTTTTAGATTAGTTTCAATTCTGAAAGATTCAGGTATTAAATATTATTTACTTACACCTATAGTAACATTAGTCATCATAAACAGCGAATAAGTAGAATATGTTCGCGAATAGGCGTTGCCAATTGCTTGCAAAAGCTCGCTCAGTTCAAGCCACAAAACACGATAGTGAGCCACTATGTAAGACGTGCAGTATTTATCAATGTCCTAAAAATATAAACGGGTATAATTATATTACCAAAACGGAAGATACGTAAAAAGATAATTTAATTTTTGTAAATAGTCACCCTCTGAAAATTCTTTGCTAGGGCCTCACTGGCGTTGCTTATGGCTCTACAGTTGATGTACCACAAGGCACAGTTCATATTTATCATAGTAATGATGTGGTAATACGCCGTGGTGTGATATAAAGTAAATCCGTCGAGCAAGGTGCTTAGTATAAGTAGAAATCCAACAGCCAGTAGTAAGCATCCTATACTTAAGATGACTATAAGGGTGCTCAAGTGAGGGAACTCCAAATTTTTACCTAAAATCAATACAATCTATTTTAACGATTTGAGAAAAGTATAATACGGAATGTTACAGCTCTACTAAACATTATTTTAATTTCTAACCTGCTATTTTGTAATAATGCAACTGAAAAGTGCCCCAACCATTTTTATAATCACACACTTCGTACGCGACTCCCCAACCCACAAACGGTATCCAAAAGTGTGGTACTAGAAAGATGATGAAGATGATAGAGTAAATATATTCGTCAAACTTCTTGCTTTTATTCAGGAGTATGTCTACTCTTTCGTAGCCGACCATTAGGACTATAGTTGTTGTTATCATGTAAAAAATGTAAGCGTATATCATAGGCAAGCTTGTCCAGCTAAATGTGATTTTTCCTATTTTTCCTCGTTGCACTGGCATTACGCCCAAGACCTAGAAAATGTAATCTAATAATTGGATATAACAGAAGTAAAAGCAGTGCTGAATTTAAAGAAGTATACAGGATGTCCGAGAAAACGTGCATATGAATAACATCTATCTAAAGCGTTGCGTTGGATAGATAGAGGAGGACCTATTGTCTGGCTTCCTCGATCTCCCAACCTGACGCCTCTGGATTTTTACCTGTGAGAATACGTTTCATTGTGATGTGATAAGGAACAATGCTATGTTATTGTGACGTGTACAGCAGTCCTCAATTTGTCGTGTCCGCGAGTGTATCAGACTTCTCGGAGCCCATGTTGAACCCTCTTATGAAGTTTTTCAATAATATGAGTTTTGTATCGCATTTTGTTGTCGAGAAATAAAAAAATATAAATCATGGCCCTTTTTATTAAAAATAAAATATGAATTAGTTTATTAGCTTTTTCTCGTATACGGTTCATTTTATCGACAACAAACAAGAGTATCTTTTTTTAGTCTAAGGTTGCAGCTACCCAGATTTATTATTTTAAAGTCTATCCCACAGGGTGTTAAAAATTTAGGCATCAAGTTGTAAAGCTTAGACCGCCCCTGGTAAACTAAAAAAGCTAAATATGTTTTAAGGATATTACTTTAAGAGGTCCTTACTAGGGTCCATCACATAAAATTTTTATTAAATTATAATTAGTACTTTAAAAGTTATTTAAGAAAAACCGATTGCCAGCGGCCTCCTTCAGGGACATATATTTCCGTAGGCAATCTGTCATCTTATTTTTTCATGTTCTATCAGCACCCGAGAGATTTCCCACATTTTCTTGGGCACCCTGTACAGTGCCATAGGAAATAAAGCAGCTGCAGTAAAATTTATTTAAATTATTTTCGGGGGGTGCTAAACTCCAAAAATTCGTTTTCGAGATTTTGCCCCTATTACTTTAAATTTTGCAATACATTTGTTTGCAAAACCATATAGGTATTATTTAAATGATTTCCATGTTATAACATAACATTAAAAACGTGTAAGTTGTATGTTATTTTTTAATTTTTATTCGGATATGGCGCATTTTGTAGCATTTGTTCATAGGACGTTTCTAACAATTTTGAAAATTGAAGGGATACCCAATAAAACCATATAAACGTTAAATATTTTCTAATTTACAAAAAATCATTTTATTACCCTCAGTTAAGTACTTACACGAAAAAGTGCCAGCAGTAATTTATGGTCTCTGTAGAACTGGTCGTGTTCGTCAATAACGTGTCCATCTGAAGAATCTAATTTGGATCTTTTTTCAATCTCTTGGGCTCTCGCACTTCCCCTTATTAATTTTTTTAACTGTCTAATATGAAGCTCGTTTCCATACAGATCTGCTAAATCCTTTATTTCCATTTTGCCGTTTACCTACCCAGTCCACGATTCCGTGTAGGTGACAATATTTTCACTATATTTTATATATATTTTTTTGTATATCTAAAGGATTGATTAATTTTTTAAAATGTAGACTTGAAATTCTTTTACGTTATTCAGTAAATGAACTAAGAACAATATCTAAAATCGAGTTACCTTTTATACAGTCTGGAGAATTCTTTAGGAATATTTCAGTTTGACGTTTGTAATACCCCAATTATTGAAAATTAGGTGTACGTGCCACCCAATAATTAACAAGAAATAATTAAAATATGATCTCACCATCGCGATCAGGCAAAGTAACTATCAATCAATTGGTAATTGGAAATCAATAGAAATGTGTTGTATTATTACACACAGGGTGTCGCGCTTAAATGTGATACAAGCCTGTAACTTCTTTAATTTTTGGCCGATTTCAAAAATTTTTATTTTGGAATGTGGGGCAAAAGAAATTCTATTTAACTGTGGTACTGCTGTTTTTATTAATGCAATTCACGGCTAACTAGGGCGTGTTTTCTTGACATCAAAACAGTTGATTGGTATTAGCGATTTTTTTTCCAAAAAAATGACTGTATTTTCACTGCAGTAAAACTTGATTATGTAACCATTTATGTTCTATTTTCAAAATTATTTCTCGTGACATGATAACCAGGCACAATCTGAAGCCAAATTCTAATTCCTTGGACATATTTAGATCGATGTTCCCTGAGAGAAATTATTTAGTCGTACAACTCATTTAAAATATAGCATAGGAATTAGTTTCAATTTTTTTTGCGATTTCTTATCAAATTAGAGTGTAGAGAAAAACTGGTACCACTAGCTTTTACAATGGGTCAGAAAATATGTGTTTAAATGTGTTTGTGTCGATTTTAGGCACCTTCATATTTAGAGAATTTTTCCTTAGAAATTTTCAAGACTTTTGTGTTTTTGCCTAAAAAGAGAATTGAAAAAAGTTTTCCAATACTAATTCGATCGCCTTAAATTTGTATAAAATTTGAGAGAAGGGAGATTATGCTAATTTTTTTATGGCATGAAATCACTTGTTCAGAGGCAATCCAAGGCTAATTTTAAATTCCTCACATCTGATTTACTGCAGTTATTTTTCTCATACAACCCATTTAGCTGCACTGTATTATTAGTTATTACAACTTTCAATTTGTTTGCCTAGGAAGAATCTAAAAATTCTCCCAAATTAATTTGAACCCCCTAAATTAATTTCTAAAACTGTTTTTTAGTAGCTATTCATTAATAATTAAAAACTAGAGAGCCGTCATAAATGTTGACAAGCCATGTGACCGTTGAGCTTAGGCAACCAATATTGCAGGGCTGGTACTGGTAACGAAAAATCCCTAAATGTTGGCGTCACCAATATTAATGGTCCGTTTACAATGAACAATATCAAACTGTTATGTCTACAGCTTACTGTTACAGTATTTTAGAATTTTAGTGAAATTTCCAATGAAATTTGCAAAATAAAAAATTGAAATAGGGGTGGCAACCCTGATATCTCAAAAATGATTGCACATGTTTTTGCAAAACATTTCTTTCTTCATAATCAACTGATACAATCAGGTGTTTTTTTTTCAATATTTTTTTTAATACATTTTTCATGGTAATTTAAATTTTTAACTTCAATAATTTTAAGAAAAATAAAAAGTTTGTGAAAAATAATATATGTACATATTTATATTTATCAGTTGAGCAAAAAAAAATGTTTTGTAATTATACTGACTGATTAGAATTCAGTACAAAGAATTTAGGGGCGTATTTTTGAGGTCAAAATAAGACTTCTTTTCCTATAAACATGAGTCCAAAATAAATTTTAAGTTATAAAATTTAGGGGAATAAACGCACTAGTACGAAACGTCAATGTTCAGGATGGCAAAAAAGTTAGGGCTAATTAAATTCAAGCGTATCCTTATAGGTGGCGACCTCTACAACAAGCATCAAAAGCAATGACATACTTAAATTTAGCATCTGTACCCCAAGTTTTATGTGAACATTCAAATCTGGAAATTATTCCTAAAAAATCAAAAATATAAAAATCTTTTAACTTTGTATATTGAAATCTAAGCATTTGTGGACCCACATTTATAGGAAATAGTCTTATTTTAACCTCAAAAATATGCCATTAAATTCTTTGTAGTGAATTTTCAATCAGCCTGTATATAGGGCAATTCAGAAATTATCCAAAAAAATTTGGGAGATGGAGTCAATATCGTAAAAAAATTGTTTGTAAAATACTTAAGTTTTTGAAAAAAATTATTATTGTAGTTGCAGTACTTTCAACCATTACATAGCTGGACAACTGTAGTCTCTAGCTTCATTTGCAATACACGTGAAGAGCTACGTGGCCTCAGCAACTCCGAATATTAAAATCCGATGTTACAGTCGTCGTTGCCAGTGTTTACAGTAGTTTTTTAATAGTTAGTGTCAAAAATGGCTTACGTGTATAGTAACTTGGAGTTCATGGATATCGTTTTAATTTATATTGAAGCAAGACAACATTTGTATTATGATGATGCATTTGTGATATGGTGAAACAAGGCAACATTTGTGTTAGTTCATAGAAACTAAGTAAGACGGACCCAAATGTGTTTACACGTCGGTGGACAAAATTTTGAACACTTGTAACCATTTTATTTAAAAAATAGCGGCAAAAGCAGTTGAATTTGCTGATATAAAATTCTATTTATTATTTCCTTGCGAAAATTTTTAAGTTTTTGTCCGTTTTTATCACACTTTGCCGCCATGCCGGTCGCATTGGACGAGGTCAGTTTTTCCAGTGGACCAGTTTCCAGTGCCGTGCAGAAGTGTATTTTTAATAATTTTCGAACTGCCCTTTTTGATTTTTTCTTTACAAAATTGTATTTGTGACAGTCCTATGTACATCAAAAATTTTTTTTGGATAAATTCTGAACCAACCCTTCATGTGCAACCCTTCCAGATTTCAAGGTCGCCTGCTCCAATTTTAATTATTTCATGTATTTCAATTGAAATCATTTCATCACGAACGTTTCCTAAGTGGGTCTAGAACCATCCCCCAAAAAACGTGAAAGGTCCCAACCGTCATTATCAAAATATGATATCTTTAATTTTCATCAGCCATCACTGCGCATTATGTGTTTGAAAATAAACACGATTAAGAATATATTTTTTATTTGATTACTTAGTACAGTTCAAATAAATTAAATACAAAATTTGTTATTAAAAAGACAATTCACAGTATTTATTTTAAAATAAATATTAAAGTTTGTAGCCAGGCTACGGAGTAAAAAACATTAACATGTATTAAAAAGTTATCAAATGACAAGTTACATTTTGATTTTATATAACACAAACGATATTTACAGGTGTTTCGCAAAGGACAAACTAAAACAATAATGACTAGATATTCAGTTTGTCCTGTTTTGGCCAGGCTATTTTCGCGTCTATCCTCTTGTAAGCCAGCATGGTATGTTTACCTTCCTTCATAAAATCTTGAGGGCACTCGTTATCCATCAGCATCATTTCTGAAAATGCTTTTATCAATACAATTTTTTTTAATATCTCGTTCGAAACCTTACCTTCGCCGTCGGTAAGTCTATAGAGAGCGTAGTCTTGTGGGTTGGTTATCCTCGCCTTGTGCGCTATAATCTTGCACACCTCCTTTGTAGTCATGTGAGGCCTGGCAGGCAGAGTCTTCGTCAGTATTGAGCCGTGAAGTTCATCTGGGACTACCACTTTTAACACAGACTGGAAAAAAAATCGATGGGAATAAGTTTACTTCTTTAGGTGCTTATATATGTCCTTTAGTCCAATCAATAGGTAGAAGAGCTTACAAAAAATGCTACTGGAAACAAAAAATATGGTGAGAGTAAAAAAATTCTAAGAAAGATAGTGTATTTTTCCTGTGGAGCATAAACGGCGAAGTTAACCTAAAAAATTCATATATGTCAAAAAAACTGTTTTTTGCCAATAAAAAAAAACTTGAACTCCAATCGAAAAAAGTTAAATGAGAAAGTTGTAGCTATTAAAAAAACCTATCGATTCGTATTTTTAATTATATCGATTGCTATATTACTCTTTGAGATATTCGCAAAAAAACCGTCAAAAATAGACTTTTTTTGTTTTTGCTGTACCTCTTGCAAATTAAGGTTTTGAAACTTATTACTTGCTCTTGCTGTAAATGTAGCCCCCGGCAAGCAAAAAAGTACGTTTTTTTAAATTAAAAAATATTAAAATTTTTTCAAGTTATAACGATTTTTCGAAGAGGTCATTTCGAAAATCGGCTCATTTTTTTCCTTAAGAATTGTACTTTCATGGTAAAAAAGACTGACAACGATTTTATTCATTTCAAGTGTCCAAAGATGATTTTGAAAAAGTAAAAAATTTTTAGTCGCGTTTTTCTTGAATATCTTTCGATTTTCATTTCTCGATAATGTCTATTACAGGAGTCGATTGCTGGCATTTTTACATGAATTTAAAAAAAAACGTTGCTCTATGTCCTTTTGCAGCGGAGATAATTTTTAAAGTGCTACAGCGACAATTCTCACAGAGATTGAAGTTGAAGACTTATATTTTCAATAAAAAAATGCTGTGGTTCATTTTAGCCACTTGTGCATTTTTAATTTTGCATCAAACCGAAAAATTCGAGCGCGACGCGAGCTCACTGTAGCGGCCGGCCAAGTGGGGGTAACACTACTCGGCCGCTTCAAAAACTGAATTTGCACGTTTAAAAGCGCTCTTACTTTCAAAATCTTCATTATCTCGGCTTCTGGACCACGTACAAAAATTCCTTTGTACTTGTACTAATTTCGACGAGATAAACCAAAATATGACATTTACGACAGCCTTCAGTTTTCGGAGCGGCCGAGTAGTGACCCCCACTTCGCCGGCTGCTACAGTTAGCTCGCGTCGCGCTTTAGTGCTTCGGTTTGATGCAAAATTAAAAATGCAGAAGTGGCTAAAATGAACCACAGCATTTTTTTATTGAAAATATAAGTCTTCAACTTCAATCTCTGTGAGAATTGTCGCTGTAGCACTTAAAAAATTATCTCGGCCCCAGAAGGTCATAGGGCAACATTTTTTCGCGTAAAAGTGCCAGCAATCGATTCCTGCAATAGACATTATCGAGAAATGAAAATCGAAAAAGATATTCAAGAAAAACGCGAAAAAAATTTTTTACTTTTTTCAAAGTCGTCTTTGGACACTTGAAATGAATAAAATCGTTATCATTCTTTTTCACCATGAAAGTATAACTCTTAGGGAAAAAAATGAGCTCTGATTCGTTTCTCTACGACTATTCGTCGAGCAAGAAGAGCCGATTTTCGAGATGACCTTTTTTTCGAAAAATCAATATAACTCGAAAAATTTTTAATATTTTTTAATTGTAAAAAAGGTACTTTTCTTGCTTGCTGAGGGCTACATTTACAGCAAGTAACAAGTTTCAAAACATTAATTTGCAAGAGACACAGCAAAAACAAGAAAAGTCGATTTTTGATGGTTTTTTCGATATATCTCGAAAAGCAATTGATATATTTAAAAATACAAATCGATGGGTTTTTTTTTCTCATTTACTTTATTCGATTGAAGTCGAAGTTTTTTTTCAGCGAAAAACCGTTCTTTTGACTATGAATTTTTTAGGTTAACTTCGCCGTTTATGCGCCACAAGAAAAATACACTATCTTTCTTAGAATTTTTTTTCCTATATCACCATATTTTTTGTTTCCAGGTGGTATTTTTTGTAAATTTAACATAAGGCCGTGACAGATTGGACTACGTACAACTGTTTGTTTGTTGTTTTTTTGAAGAATTGAATACTTACATCATTTTTAACGTGATTTTTCACATTTTCCTCACAGCTATCCTTGAAATTCTTAAGTACGTGTACGGCGGACGACAGGGTAGTTAAGTAATAACCACCCTCGCCCGAGAGAAGGGAGGGATGTAACAAACCCCACATATATTCAGCCTCGATCTCGGCCGCTACGAAATTAGTTTTCACCAAGACCCAAACGAACAGTGGCAAGAAATCGTCGGCACCCAACTGCACAGTTTTCGCAGTGCCCGATGATAATTGTCCGGTTTTTACCTAAAAATACAAAACATTTGTTAATTTACTACAAACGCAGTACGTCATTAAATATTTACCGAGTTAAAAATTACTGCAATAGCCGCCAAAAGATATTCAAGTTTTTCTAACGGGGAATCGGCACTCTGAAGCCTCTGTAGATACTGGGAAATCCTGTTTAGGACGCTGTCCGATGGCAATGAAATTTTTGGCTGCAAAACAAAATAAATTTAAATGATGTCAAATAAAAAATAAATATTTACCTTTATGGCTAGTTCCGCTATCGGTCTTGTGGAAGCGTATTGAATATTATCCGCTAGTAGTCTAATGGCACCGGTTTTAGTGTAATGATCCAAAAACAACTTCTGCAAATGGTTCTTCAGAGGTTTAACTACTAACTTGTGCATTACCCCTTCCAAAATTGCGTCTAGATTAAGAAACTCCGTCGATTTTAACTGAAACAAAAACAAGCGTTAAAATTTAAGCACGCCTTTGAATGGAATTGCAATACCTTACTCCTCTCTCGCTCTATTTCCTTATAGAAACCTTTCTCTCCGTGCTTCACCAGATAATTCTTCATCCCCGACATGAACTGCCTCATATTTCTCATAACTACTTGAGGATTCGTTTCTTTCGATTCACAAGTGCAAGCTATGAAATTGTCTATGTTTTGAGCAAAGGTGGTGCTTTTATCTTGAGCCAATTCTAAAGCGTAGGTCCTAATACTGCTGCCGACGGTTTTTGGTCCATTTTGGTCTCTATTCCTCAACGCTTGCAAACGTGGAGCAGCTAGACGTAAAACGACATGAAAACGTACATCCACATTTTAATAAATCAAAAACTTACAAAGCAATGGATCCAACTTGTCCTTGAAACTTTTAGATCTGCTGATGGAAGCCACTTTCGTATTGGAAGTGTACGGTGTATCACAATAAGAGGAATCTTCAGTCTAAAAACGAAAAAGTTTTGATTATAAACGGTGTCGTTTAATTTAAATATTTTTTACCTCAGTAACGCCTTGACTAACTTCAGCCCAAGGGTCAGAAAACTCAGTAATCTCGCTAATTTCCGAGGGAGGGGGCCTGGGGGTCCTTTTGTCCTCCACGTTATCATAAGCCGACATTCGACATCTCTCCTCGTCCAAGTGCATGCCAGACGACGTTTTAATGTCAGGAAACCTAGCGGAGAAATTACTACTTTGCACAACACAATTTGTTAAATAATGAAAGCCCAAATTACCTTTTTGAGATTAGATCTTGTAAAGTGGTACGGTCGTCGGGATCGGGAGTGTAAGAATCGAGCGACGAGATAAAGTTGGGGATAGTGGGCCAGTCAGAGTCATAATCTTGATCGCTGGATTCCATATTGACATCGCAATCGTTTGCTGGAAAGAAAATTACGTGATAGATTACGGTGTGTATTTTGCGTTACGAAACTTGTAGTTAAGACAAATTTTTGAAAAACGTTGCGATAAAGCTTTTTGATGAACTTCAATAGATCATGAAGTACATAATGTGGGTACACGTGACCCATTTTAAGTATTATGTCAAGTGCGACAGCTTGACGTCGTGTCGGTAGGACGTACTAGGGTTCCAGGAAAAGTTCCACAGCAGATTGGCGCTAAGGACCAGATACTTATACCTGCGAGCGACTCCACACCATGACGACTCTTCAGCAAACGCTCGCCCTGACAACACTTCTGTTTCGCTAACTTTGTTTTCAGTAAAAATACTTTTATTTTTACCAGTTTCATTGTGCTGCATACCGCAAGCATGCCTCAATAATGTGTATAATAATATACAGCATGAATCTTTTAAGCGGGTAATAGCACCAAAGCGAATACTTACTCATAAATTTCCAACCGTTATCGATTTGCCAGCTGTCATTTATCCGTGGCTTGACCAAAGGAGGCTGTACGGGTTTAACCTCGGGTTTTTTAATCCCCATAAACCTTTGCTTGGGGCTTAAATTGTCCACCGAAGCCGATATCACTCCTAAAATAAAACGTCTAAATTAACGAGTGCTTTAAAGAAACAATTAATTTTAAAATTAATAACAGTTAAGTATGTACAAATGTACCAATATTCTTTGGCTTACCCCCAATGAATTCCGTAGAATCGTCCACCCTCTCCAGTCCAGAATTTAAGGTTTTGTGTGAGTGCAGAGCAGGAGGGTTAGAATGCCTGTGATGCATTGGGATCCCTGGCGCTGGCCTATTCACCAGTCTCCTTGGCACCTGCTGCCCCTGAGCCAAAGCGTCTGCCGGTTCTGCGTAGAAAGGGCTGCCTTGTTTCGGAGTGTGGGGACTTGGTAACTCGGGGACTGTCGGTGACAACATCGTCGATTCTGTTAGGGGCGATTGTACAGACGAAGCTGAGAAACATACTGAAGTAAGTTATTCCGTTCTATTTGACGAGTGTCTCAATTTATATGGGGTGTCCTGAATTTTAACCACGGAACTTCAAGAATCCGTAGAGTCAGAAAAATAAAGGCACTTTGCTGTATAAACTTGTTCTCGAAAGCACGGGATGTTAGATTAAAAAAAAGTTATATCTCTAATTATCATGTGAAGAAAATGGTGTAGAATTGACCACCTTCAGTCACTTTTAATACACATTTGAACCACTGAAAGATATTCAGTAGTTCAAATGCCTATGTTATGTTATTAGATTTTGGATAATACAATTTTTCAAAAATTTGCAATTTTGTCAAAGCCATATTTTCTCAATGTCCATGTTTTAGAGTCTATTTAATAGAAAAAATATAATTTCTTTTTACTTGTGTTAATGACGTACATAAATTGGGACACCCTGTAAATATTCCATATCTTTCAAGGCAAATAAACAAAATAATTTACAATGCATTATTTGATAACTGTAACTGTGCTAATCAATATAGATTATTTAAAAAATATATGTATAATTGACATTGTACTCAATTTATCATAAACATTTAGATTTTACAAAAATATATATAAAGGTAGTAATTATAAAATAGTTTCGGTCTATACTAATGAATGTTATGAAATAGAAATTAAATATGAAGGCCTGTTTTCCTTCTTGATTGAAACATAAAAAAATAAGAATTTAGGTTACTAAATTAAATACTTCCTTTTAATATTTGCAGTTTAAAATAGATTCACTTACTTTTCTCCATGAAGTTCTAAGTATCTAATTTGCACTCAAAATATGTCCGTTACATAAAATGTACACTAAATTATATTGATTTACTTTCGATACAAGCCTGACATTGATTAGCTATCTGTGTAGTATAACTGAGGAATGAAGCAAATATTGATACTAGAAATCAGTTACACTTGGATTACATGACTCACGATTAATACCAGTAATGTAAACAATGGAAGTATTTACCTTTATTTGAATTCTGGCCTTGGCAAGGCGTACTGCAGACACTCCTCTGTGACGATCCATTATGCGAGTCGGTAGGGCTTAGAATATTATTATTCAAAGAGACGATGTTGCCGGTATGCTGCAGAATATCAGGTGAGGCCAAATTACNCAAAGATAGGTATAGGACATAATACATATTTTAGTGTTAGTTTCTTCAGCAGAATTGAAAACAAAAATAATATACAGGGTGTTCCATATGAAATAACAAAGTTTAGGGCATTTCCGGTCAAACAGGAAGTGACGGTCAGTTGTTTTTATGATTAAATTTTGCATCAAATTCAATGATACGCATGCCCAAAATTTGAGATCGATATCTTTTTTCGTGACTAAGCTAGAGCCTGGGTAGTAATCTCGTGGTCACCCGGTATAAAGGTAGTAATTATAAAATAGTTTCGGTCTATACTAATGAATGTTATGAAATAGAAATTAAATATGAAGGCCTATGTTTTCCTTCTTGATTGAAACATAAAAAAATAAGAATTTAGGTTACTAAATTAAATACTTCCTTTTAATATTTGCAGTTTAAAAGAGATTCACTTACTTTTCTCCATGAAGTTCTAAGTATCTAATTTGCACTCAAAATATGTCCGTTACATAAAATGTACACTAAATTATATTGGTTTACTTTCGATACAAGCCTGACATTGATTAGCTATCTGTGTAGTATAACTGAGGAATGAAGCAAATATTGATACTAGAAATCAGTTACACTTGGATTACATGACTCACGATTAATACCAGTAATGTAAACAATGGAAGTATTTACCTTTATTTGAATTCTGGCCTTGGCAAGGCGTACTGCAGACACTCCTCTGTGACGATCCATTATGCGAGTCGGTAGGGCTTAGAATATTATTATTCAAAGAGACGATGTTGCCGGTATGCTGCAGAATATCAGGTGAGGCCAAATTACTGCCGCTGTTGTTCGCGGATTTGGTGGTGCTCTGGTCATTGGTCCACAAGTCCTCGTAGTCACTTATTTTATCCCCGAGTCCACTTTTATAGTATAGAACGGTCGGGGAATCAACTATATCGCTTTCCTGGTAATGTTTTGAGACTTTGTGCTTTGATCTTTTGCTATGCCGTGCCCCTTTGGAGACAGAGAGTGGTGATAGTGTGTCTGGCGTATCTGAGTTGGGAGATAATACTGAATTTGGCGACAGAATTTGATTGAGAGGGGCACGGCGCAAACTGCCTTTAGAGGATATCGTAGAGGTGCACTGGCCCTCCGGCGACATTCGTTTTGGATCACAATTTACTAGTTCCTGTGTCGGGGGCTGCTCGTTTCCAGGACTCTGTGCGTTAACGCTGAACGTTACAGTTGTGGTAACTGTAAAATTATTTGGTGTAGTTGGTTTAGACCACCTGGGAGGCGGCGGAGGCGGTGTTTTCGATACCAATTCACCCTTAAGTGATGAGACGCTTTTTAAGCCTTCCCCTTTCGGATCGTTTTTGCTTGAAAGATTAAGTGTATTGGGCCTAGCCGGCTTATCTTTCAAAACTGGTGTAGAAGGTTCGGCTTGCTTGAAAGTACTCATCAGGGGATTTAAATTAAGAACTAAGTCCGCGTCGGGACTTGAAGCTGCCGAAACGGGAGGGCTGTAACTCCAGAATTCCTGTCCGAGTAGCGCTAGGGAAGACAACTGCTGCCGGCTTTTTGATTCTCTTATGGATTTGGGCAAAGTTAACTGTACAGGGAGTTCATCACAGCAGCTAGCGTAGTGAGCTATTAAAGCTGCCATATCGACAAATCGGTTCTCACTCGTTTCTAGGCCTAAGCGGCCTTCGGAAGAATGAATGAGGTAATGTTCTATGTAGGGGCCTTTATCTGGTGGAAGACGAACCGACAGGGCCATTGTGTCAGATTGAGACGATTTTCTAACGACAAAGCAACCCTCTTCTTTCCCTTGAAGCAGGTGAAATGCGCCTGCACGTTGGATCCCTGGCAGAAACCATATTGGGTGGGACAGGACTAAACGTTCCATCAGACTTATATCACACGTAGCTCCATAACCTAGCCAATATAACATAAAAATTATTTTTCTTGCGCAAAAATTTATAAATACTGTTTAAGGAAAAAAATGTAGATTAAAATTTATGTCGGTGTGAAGTTTTTAGTTACATTAGTATAATTAAGTAGGTACACAAAATTTTATTTTTGTTGGACATTTGTTTAAATAAAAGTTACATTTTTTAATGTTTTTTCTTTATTTTATTAGAAAATTATGAAAATTACTATTTAAAAGTTGAACACAAACTATATAACATTTTAAATTAAAAATATATGTAGATAATCGTTTACCTAATGTTTAATTTCACATTAATTTTTCGTATCTATTATTTTTTATTCAGTTTAATATTAATAATGTAATTGGTACCCATTACAGCACCTATTTAAAAAAAATCTTAACCTTAATTCTAAAACGAACTGTCTTCCATTTCCTTACATTTAAGCAAATAAATTTGTACTCATTCATATTTTATGTATGTGTGAAGTTTTTAGAGATACTTGCCCTATACAATTTTATACTCTTGAACACTTGGTAAGTAGGAACTCAAATAAATAATATTTTAAATAAGAATTACTTACATTTGCTCATGTCTTGTCTTTTAATTAGGAACTTGTGAAAGAGTAAATATAATTAATTGCAAAACTGGTAACTATTTTCAAGACTTCAAAATTTCTATTTCAAAATTGTTTAAAATTTATAAAACTTCAAATTAGGTACCTAGTTTGTTTTTATACTGTTTCAATACAATTTTACAATAAATTTCCAATGGTATCTACTATTTTTTAATCATTTTAATATTAATAATTTAATTTGCATTCAATGCAGCATCTCTTAATATTTTTGAAAAATCTTGACTAACCATATGAGTAAATAAATAAGAATATTTATAGGATAGGGCGGACGGTTCATTCATTCACTGAGGCCATCTCGTGTTGGTGCAGCAAAACATTGTCCTTTATAGAAATTGTTAAACAGAAATCTGCAACCACAAATCGAATCTGTAGGTCTTATTGGTGAATATCTGACTTGTAGTAACTATTTCTATCTCTTTTGATCTTAATTGTCATATGATAGTATAAATCCCTTCATTCACGCACATTAAGGCTCGTAAATAATTCTTTCAAATTCTTTAAAATTGCAGTTTTTAATGCTTTCTTTTAAAAAATAATAATTACAAGTCTCCCTGTACATTCTTTTCGAATTCCTAACAGAATGAATTTGTATATTTGTCACACATTTAAATGTCCCTGCTTTAACTTTTTCATTTAACCAAGTTATAATTAAAGTGTTTCATAAGTAATGGGTCATGGAACAGCTGTTAATGGTTCACGTTCAACTATTAGTAGCTGTTTTGTGATCTATTACTTACGAAATACTTTTTATTTTTAGTGTATTTTGTTACATTTAAATTTACCGCCATTATGGTGCAGCGACATCTATTAGATAGTAGAATTAGAGGTTACTCTAATTGTGTTTTCCCATGCAGTTTCCTTAATTATTTTATGGTCTGTGGTTTCCGAGTGTGTCGTTTGCTGCACCAGCTACAGATGGCGGCACTCTGCCGCTGCTGCCGACAGAAGACAGAATAAAACCATCTTATTTAGTTGCTCATATGACTCTGACCGTAAAACTTGATAAACGTACTTCCTCTTCTTCACATTCAATTCCTTAAGTACACGAAAACTGCTTTCAATGAATCATGATATTATATTTATATTTCTTAGATGCTTTAATTTGTACGCCAAGTTTCTACCAGACAGTATTTAAATTTAATAAACCCTACAAGTCCCTTTGGAGAGACCAGCAACCGATACTTTCAACTTTCGCTAATGAAGACCAAATTCAAGCACATCTACTTAATTCAATTAAGTTTTCTGGTAATAACCGTCCTTACCTTCCTCGCTGTCCTCGCTGCTGGCATCTGAACCCCCGTTAGAGGACATGAGCGACTCCCTTGACAGAGATCTAGACGATGGCGGGGGCTGCACCGGGACCAGCCTAGAGGGTGGCGGAGAGGGCGATGGAGCGCCCACTCCGGGACTCTGACGGTCTCCGAGGCCCTGGAGGTAGGGCTCCAAGAAGGCATCGCTTCTGTAACAATAGAGTTCGTTTCAGTTTGGTTCCAAAGAAAATAAAAGGAAGGAAAGGAAAAATAGAACTACGGACCAAAGCTAGCAACAAATGCCGTTTAAATATTATTTCTTTTTCTACTTGGGAAAGACTTTTTTAATGTGCATTTTCCCGACATAATTTTTCAATAAAGTCTACGTTCTTATCCCATAAATGGGATAAAAATTCTGTAAAAATTATTATGAGTAGTCTTATAAATGATTTGAATTCGACTACAAATTGATACCTACTTCGTTGCTTTATGGATGGCAGTTTTAAACGAAACACTCTGTAGGTATTACCAAAACGTTAAGGATGCTTTCAATCTTCTTTTACCACCCCTTAATGCGTTTATCAATCTAAGGCGTCACTCAAATTTGTAGACCATGGAGTACAATAAAAACCATATTTTAGATCATAAGATGTAATGCTATAATTAATATAATGCAGCTTCTAACAAACTAAAGTGGTGCTAAGTGGTCTAATTAAACTGCCGTTGCAGTATCATAATTTTAAGATATTTTATCCACAGTTTTAATTGCCATTACACGATTCCATAAACATTTAACGATTTGCTTTGATGATCAAAGTATTTATTTTTATAGTTGCCGTAAATTAAAATGGAAAAGAGTATACAGTTAATTTTTTATCTAATGCTGATGGATTTTTTAATAAATTGCAACTTGAACAAATCAAGTTAAAAATAGTTTAAGAACCAGGAAATTCTTTTGACAAATATTTTGTTTCTACTTGTTATTTAAATATTTTAATTTAACAAATGTACTCAAAATTTGAAGTATAGTTGGTTTACCTCCAGATTATTACGGTTTGATTGATTGTTGGTATCAAATATTTATTTGTTTAGTAAATTAAACAGTTTTATCACAATCATGGAAAATACCGAATATATACAATATTCAAACAATGGTATCACACAATTATTGTTTATCAATACAAGAACAACACAAGTGTTAGCAGAAGGTAGCTTAACCAAAAGATCAACTATAGAGAGCAGTAGTTGAAAGGCATGGAAAAATATTTCAATATGTTGATAATGACTCATTTTATCAAATAGATATAAATATATAACAAAATATTTCAATTCTGTATAGTGAAGTATACTCATACATTTTTATACCAAATATCCACAAACAGCTGACCTTTAATAATCATTAAAAACAAATAAAAATTAATTTAGCAAATATGTAGTTCCAATGAAAAAACACGAGAAAAAACATACCTGACATCGTTACGTTTAAATTAAAGAAGAAAATATCTCTTATTTTTGTATTAGTAAGTGATACTTTATGCCATAACCCACCTCAATATCCCGTTTTTTTTTTTAGACGGAAAATGAAAATGCACCTTAATAGTAGCTGACACAAATAAAACGTTTGTTTGTTTATCGGAAATCTATCAATGGATGTCCTACATAAGAACCAGCATTCAACAAAATTAATTTGATTCGACCATTCTTCTTACCGTTTCCATTCGGGCGATTCGTATCTATTTTTATAGGGATACTTTTATTGTAACGTCCATCGGCGTTGTTTATTTTCCCAGCTCGTGTCTCTCAAATTGCCCGGCATATATTCGGAGCGAGTAGGAAGTCCCGACTCCCAGACGACGCTAATGCATTCTCGTGTCACCGTTGGACGTTTTATTCTGGCCGTTGTTTTGCTTTTACTTTTAATTTCAGCCTTCCACTACATTATGTACACGTCGGCATTTGCATCTGGATCTGACGTCGCGCCGTTTATTCCAGGGGGCTTCGAGGTGAAAGCATATGCCGCGACTTCTTTCGCAACTACTTGGAGTTGGGCGTAATTCAAACCAAAGTGTCAAGTTGCAGGGGCGCTGACAGGACCGGCCTTATCCATGGAGGAATTTCTTATTTTTTTAACACCTTTTTGAAAACTAGACTTTAATTATTAATACTTTCTGTTACGCCTATGTGAAACATAAATCGGGTAAATACACCCGCCCAATATCAAAGATGTCGTTCTCGTTGAAATATGAGATTTGTTAATTAACCTCTAATTCTGTCCGATCGTGTTCCCGTTGTTTACTCAAAGCCCTCTTAAAATAAAACGAAACAAAGTAAATAAATCGGCATATCCGCTCAGATAACCCCCCGAGATTATTTAGCTTCCTCTAACCGGTACTTCGGCAAGGTTTATGATACGATAAAAGCATTGTTATGTTCTTCGATCCTACATCATAACGTACCTCGGTGTGTTCTTTGATTTATGGTGTTAAAGGTGAGGTGAACTCACAACCGAGATGTAAACAAGGAAGAGGTACGAACTACAATTAGCTTTAAAAGCTCGAAATAAACAAATACAGTCGTTTCTTAATAAAATTCCTATGTTTTGAATCGAAATTTTCACCTATGTTTCCAATCCTAACACCAAACTAATCACAGAGCTTCAAACCCTTCTAAACACTCCAAATCGCAGCATACATCTGGACAGCCCCAAATTTTACCCCAGTTTAAAATTTCTCCGCAAAAACCCTAGAAATGCCACGAAATTCGAGCTGGGACACGAGACAGAGTTGCATCTAAAATAACAGCCAGATTCCACAACGCGGAAATCAACAGCGCCATGAATTGCACAAATTCGGAGACTCCACATGTCTGGATCCATACCGAAGATCGGTGTCCGAGGCACACAAACACACACACACACACATACACACCCCCCCATACCCTCCTTACCTCTCCCTTCCCACGCTAGCCTAAGGGCCACCTTAGCAAAGCGCATCCCAGGCTGCATAGCCGCACTACCCTACCCAACCATAAACATGACACCACCCCCGGGGTTTACACAGANTTTATAATAAATTTCCAATGGTATCTACTATTTTTTAATCATTTTAATATTAATAATAATTTAATTTGAATTCATTGCAGCATCTCTTAATATTATTGAAAAATCTTGACTCTAACCATATGAGTAAATAAATAAGAGGATTTATTGGATAGGGCGGACGGTGCATTAATTCACTGAGGCCATCTCGCGTTGGTGCAGCAAAACATTGTCCTTTTTAGAAATTGATAAACAGAAATCTGCAACCACAAATAGAATCTGTAGGCCTTTTTTCGCGACTGAATATTGGTGAATATTGGTGACTTGTAGTAACTATTTCTATCTCTTTTGATCTTAGTTGTCATTATGGTAGTTTAAATCTATTCACTACACATACTACAACATACCACTACACTCGCGAAAAAAAGCCTTGTATTTCCAATATTTCAAACAACAGAAAACAGAAAATACAGATACAGAAATAGAATGTTTGAGGTTATAGTTTATGTTCAGGTAGGTTGTCGCGTTTTGTGCATTAATAAATTTGTTTTGTTTTAGATTAATGTAATAAGGGGTTTATTGAATCAATCGTCTGAACTGCCTTAAGTACTGTTTTTTTATTCGTTTTATCCAAAATGAGTTTACCTGGTAGAACTAAACGTCAATGTTGTGCTCCAAATTGCAAAAGCATTTGCTACTATATGAATATCTGTAATACATTCTATAGAAATAAAAGTTTTTTCAGAATTACAGACAATCACTGTAGATAGAATCAGTTCGAAAATTATGTAAATGAGAATTTACTCCGACAATCAGATCATTATTTTTGTGAATTGATCCATTTTGAGTTAAAATGTCTAAAAAACAGTAATTGTGCTGTGCGACACTATTTTTAGGATCAACTACAAGTTCACCTATTAATTGTAATAATATCACCTCGGAATCCTCGGATAGTATCCAACATTCAGCAAAACAATTTGTTAACGAAACATTACAGAATTTTCAGAGTACGAGCTGCCAAACTTCAATTTACGATGATTTTTCACCTCCATCTTATAAAAAACCGAAATGTACATATTCAATTGTTATTTGCTATAAGTGCTATAAGTGTAGTACATTACATCGTACTGATGAACACCAATTAGTTCGAAACAAATGTATCTAACCATAATTTTTCTCAAGTAACTGTGTAATGTATTTTACATAAAGGCACGTAAATAATTCTTTCAAATTCCTTAAATTTTGCAGTTTTTAATGGTTTAAAAAAAATCATAATTACAAGTCCCTCTGCACATTTTTTTGATACTTAAATATTTTCGAATTCATAACAGAATGAATTTGTATATTTGTCACACATTTAAATATCACTGCTTTAACTTTTTCATTTAACCAAGTGATTTAAAGTGTTTCATAAGTAATGGGTCATGGAACAGCTGTTAATGGTTCACGTTCGACTATTAGTAGCTGTTTTGTGATCTATTACTTATGAAATACTTTTTATTCTTAGTGTATTTTGTTACATTTAAATTTACCGCCATTATGGTACAGCGACATCTATTAGATAGTAGAATTGGAGGTTACTCTAATTGTGTTTTCCCATGCAGTTTCCTTAATTATTTTATGGTCTGTGATTTCCGAGTGTGTCGTTTGCTGCACCAGCTACAGATGGCGGCACTCTGCCGCTGCTGCCGACAGAAGACAGAATAAAACCATCTTATTTAGTTGCTCATATGACTCTGACCGTAAAACTTGATAAACGTACTTCCTCTTCTTCACATTCAATTCCTTAAGTACACGAAAACTGCTTTCAATGAATCATGATATTATATTTATATTTCTTAGATGCTTTAATTTGTACGCCAAGTTTCTACCAGACAGTATTTAAATTTAATAAACCCTACAAGTCCCTTTGGAGAGACCAGCAACCGATACTTTCAACTTTCGCTAATGAAGACCAAATTCAAGCACATCTACTTAATTCAATTAAGTTTTCTGGTAATAACCGTCCTTACCTTCCTCGCTGTCCTCGCTGCTGGCATCTGAACCCCCGTTAGAGGACATGAGCGACTCCCTTGACAGAGATCTAGACGATGGCGGGGGCTGCACCGGGACCAGCCTAGAGGGTGGCGGAGAGGGCGATGGAGCGCCCACTCCGGGACTCTGACGGTCTCCGAGGCCCTGGAGGTAGGGCTCCAAGAAGGCATCGCTTCTGTAACAATAGAGTTCGTTTCAGTTTGGTTCCAAAGAAAATAAAAGGAAGGAAAGGAAAAATAGAACTACGGACCAAAGCTAGCAACAAATGCCGTTTAAATATTATTTCTTTTTCTACTTGGGAAAGACTTTTTTAATGTGCATTTTCCCGACATAATTTTTCAATAAAGTCTACGTTCTTATCCCATAAATGGGATAAAAATTCTGTAAAAATTATTATGAGTAGTCTTATAAATGATTTGAATTCGACTACAAATTGATACCTACTTCGTTGCTTTATGGATGGCAGTTTTAAACGAAACACTCTGTAGGTATTACCAAAACGTTAAGGATGCTTTCAATCTTCTTTTACCACCCCTTAATGCGTTTATCAATCTAAGGCGTCACTCAAATTTGTAGACCATGGAGTACAATAAAAACCATATTTTAGATCATAAGATGTAATGCTATAATTAATATAATGCAGCTTCTAACAAACTAAAGTGGTGCTAAGTGGTCTAATTAAACTGCCGTTGCAGTATCATAATTTTAAGATATTTTATCCACAGTTTTAATTGCCATTACACGATTCCATAAACATTTAACGATTTGCTTTGATGATCAAAGTATTTATTTTTATAGTTGCCGTAAATTAAAATGGAAAAGAGTATACAGTTAATTTTTTATCTAATGCTGATGGATTTTTTAATAAATTGCAACTTGAACAAATCAAGTTAAAAATAGTTTAAGAACCAGGAAATTCTTTTGACAAATATTTTGTTTCTACTTGTTATTTAAATATTTTAATTTAACAAATGTACTCAAAATTTGAAGTATAGTTGGTTTACCTCCAGATTATTACGGTTTGATTGATTGTTGGTATCAAATATTTATTTGTTTAGTAAATTAAACAGTTTTATCACAATCATGGAAAATACCGAATATATACAATATTCAAACAATGGTATCACACAATTATTGTTTATCAATACAAGAACAACACAAGTGTTAGCAGAAGGTAGCTTAACCAAAAGATCAACTATAGAGAGCAGTAGTTGAAAGGCATGGAAAAATATTTCAATATGTTGATAATGACTCATTTTATCAAATAGATATAAATATATAACAAAATATTTCAATTCTGTATAGTGAAGTATACTCATACATTTTTATACCAAATATCCACAAACAGCTGACCTTTAATAATCATTAAAAACAAATAAAAATTAATTTAGCAAATATGTAGTTCCAATGAAAAAACACGAGAAAAAACATACCTGACATCGTTACGTTTAAATTAAAGAAGAAAATATCTCTTATTTTTGTATTAGTAAGTGATACTTTATGCCATAACCCACCTCAATATCCCGTTTTTTTTTTTAGACGGAAAATGAAAATGCACCTTAATAGTAGCTGACACAAATAAAACGTTTGTTTGTTTATCGGAAATCTATCAATGGATGTCCTACATAAGAACCAGCATTCAACAAAATTAATTTGATTCGACCATTCTTCTTACCGTTTCCATTCGGGCGATTCGTATCTATTTTTATAGGGATACTTTTATTGTAACGTCCATCGGCGTTGTTTATTTTCCCAGCTCGTGTCTCTCAAATTGCCCGGCATATATTCGGAGCGAGTAGGAAGTCCCGACTCCCAGACGACGCTAATGCATTCTCGTGTCACCGTTGGACGTTTTATTCTGGCCGTTGTTTTGCTTTTACTTTTAATTTCAGCCTTCCACTACATTATGTACACGTCGGCATTTGCATCTGGATCTGACGTCGCGCCGTTTATTCCAGGGGGCTTCGAGGTGAAAGCATATGCCGCGACTTCTTTCGCAACTACTTGGAGTTGGGCGTAATTCAAACCAAAGTGTCAAGTTGCAGGGGCGCTGACAGGACCGGCCTTATCCATGGAGGAATTTCTTATTTTTTTAACACCTTTTTGAAAACTAGACTTTAATTATTAATACTTTCTGTTACGCCTATGTGAAACATAAATCGGGTAAATACACCCGCCCAATATCAAAGATGTCGTTCTCGTTGAAATATGAGATTTGTTAATTAACCTCTAATTCTGTCCGATCGTGTTCCCGTTGTTTACTCAAAGCCCTCTTAAAATAAAACGAAACAAAGTAAATAAATCGGCATATCCGCTCAGATAACCCCCCGAGATTATTTAGCTTCCTCTAACCGGTACTTCGGCAAGGTTTATGATACGATAAAAGCATTGTTATGTTCTTCGATCCTACATCATAACGTACCTCGGTGTGTTCTTTGATTTATGGTGTTAAAGGTGAGGTGAACTCACAACCGAGATGTAAACAAGGAAGAGGTACGAACTACAATTAGCTTTAAAAGCTCGAAATAAACAAATACAGTCGTTTCTTAATAAAATTCCTATGTTTTGAATCGAAATTTTCACCTATGTTTCCAATCCTAACACCAAACTAATCACAGAGCTTCAAACCCTTCTAAACACTCCAAATCGCAGCATACATCTGGACAGCCCCAAATTTTACCCCAGTTTAAAATTTCTCCGCAAAAACCCTAGAAATGCCACGAAATTCGAGCTGGGACACGAGACAGAGTTGCATCTAAAATAACAGCCAGATTCCACAACGCGGAAATCAACAGCGCCATGAATTGCACAAATTCGGAGACTCCACATGTCTGGATCCATACCGAAGATCGGTGTCCGAGGCACACAAACACACACACACACACATACACACCCCCCCATACCCTCCTTACCTCTCCCTTCCCACGCTAGCCTAAGGGCCACCTTAGCAAAGCGCATCCCAGGCTGCATAGCCGCACTACCCTACCCAACCATAAACATGACACCACCCCCGGGGTTTACACAGACGAGCCGGCGAAGCAAGAAGAGCGCCAGAAGAAAGGGCCCTAGCCGGCGGGGCCCAGCCAGGACAAAAGGAGGTCCCACAAAGCGCCTACACCGGCCGCATTTGCGGTCGGGGTAGACGACGGATGGGGCCCACCTACGAAGGCTGTCCAGGCCTACATGAGATGAGGCAGGATAAAGAGGGATAATCCCCCTCGATCCCAAATCATTGAGGCCAATTTCTAGCCATGGAATAATGGCGGCGTGGCGGTGTCCGAGAATTGGCGGAGCCACCATGAAGCGCGATCGAACGTTGACTGTGCAATCTGCGAATTCAAGCGTATTCGGTGTTTTCGATATTTGAAGGGAAATAATTCAACCAAAACTATGAGAGTTAAAAAAAAACAGGTCCAAAAACCTTGAAAAACTAAATACAGTTTTTTTCAAATTCGTTGATCAAATTCAAACTTTATAGTATAGCACCTGTTTATTTATATGGTATAACCATATTTTGTAAAAGCTTTCAATAATAAAAGTTTTTTAATTCAAAACATTGTTAAAAATTTGTTACGAGTGGGAGTCCTGGATCAGCAAGTTAGCGTTCAAACCGTACTTTATGTGTGTAGCTAAGGCACGAAGCATTAAAGTTAAGCTTAAAAAGCTGTGCCAAAAGGAAAAAGCAGTGCCAAAAGGGCTTAAAGACTGTGATATAGATACAGAGAAAAAATTAGCTTTATCTTTAAAAATACATACGTAATAAACATAAAACTAGAAAACGACTCTATTAAGAGGATATCCTACACAAGCGTAACAAAATAACCTTCAATAAACGTCACTATTCCCGCAAAAAGTACGCGGTGGCGTTTTGCAATCATCAAGAATTTTGCAATATCTCGAACCGCGAAAGCAATTTGTTTTTTCATCCTATTTAAACGCGGTCCTTTGTAATCGATCTTTAATTAAACTGCAAATAGCATGTAAATCAGTGTTTGTGACAGTGTTTGCCAGTGTCCGATAGAAATTTAATTCACTCACCTCCCAGTTCGGAATCACTTTTAATTAACCGTCGGTTAGCTCGCGTCAGTCCCAAATATCCAGAGATTAACTGATAAATCCCACTTAGAAATTAGTTTATGTAGTTCCCTTCAATAGAAACCGAAATGTCTAGCTAGAGGTTCCCGTGGGTTGTTGTAAAGCGTAGTATACAGGGTGGTGCAGTAATCGAGTTTCGTTTAGACGCGGATTTCTTTCATCGGACCAGGTTCAAAAGTTGAGCGAAATTTTTAGGAATAGTAGAGTTGTTACGATTTAAAAATAACATTTCATCAAATATAACTAATTTTTTTCTTACAATGGCTAATAATGACTCCAATATTTATATCATGATTGTGTTGGGATTCAATAATCATCGTAGGAGTAGCAAGCATTCGTTCAACATATTTATTAAACTGAATTAACTCTTCTAAGAATTTGTAAAATAATGGTTATCCAATTTTCAAATTTAAACAAATTCTTAAAAAGTGTCCTACTGTCGTCAAATTCTGCAAAACTTTGTTGTCGCTGCTGACGTATCCTATTTATGAGACAAATATCGGTGGCTTATCATGTAGAACAAATTCAATTATATTTTAAACAAAAGGTGTCGCTAATTATATTCTTTCTTCGAGACTAATGAGGTTGGCCTTGGTATTACACAATCCCGACAACAAATACTAGGTTGTGCCCGCATTTGTAGAGTAAACAGAAACAACTAGCTTCTAGCATATTAAAGAATTCCAGTAGTTGTAAAAAACATTATTCCTCCACACACCAAAAATTCATAGAGGCAATAATTCAAAATCGACATCCTCAGTTATACGAGTAGAAACGTATGTTCATTTACACAGCAGACGATTGTAGATTTATTTAGCATTAGTTAAGTAGCATTTGTTTGGTTATAGCCGCTTGTCTCTGTAGTCTGCCTACTTCGCAAACCGACGGCCATTTGGCTGGGCGCCATAAAGCAGAAATTCCGAACGTAGTCCGGTTCGTTCGTGTCAGAAAGGAAATAAAAACAGTTCAATAGTAGGGTTTTTAATTTGACTATTCTTGCAATCTGTGGAAATTCAAGAAAATAATCATAAATAATGCCAAAAAGTATCCCAAGATTAAATTTTTTGGAAAATATCTTATTCAGAATACCTTTGCGAATTTATGAAATGCATTATCCAAATGGAAGCAAAGACCTAAGCAAGAATCACCACCAAACCAATTGGGTTGAGAAAAACTGATGATGGACATTTTTAACAGATCCTCAATAATTCATAAGTGATTTCGTGCAAACTTTCTTAAAATTAACATAAATTAAAACAAAAACATAATTCGTTCTCTGGGAAGTAGCTTACATTTTTGCAATCTTCATTTAATTTGGTAAATAATTGTAGGAATAATTCTCGAATATCTCTTACCTACATTTTTTGCTGTATTTTCGAAAATTTCAGTTGTGTAACCGGACTAATGTCGCAGCGAGCCGAACATTTTCCTGGCGCTTTACGGCATTTTATCAAAGCCACATACCACCCGGTGTTGATGAAAAAGCACTTTTCGATACATTCCGACGGCTATTTCAAATGTTTATGGGGTTTCACGGTAAAAGCTTTGAGCGTTAGATTTCGTAATGAGAGTGCTAACTTACAAAATTTAATCAAGGCAGGTCACCACACAAGCTTAATTCACATCAAAAAGTAAAAAAAAGTATTAGTACACTTGATTTCTCGTCGTGCTTATTAGTAAATTACAGATAATTGTTAAGTGTGGAATGATTTCATTTGAACACGTTTCGAAGTTTTTATTACTCATCAGTACGACGAACTTCTTCGGAATCATCAGGTTTAAAAACCTGTGGAATGGAATTTCCAACATATAAATCTCCAATTTAAATAAAAAATAAAGAGTTTTAGTAAAATGTTCAATGAAAGTGGATATTAATAATTAATTGTGATATGTATTTACTTACATACATACAGGGTGTTAGCAATTTGACTGCCTTAATTTTAACAGACGATAGAACACATTAAAATAAACAAAAAAACTTTATATGACATTTCCGAGAAAAAAATTATCAAAATCTCCAACTTGTTGTACAAAAGTTCGATTAATAAAATATTGACATAACTGCATGCAAAGAATACCATAAAATACAATATACATATTTTTCAAATTCATAATTTGATTAAATGTTAAGTCTCTGTTTTAAGAGATTCGTAATTACTAAAATTCAAGTTAAAACACTATCTTCATACTACAAAATCGATACATTTTATTTTATTTACTGGAAAACAATTATTGTCTTGAAATTTACTAAATGTTTCACAATAATAGTTGTTTACATTTTTTCCATAGGATAAGTCTGCCGCGTGCACACGTGGTATGCATCAGCTGTGTAGCGTTAAGTTAAGCGCTGTTGTCACGTTGTGATGAAACTCCCCAATATTAATACTCGCTGTATTTTGAAAACTGTTAATCTTACGCCCCTGTTATATACAAATTTTGATCATTTATACTCTATCTCATGCTGAAGTAATAGCAGTTAAACTTCTTACACCATGTATATACGTTTTATCAAAGTATTTGTAGACGAAATTGATAAAAAAAAATTGTTGGATACGAAAATTGTTACTTTAGTTACTTGACACGTGTAAAATCGTCTGAATATTCAACATTCTCAAAGAGCAATTTATTTGCAGCCTACCCTCTTAACCACCACCCTGCATTCCCCCCCCCCCTGTCATCGTGTAATAAGCTCCACGGGACCAACCTTAAACACCTCCATACCCAAATTGTCGACCTAATTTCCCCGTCATCACTTAGCTCCAAATCCACCTGCGCAAATTCATGGAATTAATTTCGAGACGGTCTTTATTAGCGCCCAAAGATATCCCCTCGTTCCGGCCACGACACTGGCGCGAAATGATTTCCCTCCCGGTCGGCTCGGGGATTTATCGGGGTTGCCATGGAAGTCGGATGGGTTCTATTGTGCGTGTATCATGTGGCATTAAAGAAGGAACAGAGCCGGAATTAACTCGCAGAAAGAAACTAGACGGAGATCCGCATGCACGGTCGCCGCAGACCGTTGTAGTTGGAGTTGGGAGCTGGAACAATGGCGTTGTATCTGGACACGGCCGTTGTGTTGTACGTCAATGGGGCCGTGAGTCAGGGCTCAGATGATAATGAGCTGGATATTGTTTGCGTACTAGGCAGACAGGTGATTGTGTTTTGTTTAGGGAACGCTCTAAACTAGTTAATGCATTGTTTTATGATTTCAACATATAGCGTGGTTATTCAACAGGTCCATTAAGTTGTTTAATACGAGAATCAATACAGTTATCTGGCTTCTGGCTTGTCAATCATCAATTCATATTGAACATCTTTATTTGCATGCAAGCAGAAAACGATGTCCTCTTCCCAATGATACACCTTTGTACTCCTTGAACTCCCAGTACTCCTTGAGTACAGTTTAATAATTAGAAGGAAAAGTTTACTATTGGAAATTAAATTGATTTAATCAAATTCTGTTTGGAATTACCATCACCAAATATCTTCATTCAACAAGAGACTAGACCTGCATGATACAAACTACAACAAGGGCACCCACCAATTATCCAAAAGCTGTATGATGAATTAAAGGTACATTCGATTTTTGGAATGACAACTGGTCACATACACTAAGACACAGCTTTCAAAAGAACTTTATGGTAGTAATACCAAAAGGGAAGGACTGGGAGAAAAGGACCCTTATTAAAGTCAACCTAGTTTGATATACGGCTGACTCAAACAGACAAAATAATTGGAGTTTAATTCCCACATAAGTTTAGGAATTCATGAAACAGTCTTCCAATGGGAGTGGTCATTGTACAACTGAGCTAAGAGAGAGTTAAAAACCAACAAATTACTAATTAATCCAATGGTCAGGTGGCGTTAAAAGCAACGAATTTGATAGCAACCTAGCATACTGGTTGGTATGGAGATGATTCGAGGTCTTGATGAGAATAGGAAGTCAAAACGACGTGACACGAGCATGGGAGATATCGAGACGACGAGAATACTGATGAATTAGCCACAGCAGGCTCATCTACAGCTGTTATTGCTAGGTGCGCTGTTGAGATATTATTACAGGAATGAGTGAAATATAAGGTCCAAAAATATTGATAGGAAACTCTTAAGAAAGAGCTAATGGTAGACCTATTGAATCAGTCACAAGTCCTACTGTTAAAATGACATGCAGATTCAGGAAATATATGTACCTGGAAGAAGAAACAGATAGATTTTTGACAAAGAAATAAGAAAATGTTCTTGAAATGACAACAAATTTACCTCCAAATCTCGGAACAAGAAAACAGTGTTGACAATAGTTCACTCTAAGCAATATTGGTATGAACTAGATTATACAGAAAGGTAACTGCAGTAATTTTAACATGTACTGATAAAAAAAGGTCACTTTGTAATAAAAGCCCTTTCAGAAGCCTGTCCTCTTTAAATGAGAGATGAATTAGAAATCGTCTTTGAATAGATTTAATAGAGTTTGTATGTAATAGCGATTGCGACAAAGTTTCTAACTTCAAAAAAAAGTACTTGACGTTAAAGGGAATCTTCTTTTACATGGTTGCAAGGACCTTTCCCAATTAAATTATTTGTCCTTGAATATTTTCCTTTGATGCATCGTTCACGGTTAAAATTTCAAAAACTATTGGCAAAGTTACTTTAGCAGGTGAAAATCATAATAACTTTAAATTTTGCATTAATCCACTTTTATTCAAACAGAAGACAGACTGGCACCTGATTCAACTTTATAATTCTTCAAAAATTATAGCAAAATAATTGACTTGTTCTCTGTGACCTGTTATGAGAGCCTAAACACTGTCATGACTTTTGGAAGCTCAAGATGCACAAAAGTTTTTATTCAAATTATCCAAATCTGTAAAGAAAGATTTTCTTCAAGGTTAAGTCACTAAATTTGACATTTTTTCTTCATGGTGGTCGCTACTATGAAGAAACGGCACTGTACCAAGTTAGACTAACTTCAATGATTTTTTAGTTATTGATCAACTGTTTCACTTCCCATCTCTGACGGATCACAGAACCGTTGGGAATTGTCTTAAAAATTTATTGCAACGTCGCTGTTACATCCTGTATCCTGTATAGTTAATATATCTTCCTGGAGCAAACATATTTGATTAAATACGCCCATTTTTGATCTTCGCCCAAGTAACAGGTACAGAATTATTAATAGCTTTTTCACACAACGCTCTACGAAGGTTTTTTCTCATCAAGAGACTAATGAAAACATCCCATATTCTACAGAATATGCGCTGCAGTTTCTTAAATCAATATGCCGGGTTAATAAATACGTAACAGGAAGGTCTGTCTGGCCCTTACCGGGGAAAGACCGTGTGCCGTCATCTGCATCATTTCTCGCAGTTATTTGGCTTCTGAAGGAGCTTTTACCGCGAACAGGGAAGCTCCACAGGTGTTCAGTTCACTAAAAATCGATGCGAAGTGACTGGCTTAATGCTCTTAACTGCAAGTTTAAAGCATCAAACTAATAACGGGGCACATTCAATGATGAGCCGAAGTAATTTGCCGATGTGTATTTATCGTACGCTGCCGGAATATTAAAGAATCCACGTGAAATGCATTTACGGATTATCGGATTACGTTTGCGCAGGTGTGGGGGTTTTTAATGGATTAGATTTTTAAAGTTTTATGAGCGTTGTGGTCGAGATTTAGCTAAAAAGTACACTGACGTAAAGAGAGTATACAAGGTGTCTTAATTGTTATAAAAAAAGTAGCTATGACTTTTAAAAAAAATTTGTAACTTTGCCTCAAATTAAGTTAGAGCAACTTTTTTTTTTATGTGTGTGAAAATACCAGCTTTGCGAATATGGAAAAATAATCTCTCTAAATATAATAGCAACAAATTTATTTTAATTGTTTATAAGACAAAAATTACAGTGTTTTTGTGGTACGTTTTTGCAGTGGTAAAAAACATTTTTTTTTGCAATAAAATAATTTCTTCCAATAAAAGAAGTCTTTCTCTTTCATATGACACCCGCAGAATTAAAATATCTTGGTAATTTTGCGTGTCAAGTTATTGCAAAAATAATGTCTCTGGGATAAACATTTAGAAATTTGCAAAAACTATTGGATGAATCGGTCTGAAATTTTAATCACATTATTTATGCAATATCAAAGTCGTAGGTTGACTTTTGCAAAACTTATTGTTTATATAGTAATAATCGAATTTTGACAGTTTTTTGCAATTTCCCGAGCAATAAATTATCGTATCGGATTTTATAAACCGCCATTTTAAAGGTTTTTTTATTCCCTACAAATTGGTTATTTTCACATTATAATAAAAATTATCGTTTTTTTTTATGGTAGGCAAAAAAGTGATGTTTTGGGTTATTTTAGACCTTTTATTAATTATTAAAAAACCTTATTAAAAAACCTCACCTGATGATGTGTGGGTTTTGCACATATTAAACTAAAATTGATGGCAAATAGAAGACAAATAGACTTTTTTTCACGACTGTATATTGGTGAATATCTGACTTGTAGATATTTCTACATCTTTTGATTTTAGTTGTCATATGGTAGCTGAAATCTCTTCACTCACTCATACTTCACATATTTGCAAAAAAGCATAATGATAAAGACATAGTAATAATAGTCATTAGATATACAGGGTGCAATTTTAAATGGTGGTCAGTTCTTTAGGGCACGTGTCCCAGAATATTAGTCTGAACTGATAAGGGTTATGTGAAACTACGCCATAGTCATTCGAAATAAATAAGTTTACTATAAGTTCCACAAGTGATATTTTATAGTGTCCTTTAATTCGAATATCAAACTTCTATAGTGTTATTTGATATATTTTTTACATAAACTGATCGGAAATGATATGTTAAATCTGGAAAAAATGTTGGCTGTTTCCTTTATTTTTCTTTCTGATCCCAAACTAGAACATCAGAATCTTATCTTAAGAAGAGATTTTAAAGTTGAGCAATTTATTATCTTTTGTTTATTAGACAAATCTAGATTAAAAAAATAACGCGGACCATCATCTGATGCAATTGAATAAAAGTACCACATTCCAGACAATTTTATGACGCTAAACAATGCTCAAATGTACAATGTATATTTGTTTGACCTAAATTAATCCCGCACTTAGAAAAGAATCGTTGTTTTAATGACCTGGGTAATTACAGGAATCAATTCAACTGTTTACAGCGTAAGGCTTTTTATTTTATTCTAATCGTTACGATTCGCGGTGTATTTTGGTTGCAACAAATCGATTATAAACAGTGATTGTAGTTAGATGTTTACAGTTAGTTACGATTTCTAAAGGGGGCAAAATAATATTTATGTATTTCATCTTTAACAGCAGCATTTGAATACATATGTATATTTCGTGGCTTCTTACTTTTAAATTATCAAAAAACAATTATAGAAATGATATTTTTCACTTTTGATTAGTGAAAATTATTATATTCAGTTTGTTTGTGTGACTGTATGCATTTAAAATATAGTCTAGATAATCTATTACATAATCTGGGAATAAAATAATCTAAAAATAGTAAAAATATTGTGAAATGGTTTACTGTTACTATTTTATCTTATTTATTTATACTAATTATGATTTGCGTTCTTACTTTTTCAAATACGTAAATTGACTTAACCTTTAACATCGCTATTACGCAGCGTTCACATAGTTTACCAACTTAAAATGCAACGTAACGACTCATAAACAAATAATTTATGTATATTTTAGTGAACTGGCAGTTTCATTAAATTGTACATTCATCCCGAAATATTCATCTCTGAAAAAAATATGTATTAGTGCTATTTTGGTTTGCTACATACTTATTACAGTTCATAAAATCAAATGTGCATCATATTGCATGTCATTTCTTTCAAACGTAAATGTGAGGTTAATAACAAAAGTCTAACTGTTTGTCTATAAGTAAATAAAAATATGGTATTTCAAAAATATCTTACACAAAACAAATAAACGCCGTTGTAAATCGTTTTAAAAATAAGTAAGTCAAATAAAATCGCCTTAACTGTTACTGTACTTTTAAACAGTGCTTCTATTATTTTAAATCTAAGCTCCTTAGCAACTGCAACTGTAATGATTTATTATGGTACGCCTTTAGAAGGAACTGCGGTTTTTGTTTTGCTTTATTAACGGTACTGCTAGTGGATAAACGGGTAAAACATTAATGAAGCCTTAGTTTTTTATTTTGAAACGCATGGAACTATAAATCACCAGCGTGATTCATGGCATAGCAAGATATCCTCTAGAAAGAAAACAAAAGATAATAATATAATAGTTCCAGAGATATTTGAACTACCATTGGATGGCAGCTTCACATTTTCGATATTAAAATGAACATGTCTCAAGTTTTTGCTTATGCAGATTAAGAAGATCGTTTTATATTAAGTTAGATCATCGATTTTGGAATGGGAGCAGTGTTTTGGGTTTGAAAATCAGTTATTTTGCATGTTCTTTAAATATTTTTTTAAAAATACAACAAAAATACCAAAGAAATAGGAGTGTTAATGGAAAATTCAAGATTAAATTAGAAACATAGTTAATTTATTACGGCATTTTATATTTGATGCCAATAAACGAACGACCTCTAACAAATTAACAAATAACAACAACATTGTTTACGTGAGACTCATTGATAATATTTTCATAGTACAGGCAAATAATCAACACTATTCCCGATGAAATGAACTGTTTGCCAAGCAGATACATGAACCTGAACATCATACTATAGAATATATATCGAATTAAAGTTGAGAATTTTAGAAGGAAACATACATATCCTTTTTAAACATAAATGCATTGTTCTATAACATATTTATTAACATTATTACAAGAACTACATTTTACCAAATAATTGAACGTATTTTAGATTGAATTCTAATATCAATGGATAAAGTTAGTACTCGTATATCAATGTCAAACATCGGTACTCTGCTTCACCTGTGTAGTGATCCTGTTTTAGTTGTGGGTTTTCTATTGATTGCTCTACATAATTAAGGATGGGGTTATTATCAGATGACAGGGAAGTCATACATTATGCCATATAACTGATTAGTTTGCCCACATTGCAGGCATAGAATGACAATCAACGTTAATTCATCACCAACGTGGCTTAATCAACGTTAGAGAATTCAAATATGACAGGGAACGTATTCTGATATTTTGTTTATGATTCTAATTAAATTTCCTTGATATCTTATGGAGTTCACCGAAAAATACAAGCAATAATCGGTATTTTACCAATGTCAGTTTAAAGCTACTTTCAAGTAATTGTCAAGCGTTTTTAGATAATAGGAATAATTTCTATGAAGGAGTAAAAAGTTAAAACCAAATTTATAATGTCCAGTAGAAGTAAAACAGATGTGACTTAATTCTTTTCACTTTGATCGACGAAGATTAAAGGGAGAAGTAAAAATGGCAAGCAAAATATCGAGAAAAATATACATTCATATACGATACGATACGTCCAACGAGATTAATAAAGACAAGTACGAGAGAACTGTGTCAATTTTCAGGAAGTTATGTAATTTGCACCTCATTTTATGCTTATTTACTTCGCTAACTAACCAAAACTTCGTGCTCGTATTCATAATAGAAGAAATAATTATAGTCACTTATACTACATACATTTTAATCATATAGGGTGATATTAAACTGTTTGTCTCAAGTTTATTGACAAATTCTATGCGACAAATAAACAAAAAAAAGGTCCTATAACATGTGTCCTGAACCACTAGACTTTTGAGGTACAGGGTGTGAAAAAATGCTACATCATTATGTATAATGATCAAATAATCAGATTGTCCTTAACTTGTAGGTACATCTAGTTGACCCAACATGATCTAAGGTAATTCACATTTGTTTCAATATAATGACGTTAAAAAATAAAATATTTTTCCACTATTATGAATTTAAAAATATCTAATCGTTCGATCCATGTTTAAAACTCTAGTAGCCCTTAGTAATTATTTTTAATCAGCTGCTTGTTCCACAAATGGTTAATATAATATCTGTTTAGTATTATTGTTGGGTCGTATCAGTTTGTCAAGTAAAAATATTTATGGGTCACATAAACCCTGATAAAAAATAAATAAAACCATCACAGGAGTTGATAAAGCTATAAAATGGGGCAACTTAAATTTTATTAGAGGAGCTCGTAAATTTTATTATTATTTCACGTTCGCCAAGGCCAGAAACCGCACGGGAAAGATATTTGAATGTGACAAATAAACTTAGCCATCTACCCATAAACTGTAACCATCTCCTGCACATCTTCGAAGTTTGTTAAGTTCTTTTATAAACGTATTTTGTTTCGGTAATTAAATGTCTTTTCGTTAGCGTCGTGTTCCTCAATTCATTATCATTTATTTTTTGCCCACTAATTTGCGAATAACTTGATAACAAAAAAAGATATCGAATCCTTTTTGGTGTCAAAATGTAGCTATTTTTATGCTCTTCAAACTAACCCATGAAAAGTTTTATCATGCCATTTCACTTTTTTAAGAAAACATGGAACAACCTAAACTTGGATAAATAGCGCCAATAAATAAACAACACTTCCGTGAGAAATATTAAACTTATAGTATATCATCAATTTTTTGTGCTGAATTCATTTATGTAAAGAAAACTATAGCACTGCGTTTAAAATGTTCCTGAAAAATCCATAAAACCATCCATAAAATCAAAATCCATCCAAATCCATAAAATTCTCTTGAAATAAAATCTATAGACTTCCTTATTGAGATAAATGACATTACGTATTCACCACGAGATAAAGCATGAAAAGACCTTTCCAACGAGGTATAACACTATGGG
The DNA here is from genome assembly GCF_000390285.2 of Anoplophora glabripennis. Taxonomy (NCBI): domain Eukaryota; kingdom Metazoa; phylum Arthropoda; class Insecta; order Coleoptera; family Cerambycidae; genus Anoplophora; species Anoplophora glabripennis. The sequence goes on along the minus strand of NW_019416219.1, from coordinate 1,289,959 downwards.
CTTTTGATGAGCCAATAATTAAAAAAAAATATTTTTCTGATCAGACATTACGGGCTTCTTCCACCCTTTCAGTAGAGAGATCCATATTTGTACTATTTAATATACCCGAATAGGAAACATTTTTGAGCAAAACTCAACACTGTTTTGGTATGTAGATTGCGCCCCCTAGCGAGCTATGAACTTGAAAACTATTTCCAGCGATTTCTCTTGGTCGATTTATTAATCAAAATATTTTTTCCCGAAGCTCTAGGGCCTATACTTTCTCTAATATCGTACCTCGTCGACCTTAGTGGGACACCTTGTATATTTGTTCGATTCAAATGGATTATGGTGCATTGATTTGGTCGCCCATTTATAACTGCCATATAGTGTTGAATCTGTCTAAAGATGATTTCTGAAGATTTTATCCTAAGGAAGATCACCCTCTTCCAGTATGTTGATGCTGTGTGAATTATCCAGATTCGATGAAATGATGATATATACATATAGAAGGTATTATTTCAGAAGTAACTTTTTTGAGTTGTGTCAACATTCCATTTCGTAAAAAGGAAAATTGGAAACTGTGGCTAAATTCTAATGCAATCTGCGGCAGCACGCAAATCGCCATTCGGCCCGCACAGAAAAAGACAAAAGGACCAGCCGATGATTAAAATAGTAATTGCATTAAAAATCCGTTTTCATGTCGTTCACGTACGGACTTAACTGCATTTAGAAATTCAGCGTGTTTTAAAATTCAGTGGCTCGGAATAATCAAACGTGCAACTTAATTAGGGGGCACGCAACCATCCCTGTTCTGGTTTAATTTGGCAGGGGGTTTAAAATATTAAGCTGCAGTCGGATGAGGTACTCGTAGCGGGTAAATATTAATTTCGACGAACGTCAGGAGCCCGACTAGCCGAATATCCTCACGGAGAGCCACTCTAGAAGCCGTACGAATCGCGGGACGTTAAATTAATTAAATATTAAAAAGGTGAACATGTCTGTATGATTTTACAGGCATAACAGTTATTGCTACGGTATGGGGATCTTTCGGCTATAGCGCCCTGAAAAGTTTTCGAATTCGAGTCAACGTCGTTATGAAATATTCATCATGAAACATTTTAACGCCCGTCGAAGATGCTTTCTTTTAATTTGAATCACTTAAATTCGGAAAATTGACCAATCGGAAACTATTTACGTGTTCGTACCAATTGTTTCAACAGGTCGAGTTCCATATGGAGCAGAGGAAGGAGTGTTTTCGGAAGGTCCATCAAAGGTTAACTTGAATACTTCTCTTGTAGGCCAATGCTCCTTTTTTGTAATGGTTTATTAGTGTTTTGATCTCGACTATCCCAAAGGCACAAGAAATAGAGAGACTTGATAAATCCTGACTGCTGTCCCAAAACGATTGATGAAATAGTATAGAGTTTGAATTTTTTCATTTAAGATTACAGTACTTCAAATAATTAAACTATACTTACAAAGAGAAGTTAGGAATCTTAACTAACTAGTGTCAATATCTCATTATTTTTGATGTGAAGTTTATATCCGCCAGATTATCGTTAACAATTATGCCAGACAATCAAGCCGAAAACTTTTTCGATTAAACTTGTTTTATTTTTATTTGATAAGACCCTGATGAATCGCCCAAGTTCCTTTGCCAGGGGCTGCTTGGAACTGACAACCTCTTAATCTTTAACTTCGCCTTCTCTCCGCACTATTTTATTTTGCGAGAATCCATTTATTAAAATAAGCACTTCTGCTTTTGTCCCGTATCATAATGAAATATTTCCCGCAGAGAGGCTAGAAGTTGTGGCTTCACTTCAAGTTGACAAAGCAGGACTGACTGTTTGTGTCGGCGGTTCTTCTAACATGTCTGCTGATTGGCTTCTGTTTGTTTCTAAAGCGTTCTTAGTAAAGAATGGATAGTGACAGAGGATGACATAAGCAAATGAGATTCGAGAAAACCAATTTGATTGTAAAATGTACAGGAAGGGTATAGAGACTATTTAGTGAACTCTTAATATTAATTGAGGATTATTATTAATTTTTTTATGTTGCTGTGCGAGTCGTCGAGTACTAATTGTGGGGTCTTCGTCAAGATTTTCCAACACTGCGTCTTCAATATTAAGGTTCACTGGCTGACCACGTCCTTCTCCTCGATGACTAACAACTCTTATTTTAAGACAAATTTCTGTTTTGCTTATGAATTTTATAACTCGTTAACAAAAAATCATTATGAAATGCGCAACTCATAGTTTTGTAGGAAATTAACTGCTCTACAAAAATGGTCTCTTATAATTAGTCGATTAAATAAAGTTTAAAAGATATTCATCGTCAAACTTCAATGCACGCTAATTTTAACAGTTTTTGATTAATAATTCGGAAAATTTCAATTTAGTTTATGAGTTTCAGGGAAATTTATACAAATTTGAGTTTCTACGAACAGAGAAATGTTTTAAACTATTTTTCTAGTTTTTTTTTAGTCGTAAGCATGTTTGGTTACATCGAAAATAAATTAGTGCATTATTTCTGACTGAGAGTCAATGATTCATTAAATCTTGAAAAAATAACGTTTTTGTTAGAAATTTATTATGAAAAGTATTCATCTTAAAGAAAAAAAAATTTCAAATTGTTATAAAAAAGTTTTTTTATTTAATTATCAAGTGTTATAAAATTTCAAACATTTTGGTTTTGTGCAATTTTTTTTGAAACTGTAATTTTAACCATTGAGTATGATAGCGAATATTTTTTTGACTGTATTAAGACCTCCACTAGTTGGAATCTAATTTGCTGTTGATAGGTGCCAGACACCCTAGATGTTTTATGTTATTTGATTGCGTACAATAATTTTATTAACCACACTAATTAACATTAAAAAAAAAGAATGATCTAAACAAGACACAAAACATACCGTGGCTTGAAGTGGCCCAGCTCCCCGTACCGCTTGGAAAAAAGTTGGCTCTGCACAGAGGGCGTCCCGCACCAACTCTTCCTCTTGTTATCGATGACCGTGCTGCTGGTGACGGGGCTCAGGCAGAGGCTGCCCCTCGTCCTCGGGAGCTGCGTGTTGTTGTTGGGGCTCCTCAGATCGTTATCCAAGTGCGTCTCGGGCAACATCGCGCTCTATCCACGCATTAGTCACTGCCGCACGTTTATATTTTTGACGTGGCGCGCTTCGGAAGCGGGCTAGAGTCTATCACTGTCATGGCTTGCGGGACTCGCTGTGTCACGTGCCTCATTCAATTCTAATTTTGACGTATGCGTTTTTGATGGGGCCCTATTGTGAGACACAGATAGAGAGAGATCAGTGCCATGTACGATTGTTTGGGTAGCAGAAAAGGGAAGTGCCGTAATGTTTTATTGCTTTCGAGATATGATAAATTTAAAAGATTCGTGGTATGGCGAATACGGGGTGTTTGTTTTCTCAAGGGCCGGAAAATAAAATATCATGATTCTTTGCTAGATACCAAGAAAGGGACTATCGACTGAAATTTGACACATACATTTTTGATACGTCAGATTTTCCAGTTTTGGTCATCTCCTATTTAAGGTTAGGTTTCTATGTCTATTGTTCAGGGTGTCTCGAACTCTATAGCCTACTGTGAGGATACAAAAAATTTAAAGAAAAAAAATTTGGGTATATATAATTGATAACGTCATTAGTCGTTTCTGTCAAATCCCAAAGATAATACTTTCGATTGAAAATGGAGCTTACCTCATCCCATTTAACACCGCTTGTGACAAATTTTATTTAAACTTTTTGTATCCTCACAGTAGGCCCATACTATCGAGTTTGGGACACCCTGTACATTATAATGTAAAACATCATTTTACATAAAAAGTTGTTGAAATTGTTGAAGTCGCATCGTTTTTATGAAATCCAGAGTCAACTACATCTACTCCGTAATATATAGTGTCCGAAAATAAACCCATTTAGATCAAGTTACCTTAGTACAAGGTTGCTTCCTTAAAAAGTTGTTAGTATTAGTTAAAATAGAATAAAAAAATTGACTGCCGATAAATTTTTAAAGCAAAACTGTTTCCGGACACTGTATATTAAGAAATATGTATGAAAATCTAGGTGTCTTTGAGACAATCAATTGCGTTTTTCTCAAAAAAATAAATAAATAAATAACAGTATGATTTCTGCGATTTTAACCATTTATACAGGGGGAGTCGGAAAAATCGCAGCAAACTACACGTCAAAATAATAAGAAAAATGTTGATATGCAATTTAACAGTTAGGGTTTAGGGTTTTTTTACTCTTTTTTGTGGAATGCCCAATTGAGTAGCACTTCTTCGTGAATTGGTAGTTGCATCATCTACTAGATCCACAATATTTTCTACTTCTTCTAAACCTTGTGGATGAGCTCGTTCAGATGTTATATGTACAGTTTGTTGAAATCTTTGATAAATACATTTTTATCAAGACGTCTGTGATGTGGAAACCGTTGACAATATTCTTTCAAAAGCAGCATTAGCATTCCCATTAGAAAAACGATAAAACACCATATTTGCATACTCTAAATTTGAATAAGTTCTTGGCTTTTTGTGACACTTTAATCGTACAAACGTGTTAAAAAATGTTAAACTATTGCAACATAAAATGACACTGACAAATATCCTACTCTAGAACTTGGAACATGACATACTCTGATTTCAAATTATTAATATTTGTAATAACGCTATAACTTGAAAACAAATGAAAATCGCATAACAAAAATTTGAAATTTTTCTTATTATTTTGACGTATGAAGCTATTTATGAAGTTTGGAGCGATTATCCTGGCTCGCCCTGTATATAAAACAATAAATTTAAAGACACTGATGGGTAATAATTTGATTTCAGAACGACTCATCCTTTTCTGTAACCTTGAAACAATATCTATCTGTATATTCAAGTATGGAAGGACTATTCGCAGGAGCATATCTTCTTAGCCTAGGTATATCATAAGCAGACAATAGCGTTTTACAATATACCAATGCACGCACTTTATTTCCACTGATACAATAATATCAAATGAGTATTCATTTTAAATATTATGGAGTTCATGAATATTTAATGCAATTGCACAAGTTCTGCGGAATTATTAATGCATGCAATGTGCGAATTTTACAGTCAAGCCCATTTTAACGGATTTGCGTTTAATGCACCAGGACATGATTGCATTAATAAGTTTGAAATATTTTCAATATAACGCATTATGTTTCACTAACGAGTGCTACAAACTGTTGCCAAAATGGCGAACTGGAAAATTATGACCGCAATAAGCCGGGCATGAATTGGAAATTAATTTATATATTGAAAAAATACACATTATATCGTTCATTATAGCACTGTGTGCATAGAAATAAAGATATAATAGCTTATCAATCGATATTTTAATCAGGTCACATGCTAATAATTTATGGAAGTATTCAGCATGTTAAACGAAAAATGTAATCAATAAAATATGATTTAGGTACCTATAATTAATCAAATCGAATTTTGACAACCCGGAATACATACTAATGGTTTTAAGCCATTAGCACAGCTTTTGGTTATTTTATGAGTACCAAGTTTATTCCAGTTTAAGCATACCAGTGATATTACTATGGTAGAAGTTGTAACACGACTCATTTCATTGCCCTATAGTATAATGTAACTTTCAACATTCCTGAAGCCTAGATCACATTATATTTTAGTATGTATTTTGCATGAATGTCCCATATGTAAGAAACAATTAAATTCTTTGGTAGTATGTAAATTTTGGTCTATTTATACTTTTTAGTCAGCGATTCTTAAACTTTTTAGTTAAACGGTATTTTTTCGTATATCTATAAAGTTAACATTTTCTTTAACACGCCATATTTTTCTGTTTTTACATGATCCAAATTAATCATTTGATCTATTCGATCAAAAACAAGCACATATAGTCCGCAGTCAATAGTAATTTGTTATTCAATCTACCTTTATTTTTGTTATCTATCTTCATCTTCATTCGTGTCCTCTAGATATCTTGTTGAAGTTACGATCAACATTTTGAGAATTGCTGATTTACATGGAATGTTGTTTTTAACACATTTCGGTGTCATGTCGACATTAATCGTAAACAAAAACAAAAGATAAACAATTACTTCAGACACTTTTCTTGTTATACGTATTGTGCGTTGACCTGCCACCTGAATATTATTAACCAAGAATATTTATCACGCCACATTTAACATATCTGGTTGAAATTTCAGAACCGTTAACGCCATATACCTTAATTATTGCAACACGGACGCTCGTAGATGTAGATGTGGATAAGCAAAAGGATGTGTTCCAAAAATGGAGCCGTTTATTCTTTATTTGGGTTCCCTGACCTCCACCTTTCTCAAATTCAGCACCAGCAGGTGTTGTTCGACGTAGGGAGCATCAGCTGATGAGGGTACAAACGGTTACTTGCCAATAATTAGCAATACAATTTTATAAAAACGTTGCAATTTAATAAAGACCAATTGAATAAAGATAACACTCAAAATTGACTTGCGAAAATCCGTTAAGTACTTCTAAATGCAATTTTTTAACAATTTTTTAAAATTAAAGTAAAAATTCACAAATTATTTTCAAATTCAAAACCCTCAACTTGTCACAGGTTTTATAAAATTTTAACAATAAATGCGATAGTTATAAACAAATTAAAAAATGGTCACTTTTCTTGTTTTTTCTGCAATAACTTTTTTGTTTATTAAGCGATTTTAATTTAACAAGTCTCATTTTGTAGATAATTTTATTCCCTACTAGCTAAAATTGATGGTTTTCCCTGCAAAGTGAAAAAACTGCTTTCCTCACTTATTTGTAAAAAATAGAAAAGTTAGCTAATAAAATATTTTGACTCACGAGATGAGAGATGTCTTGTATTATGTTCCTTTAGACAATTTTACAATAATATCGCCGATAGGAATTTTTTCGAGTTTCTCTTTTTTTTTCGCTAATTTTCCTGGTCTGTTTGGTATGAATTGGTACTTCACCCACCTTCTAGGGTGAATCACGCAGAATGTGTTGCTAAACGGCACAAATTACTTTTATCATTGTGTGCAAATGACGCCAGGTCATAAAGTTTATGCCGTACTTCTCCCAAGTTTATTCCCTGACTCGAATGAGAAGTGCAAGGCGGAATTACTCTAGCGGCGAACTAAAGAGTTCGCGTTACGTCATGTCGAAGATATTCAAGTCGGTTGCTGTGTATGCTAATTAAAACAAACGCATGCTGATTAACCACACAGTAGGCGTACTGTTCGAGATCAACAAAGAGTATAAACGGCAGAAATTGATAGCGTTATCGGAAAAGGGGCATCTGACAGAGAAAGAGCGGCCTTCAGGCCCAGCTGCTTGCAGGAAATCCACCGCGATTAATTTTTCTGTGTCGTGGTAATCGCTTTAATACGTTCCAGAACTTTCGCCTCCGATAAATCAATTAGTAAATCCGCTGCTCGAAAAACTTTGATATAGAAGTCTCCTGAACAAAACGCTGAATGCGGTACGTACTTAATCGTATGTACATTTCATTATTTCAGTAGTAGGTGCTATCTTTATATTTGTTTTGTTGACGAGTATTGTTAATACCGAAATGCACTTTTCAGAAGTGGGATAAATAATCTAAAATCCTTATTGAAATTTACGAAGAAAACCTACAATTCAAACATATGCTTTAAAACGAGTTCCGTTTAAATGCTTACGAAATCCTAAGGATAACGTTAAATAGCAGAATTTATTACGGCAGCAGATGAAATTCCGATTTTTTAAAGAGTTCTATCGCAATTTTAAAAGGAATTCCCAGAATGTTAACTACTATAGAACTCATGTATTATTCACTTCTCGACTTGACATCATCCGAATATCTAAGTAGCTATAAAACCAATGATATATCAAAACAAGCAAGCATCGAATATGTACGTTAAATTGGTTTACATGCTTATCACTACAGCACATATCAAACATCAATAATTACTTATAGGAAAAAGATAAGAAGTAAATTGTTTCTATTTATATACATTAAATAAAATAGGTACATTTTTCTCTTCCATTTATTTGAGTAAAATATATACTTGTTAAAACCAAAGTGGACAAATGCTTAAAATCTCATTTAAGTACAGTCCCATCTAACTGAAATACACACATGTTCCAATGTAAACAGTTGTTATGCATATAATATTTTTTTTTGTAAATCATGATGTAATCGTCAACATTTATTTGGTGAGAAAATGACAGTAATACTTAACCGAAAGTAACACATGTTTCGAATCGCGAAAATACACTTTCTATAACGTATAAAATTGCCAGCGTTTGCTATGCCGCGGCAAAACTGGATCCAGTGACTCAGGATCTGGTTTAAACGACCGTTTAAGTTTCTGTATTGGTGGAATACTTTCACTGGAGCAACAAATGTTGACATATTCCTATGCTATAAAAACACCTTTCAAAATTATGTGTACCGGTCAACCTACTTGTGTTTACTGAGTCTGTTATTTAAGTTGAGAAGATATAATTTAAAAAAATCGCTTGAAACAGGCTATGAACAGGTTATGAAACGTTTTTGTGACATTCGTCAAATGTGAAAAAAATAATTTACGCTCTGAAATGTGATTAGTTAGTTTAACTAAAGTATTCTTAAATCTAATTGTAATTGAAACAGAAGGAACGCCTTCTGAAAATAAATTTACTACTCTTAGACAGTACTATTTTTTATTTAGCCAGTCTCATTCATTCTTGGGAAAGTTTTCTGGCATACCGAGGCATGTCCTTGATATTATGTACATTTGAGACTCTTCGTAGTACTTATTTAGATATGCTCTAGAATTTCGTACAACAGGTGCAATATATTTATAGTTCAGATCTATTTAGAAGTGACAACTCATAAAAAAACGCATGTCAGACACATATCTTAGAATTGAACTATATTTAAAAGTTTTTCTCGATCTTGGTTGAGTGAAAATCGAGCGACAGTTACCCTTTAAGGTAAATAAAGACGTTCTTGAACTGAATCCGCAATCAGTGTATTGCAGACTGGCCAGTTTGAGGCATTTGTGCCACATACTTTGGAAGGCAACCTTCTTGAAATAAGGACGGCTTCAGCAACTTGTCACCTCAACGGACATCGGACAATAACACCTTCAAGAACATCATTATTCACAATGCAACACTGGCAGCGGTTGAATAGTAATGTTCGTAACACACCAGTGTTGTTTCAAACAGTCGTTTATCTTTCCAATAAAAAAATAACGAGTTTTACATGGCACGAAAACAAGAATTTAAAGGCGAGATCTCTTTGCTCTTCCTGTTTCTATCACAGGTAACAAGATTTGATGTTTCGGTATTTTTTTTAGTAATTTCATTACTTATATTTCAATTAAGGTATGCATAGGTATAGAAATCTTAGATTGGATGTTCGATTGGATCCAATATTAAATTACAATTTAAATTTAATTTTCCACCTCCATCGTATCTTAATTACAAATCTATAAGTTGTTTATACGTTGGAAGAACGAACAACTAGTTGCTCAGGTTTACACTAATTATGGTTGGTATATCTTCTATTTTTAACTGCTAAATTAAAAGTCGTGTTTCCCTTAATAGGCCAAGCAAATACAATTTTTACTCGAAAAAGGAACATAATAACGATAGCTTCATTTATTTATTTAATAATAGTAAAGTAATTCCGAAATTGAAATTTTAATTAATATTTCGTTTAACAATAATTTTTGACATTTTTGTGAATTAAAAAATATTAAGTATAAAAGATGCATTTTTTTCTGGGGCGTAGGGCTATTCTACGAATTCGTAAATATGCCCATAACTATAGTTATAGACAAATTAAAAAATGGGCACTTGCTTTTTTGCAATAACTTTTTTGTTTACCGATTTTAATTTAACAAGTCTCATTTTGTAGAGAATTTTATTCCCTACAAGCTGTCTGTGAGTCAATTTTCGTTAAAATTGATGGTTTTCCCTGCAAAGTGAAAAAACTTCACTTATTTGTTTAAACTGAAAAGTTAGCCAATACAATTTTTTGACTCACGAGATGAGAGATGTCTTGTATTATGTTCCTTTAGACAATTTTACAATAATATCGTGGATAGGAATTTTTTCAAGTTTCTTTTTTTTTCGCAAATTTTCCTGGTCTATAAAAGACGACTTTGATTAAGCATTTTCTTGATTTTTATACTTGCCTTCTAATTTGTTTTCGGATATGGTGCAATAATCAACCGCTAGACGCGTAAGCAGTAGGGAGCTGGACTGAATTTCTTTCTACGTAGAACTCTAATTTATTTTTCACAACATCAATTACAGGCTTATCCAAACTACATCTGAGGAATTTCTGTATGCCATTAATTCCAGTCTTTCATCATTGTATGCTTCTATAATTAAGGCCCTTGAACAAGATATATCTGCCCCGGGTAGAGCTGGTCCGACCGCGATTTATATGGTGGATTTAAAGGTCAGTTTACACTCCCTGGGGTAACGCAAAGGCCGCGGAATTACTCAAGAGTTCAATGGCGCAGTCGGGAAGTTTTGAAACATATTGTTATAGAATCTAAATCAGTCATTTCTCATTGTACTATCTATATTCATGATCATTAAGTGAAAAAGAAAGAGAAAGGCGACAGAGAGAGAAGGAGATACAGAAAATGGTTGAGAGACAAGGGGGATAAAAGAAAAACAAATGAGCGCTAAAAGACAAACCGAGAGAGTAAGAAAGAAGAATTGAAAGTAAAGAATGAAGGGTGAATGAGTGGAAAATAGTTAAAAGTAAAAAATTTATATGAAGAACTGATATTATTTTGACCTCATCTATTTGTATTTTTATATCAAGTTCCGGGACACTCTGTATATGTTGAGATTAAGTATATGAGATTTTTGTATTAATATAAATTAAATTTGCTAAAAATAGATGGCCAAATAAATGAAGGTTTAAAGGAGATTGCAAATTTCAGTCAACTTGGTGAAAATTAAATATTGTTAAATTAAATATTATACAGGGTGTTTCATAATGATGTGCAAATACTTTAAGGTGTTTAGAAAGTAATTTCAGGGGTGTGCTTCTAATATATTTTTTGATTTGAACATATGTACATGTTAACAACTAGTTGAATGGTATTTTTTGGTAGTCTTTTTTTTTTCTGGTTTATGTCTTTGAATGAAAGAAATTAGCACCTCTTGGTTTTATTTCTCCCACAACTCTTTTCTATGTTAGCCGATTCCAACAAGAAAAATAGCATTTAATACTACATTTCATTTAGAAACTTTTACACCCTTTCCATTTTTTCGTATACTTAATGGTTTACGAGCAAAAAAATTAATTATTTTCCTTGCCGATTAGATACACATAATTAATATAACAGTTACTAAAAACGATTGTCATTTTCGACATGCTTTTTGCAAAAATTCTTTTCTATCAATAGGAAAAGCTAAATTTAATACAAAAAAAAATAAAAGCAAATTTTTTCGGCCATTTTGAGATTTGAATATTTTTTCATGGGAGGCTCAAATCGAAAAAATGTATTGAATGTACCCCCTCCCCCTAACATTACTTTCTAAACACCTCCTTAAAATATTTGCACATCGTTATGAAACACCCTGTATATTTAATTGATGTTGAAAAAAGCGACCGAAAGTTTCATATTTCAAGACTTAAAAATACGCTTGGAAATTTAAATACAAAAATATAACCCGTTTATTTATGGAACGGCTTGAAAATTCTTAAATTTGTTTTGACTGGAACTCGATCTGGTAACCCAAATATTTTTGGATATAGCACGTTTTAGCGACCGATATCCTTGCTACTGGACAAATCCGTTGTTTATGGTTCAAAAAAACTTACACACCATGGTGTCAAGTTACTATATTTTATATATTTCCTATAGTTTTCACAATATTATTAAAAAAATGACAAAATTGCAAATAAAAATGGTCGTATCACGACGAATATTAAAACATTTTGAGCAACAAATACGGCTACTTGAAACATTCTACGCTTCTAAAAGTTGTTATTTCAATTTTTGGGCCGGCATTCTCCGGAAAGGATCGGATCTGTTGATATTGAAACCCACATACAGGACATTATTTAATTACATCTCAGCGGATGCCAAGTTCAAAAACATTCCTACACGGCTAAAGCTCCGGAATTGAATGTCAACCAATCAGGACCAGCGTTTTGAAATAATACATGTTAACAGAGCTAACGGCCTATGAAAGATGTAGTGTGATTGGATCTTTTGATGTACGGGATAAATCAAACATCCCCCGGCATAAAATATACATTGCTTTGTAGCTGCAACCGAGCACCGGTAGCGAAGCTGAAAAGGGATGGGCAGTAGCGGCACCGAGCGGTTCACAGGAAGTCACTGTCGAAGGGACATTCGTCACAAAGTTGTGGTCATAGCTGTTACTTTATCTGACGAATAGTACCTGATGTTTACTGATTTTTATTAGACAGTTTTTTTGCTGAAAATTGTACTAATCTGAAAGCGTAGATCAGGATGTGCGAATAAATTGTTTGGGTCAACTAAACGACCTTACAATGCTGACAAAATTAATTTAGAAACTTTAAAAAATAAGGCAAGAATAGTAGTAATCCGATAAAACTAAATTTAATTTCGTCAAGTAAAATTTTCTCATACGCGGCACTGCTCCAACCAACCTTATGCGGGGAGTCGATATCCGTTCGCTCAAAATTGAATTTGCAATGTTTTTGAACAAACGAAGCCGAAAAAATTGAATTTCATGTAACTACACTCCTTAATAATATAAAACAGGGAGCGTAGGCTTCTACGAGCGGTCCCTATAAGAGCGGAATCGAACCAAAAATTGAATTTTAAGTAACCTACACTCCTTTAACAACAGACGAAAAGAAGGAATAGCTTCGCAATGCCCTTTTTATTAAAAGCAGATCGAGTTCAATTGAATTATTTCCACAGATAAGATTTTAGGAACATATAGCGAGGTGGCCTCGCGATTAAACGGCTTCAAAGAGTTTTATTTTATGAATATAGCAAGTATAATAAGGAAGGAATGTCGGTTGTTTTGATTTTACATCTATGATAAATAATAGAGTACTGATCGTGAGTCATAGATCGATAAGGTTACCGTGTACGGGAAAACGTAGCGATGGTTTTAATTGAATATTAACTCGAACAGTAAGCATTATGTGCAGCAATTATTAACAGTTAAATCTTAGTTATATGTACAATGAGGTGCAAAATTTATTCTTTTCAGGATACCCGCGGAGTGACTTGATTGATAAACCGTTTCTTCCGTAACTGTTTACTGCAGCACAAATATTACAGACACGTAATTGAACAGACCATTCTAACTTCGTAACTGTACCTGTCCCTGTTACTGCAAGATTTAGAGTAAAACAATGTTCTGTTAAAAATAATTTCAAGTACGTTCACGGTAACTGTTTTAAACATTTCCCAAATAATAGGCTTTTTTGGTGGATGTCCAATGTAAACATACGATTGTCCTGTCGATCTAAATAAAGATAGAAGCAGAATACTGAAAATTTACAGGATAACCTAATTATCTATGAGTTTCTAGATAAATTAAATATAGCAGTTTATATTCCTGGAATTTTCAAGTGAAGTTAGAAAAAATAAAGATATTTCTTGTAATATTTGATAATTCTGTAATTCAGTGAATATTTTATAAATATTTTCTGTACATATAACATTTTTTATGGCAGTTGTAAGGTCAGCTTCTAATAAAACCATTGAATTAAGCTTTGGAAGACGAATAAAACTCTCTGATATATTATCTTAAGAAAACCTCTGATCAACGTATTGTAAATACTAACGGAAACGACTCAGATTCAGGGCAATCGTTACAGGAAATAGATATGTAGTTATTTTCTGCTCGAAAATGCGCAATTTGTTTGGATGAAACGAGCGCGCTGTAATTTTCTGGCATTTTCGTATAAAAGGCGGTCATATTTAATTGCCACAATTAAGCCTTAAGCAGTAGTTATATTTTTAACTCAAACGCAGCAGTCTTGATATTAGTTTGGTGTGCACGCAAGTTTATGTATTTTATTCGCCAGAACAAGACGGGAATGCGAACAGCTTTATCTTTTGCGAGCTGTGACTAATTTAAGTTGGTAGCCTAAAAAATATCGAAGCAGGAAGTTTTTTTAGTTCTTTATTTAATAATTATTCGTCTATTTCCTTTTTCGGTTGACAAGTGTCTTCCTGTTTTGCTATTGCAAACTTAAATTGAAAACATGCCTATATTTAATACTGAACTGTTCAACTTTTAGATCCATATATTAATTTTCAATTCCCAAATAAAATTTTTATTTTACTTTAGTTTTTTTTAACTTAACATGGTTTTGGCAAAAGATACGAAAGCTATTTCCCGAATCTAATTACAATGACTAAAGGTTTCTGGTCAACACTAGCATCCTTCGCTGCTGTCGAGAGGTAGTTTTCCAGCCGACTTTCCAGAATTATTCAGTTTTAAATGCTCGTAAGCATTAAGGAACAATTCTATAGAAGTCTCTTGTGTCTAGATTTTAAAAAAATCATGCATCTATATTTGTTGTCATTAAATATGTATACAGTTTATAATATGACAATAAATAGGTTCTATATTTTATTTTTATAATAATCATATACTAGTACATATAAACGAGGTTTAAAATTCAGTACTTAATTTGCAAATACAAATTTAAAAAAAAATCAATTTTTACTTGAATTTTAAGTTCTTGAAATATACCACTTGCACTAAATTTGACTGGACTTTAAATCAAGTATCAAGTATTGAAAATGAATCCGTGAATTCCTAGTCAACATAAAGTAAATCTAATTTTTGTTATTGTCGTCATTGTGAAAAGAGAAAACATGCTACATATTATTTTTAAAATCAACTGGTTCCCTTGAACTTTCTTTTATACCAAACAAAACAGATAATAGACAGTTTCTTCTTTAACGAAAGTAATCTAAGAAAAATTTCGTCGTTCTAAACGATTCTTAACCCTTGACAATAACAGTAATCCCTTTCATTCGAATAAAGCCATTTTATTAGAGAAATCACTGATAAAATGACTAATATGTGTAGTTTATCTTCTGAATTTCTCCAATAAAGAAAACACTTAACGTTTACGACGGCAAGTAAACGTATAATTCATAAAATTGCGGCACTAACAAACTTGGTGAGATGCTATCTCCCGACATAATAATTTTAATGGCCGCTTTTTCTCAATTTATGGGGCTTTCACAGTGATACCCAAGTGGCCGCCATAAAAATCCGCTATGGGATATCTAAATAATACTCTCACTTGGCGGCAAGAACGGTATAACAATTGCATTTATTCGAAAACAGGTAAACAGAGTTACCAAACGAGTAAATTGGAAATAACATTATAAATTTCGTGAAGGGATTCTAAATCTATATTTTCTTTTATAAACATAGTTACTAAGTAAAATAAAGTAAATAAAAATGCATTTTAGTAGAGAAAACTGAATATTGAGACCATAAAGATAAGACGAAGCAGACAATTAGATAAGACAAAAAGAAAATTAAAAGATGAGACATCTCTCTAAACCACCACACTACTTGGATTCTCAACTTCCAGTTGAACCGAAATGACAATTTAATGAACAACTTTTTAATGGGTGTTCAATTGTTTATTTCCTTTACGTACCTTAATTCTATAAAAGTACCATGACGTAATCATTCTGACGGTATCAATAATAGAATAAATACATACAAGAAAAAAATATTGCTATATTTTTAGTGTAAGTTTTGAATAAATGCCCATAACAGACAGTTCTATGGTGTTTAAAATTGAAAAATATTAGAACTAAAAAAAAATAAAACTAGGTAAATTAAAAAAATTGATTATCAATAAAGACAAACATATAAATTTACAGTGAAATACAATAGAAATGTTAGAGCATATATTATGACGTATACAAAACATTAACAGTTCAAGTTATTTTTTTTATTTTATTTAGAACGGTCTGGATTGTTGACTTTCGAATTCGTCATTTTGGGATATGTTTTATTAATATTCTACATAAATAGGTACTGTGCAAAACCGTACTTATCTTATCAACTTCGACGTCACCTGTTACATAGGTGTTGTATAACAATGAAAAAGTAATATTAACGGTCGATAGAAGGAAGCACAAAAAAGTGTATATATGTATGTATATACATATGTGTATATATGTATATATTGTCGTATAGATATAACGACTTCTGTGTTTCACATCTAACTTGTTTTTGTTATGATTACGTTGTTCGAAAAACAGATGTTTCATGATAATAATTCTTTGTGTATGTTTAGCCTTCATTGTCTTACGCTCAGGGGCGTATATTTTTCTAATATAAAATTGTTACAATTATTATTATAGATTGCTCATTATTTATTACATGTTAAAATATGTATATATTGTCGTGTCTGCCCTGATATTGCAAAACAACTTCTTTGTTTCACATTTAATTTGTTTTATCATGATTACGCTTATCTTTGATTTCCTGTGCTCACTTTATGTCATACGCATATAAGGGCCTTGTTGAATTCACTTACATTTTCGCCCGTGAGGAACGAATCTGAAAAAAAGAATAATTAAATACAAAAAAAGAATTGCTAACAGATCTTCCGAATCTCAACTATAGCTGGATTGCTTCCCGTATGGGACTCCAGTACCTTCCGGCTCTGCCGGCTAACTAACACCAAACCTCTTCAGTTTTACTTGGAAGTGTGTATGACTAATATGAGGTAACAGATGACATTTAGTGACACATTAAATGAGACAGGTCTTATTTATCATTAGCAAAGGTTCTTAATTTATGCCTTTGGTTAGCGGTTGTTTTGTATTTATATTTGGGTGGTAAGAGCAACGATCGTGGGTTTCTCTGCCATGCTCTTTCCCCGCAGGAGCTCTAGGTGAGCCTGGCACTCTCCTTTTATGTTTAATGGTTGTTAATGTTTTTGTTGTTCTTTCTATTTGTCACATGTTTAATTTGAATTGTATGTAAATAAAGGTTAGGTGTATTTACTCTGCTTTTGTTTTATATAATTAAACTATACATCCCCTCTACAAAGTTAGTAGCCAGTGCCTTCCGGTCAATTAAAAATGGATACACACAACGTAGGTAGTCCTTACGACGATCACACATATTTTTGGCCACAACTACGTTTACTTATTTTTGTCGAACCTAGGGTTGTTATACTACAGTACCCATATACTTTAATACATTATATTATACGTTTAGTACATCATATTATAAATTTAATATAATTATTTTCTCGCTTTAACGCTGTTTATTCTGCTTTACAATACTCCTGCCACTAACACAATAATACCCCAACTGACTTCGAATAAATTGGTCTATATTTTTTCCTATATCATAAAAAATGTTTTTAATTGACGACCTGCCAACCTCAACATACCTAAAGTATATTACATTCAACATGTTGAAAACAAAGATTTATTTTCTAATTTCCATCCCACCGAATAACTTTTGACCCTCCTAAACGGTACTAAACAACAGCGTGCTCTGTGCCACGCTATCTTGTTTATTTTGATAAAGTGAAGTGTCGCTCAATTTCGTGTATACAAGAGATCTAAAAACAAATTGGCCCTAGAGAGACCGAATAGTCGTGTTTTCACCGACATCAAAGGGATTATTTTGGTTTTATTTTATGCTCGCGTACGATAAATGCCCAGGCTTCGCAAACATATAAAGCGGCCGTATCGAGCACGGTTGAGTTGAATTTTATAAGGGATGAACATTTTTCGTTCAAACGTATGACAAAAATAGAACATAATGATTCACTAAAGTGACTGATAACGGTATCAAATTTCGAATTAAAAAGTGTAGTGAATAATATGACTGAATAAGAATGGAAGAAGGCAGAAGTGATAGAAACAAATTGATTTATAATTTTGTTGATTAGTAACAGTTACTTGTTAAGTTAATAAGGCAAGGCTAAAAGGTGTTTTCACCGGTAATCGTTCAAATTTCTTCGCGCCAAATTAACGAAATACGCAGAAAAATGAGGTTAGGACAACATGCCCTTTAAACTGACGTCGCAGCTACGTGACTGCCAACGCCATATTCGAAATAGTCACCGTTAAAACAATTTTTATAAATACTTACATTACTAGTAAATATATTCATAAATTCGCACTAGAGTTCTCACCAAGGTCAACGTGGTATTAATAAATAATAAATTTTTCACAGCTCCTGGCGATTATCGTGAACGAATCGAGATTCTATTCCATCTGCCTAGAACTTTGAATTCCAAGAGAATAAAGCAAAAAGTTGAAGGGGAATTGTCCAGTTTCTCTCGTTCAATTCAACTCGAAACGGAATGAAACCGCAAAGACGTTAATATTCGGCATTATTGTCGCGAACGACAAACAATAAAAACAACATTTATAGGCTCAAGGACAGAGATTTGTTTGCTAGTTTACCCGAGCTGTTTAGTAGTCGTCAGAAACCGAAAGTTGAATTTCGCACGTCCATTCATCGAATGGTAAAATATTAATGTATCTACACAATGATTTCACCAATCTAATTTGTTAATGTTTTCTAGGCGCGAGTGAATTGTTAACCTAGTTTCACGCACAAATAAACGGTGACCTCCATGCGTGTTCTTTCTCTCACAATACAAAATTAGAACCACCTTTTAGACTTTATATCCTTGCCAACTTTTCATTTATTACACCTATACAACGGTTAACATGTGAATGAAGTTTCAAAAAATAAATTCCAATTTCCGGTGTTCCTTTTTGTGTGCTTTCACCCACATGTGCTTATGTTAGTTATATTGATATCTGTTCAGTGTTTTTCAATGTAGTTTAGCACATAATGTTTCAGGGGGAAGCTCCCTAAACGCTTTTTCATGTTTTCGTCATCAACGAACCGACAATACAATATATATTCGTATTCAAAAAATCATTATAATAGAAAGGTTATCACTAAAAAAATAATGTATAAGAAACATTCCTTTCTTCGGTTATAACAGTTGTGTTAAACATTTAATTGGCACCACCTGCTTCCAGATGTAACTGGAAGAAGAGACTACACTTTTGCTTCTATAAGTATATGTGTCATCAAAAAATATTAAACAATGCTGCTTTTAAAGTTTACGGCTTTGGATCAATTTATTTCGTCTTTCTAAATTCTTTAAGTAACAATAATATATACGGCTAGCAACGTGTTAATAGGAAGCGCTGTGGTATTTTTAGTTTTAGTCTATAAATATTCTAGATGTCTCGTGATAGAGCCTCGAGGCCTAGTAAATTCCGATAAATTTTTTATTAGAATACATCTGTTGAAAAAGTGGAATGTGTGTGTATTATGGAAATAAATTTGGTACACGTGGAAGAATAAAAGATAAGTGGTACCATTAAAAAAATCAAAATAAGAGGAAAAATACGTTTTATTTAAAAATTTGGTAGCGCACTATGCGTTTTACATTATTTTTAAAACTCAATGGAGAGGAAAAAGGAATTTACATATTTCTTCTAGTAAAACCCGAAATCGAAAGTGCCTGGAATATTTATGAAATGTATAGATGCCTCTATTCCTTTCAAAAATATTTAATTCTGTACGCGTTTCCTAACTTTTGTGCCCGACGATGCGGCATCGTATTGTAACTAAAGAATATTTGGATCCAACTCATAATGTAATTTAATTAATTTGAAAATAATATCCTTTTCCACTAAAAACAGTTTTTAGCAGCGTTCCACAAAGCAACACAATTTACTCGTTCATGTGTGAAGTAGCAAATAAAAGGAAAGTGAATTATTTCGCAACACAAAGCCAGGTATTGTTGGTTGGAAACCCCACTTCTCTTTTGATGGCTATTATGATGTATTTTTATCACATTTACGTTTGCATTAATAATTTGAATTTGTCGCGTATCACTATGTGACACTCGAATGTTTCATTTTTCATACGGCGTCAAAAACTGCATTCGAAAGATAAGCGAAAAATTACTAAAGGCCTAGTAAATTATATTCACAGAAGTAAAATAATTTATTGAATTTATAACATATTCATGTAATTAAGACAATGTTAAAAATCCCTTTATTGACATCAGCAGACTGATATTTATCAGAAACAAAAACATATTCGAAACATGGGCAAAAAAGTTACTAAAGGCATTGTAAACTATATTTACAGTAAGAAAGACTTTTACTGACTTCCTGAATAAAAATATAAGGTTAATAATCGTTTTATTAAGTTCAGAAGATGAATTTATCAGAAACATAACTTTACTTATATGTATATTAACTCTACTTTCTAAAAAAAGTATTTAGGTATGTACTATTGTTCATGTAATTAGTACAATGTTAATAATTATTGCTTTATTGATCATAGAAGATTGAAATTTATTATAAAGATTTGAAAGAAAGGTAAAATGTTGCTAAAGGTTTTGTAAATTATTATTATTAATTGTTGTTATATCACATTTATATAATTTGATATAATGCTAATAATCTGAATAATCACTCTTTTATTAGATGCTGATTAGAATGTATCAGAAAGAAAGATAGATTCGAAAGATAGGCGAAAAATTATGAAACACCTTGTGAACAAAAGGAAAACCATTTGCTGTTATCATATTATATAATTAATTCAGTGTTAATAACCGCTTTCACCGACATGATGATTTTTCAGATTTATCAGAAACAAGAACAAATTCGAAAGATACGTAAAAATATCAATAATTGCACTTACTGTAGATATACCGTATTTATGTAATTAATAAAATGTTAATAATCACTTCATTGGCTTCACAAGACTAGAATTTATCAGAAGCAGTAACATATTCTTTTATTTTAAGAGAACTAACTACCATGGAATGTGTGAATGTCCCCAAAGAAAACGAAATCACTGGCTAATCAACAACTTCACCTGAAAAGCTCCTCCAGAATACAAATATGGTAAGACGGCTTGGGCAACTTTATCGTATTACGGCAGAAAAAAAGGGAAATATTCCAGGAATCTAGCGTGGGTCGTATAAAACGAAAAGTAAGTGTATTATCTCGAGAGTAGGTGTTCACCTAAAAGAGAAATAAGAGAATATTGAACATGCGGATACAAGTGTGTTGTGCAACGAATAAAGAGAGATGTAAAATAGTAAGTAATTTAGAAGATAAGTCAAGAACATCAAATTCCTTAAAGATTATCAAATTACTTACTAAATTATTCAACATTCAAATAGTCTCAAATGCTACAGTGACTTCAATGTATGCCGGATGTTCATCAAATACAAAAATTTAATTCGTTCTAAAGAGTAGTTTCATCTCGAGTTTCATTCAAAGAAATCTCGTCTAATTAGATCTATTGTGAAATCTGTTGTAATGTAACTATGTGAAAATAAGAAAAAGTAAATAATAACATAAACAACTCAGTTTCGCAACAATGAGCAGAAGTTGAACGGCAGGTCGGGTTTGGAATTATTTTACGAGGGTTTTTCGAAAAGTAACATCAAAATAACAATATTTAACTAAAGAAACATCCACGGTAAATGGTAATTTATCGCAACATTTTAAAGCTGGGTTACTCAATCTGTCCTTGACACTCATATTTTAGTTGGTTTAGTTCAATGACTCGGTTAGCAAATACGAACGTGGTAAATACGATTGCGATGCAAAACGGTAACAGTGGCAACTTTCACTTCGGAAGAATATTGTGGCATGACAATTATATACAACATGTAAGGGGCATACGTAAGGCACAAAACTTTCTATTAATAGTGCCCATTTCATATAACCTTAAGCACTTAATGTATATTTTATTATTTCATTGCTTTTTTTTGCACTTATGAAATGTTTATTTTCGTCATATTCAAATAGATCATTGTGTGTTTATAAATCCACAGCTCTTTGTTAATATCTTGAGAGAACTTACATTAAACATATCAGATAATAAACAATCCACGTCCACTGAATAAATATTCTTTAAGCGTAACAACTTCGTGAGGTTTTCATTAAATATTTAGGCAGAGGTCAATGCATAAATGAAATTCTGGAATAAATATGTACATATTTACTGTATTTCTATTGTGAATGCAAGAGTAAACAAAAATACAGGCTAAATAGGTCTACCATTTTTCAAGAACTCTGAATCCACGCTTGGATATATTACAGTCAGTTTTTTGAAAACCTTGACCTACAGTTTTACAAATAAATAATTAAGGATGCAGGAAATGAATTCGAAACTTTAACGAAAACATATTTGCATAAATTGGCTATGAATGAACAACGATGTCGAGTCATCTTAAAAGAAATTCAATGCTTTCTATGCATTCATTAGGTACTTATAAAAATCCAGTGATCGAGGAACAGTAAAAAAACCGGAAAATAAATTAATAAATTTATGTACAAAGTTTCCCCTGAAAAATACTATATCTAGACATCGAAGATAAACAAAAGGGATAATTACTTCATGGCAAACTTCGATTTTTGCTGACATGGTTACGGCTTGTTTGTATTCTGCCATTTGCCAACGACCTAATTAGGCTAAGTGTAACGTACCGTTCTTTTGGCTATATTTTTCTTCATCTTTGTTGAAAGCAACTATAAAAGCGGAACGAAATGAGGAATCTTTAATTTCATTCGCTGGTAAACGAGGGGATAACTCTGGCTTGACAAAAACAGTCCTCGAATTAAAATCAAAATTATGGCGGTCTATTTTTGCCAGTCTGTATGTGTGTTTTTAGTCTGAGGAGAAATCGAAAGTGGAGCGAATTATGACTTGAATTATGATTAGAGAAAAATTATAGTTTTTATGTGAGATTTGATATCGATTTTCTTTTTATTCTCATAATACAGGGGACATTTTCTTTTAAAATTTATTACCTAAATATTTAAAGTTCAAAGCAATTAATAATATACTAATTAGTTTACATTTTTATAATAACGCCTCCCGTTTGAACGTAGGCTACTATCCTCAAGGATATCCATGCTTTTTTAGAAAATTAATTAAAATTCCCGTTATGGGTCGTTTAAAGTAAATCGTTCTGTCATATCAGAAGTAAATGTTTCTACACTATTTGTTTATATTTATTTACTACTGATGTAAATATCAAGTGTAGAAATTGAGAAATATCTCTAACAGGTGCATGAAAAGTTGTATTTTTCTATAACTTGCACACTATATTTATTTATATGTAGTTTAATCACTGGTAATAGAATAATAATTAAGAAATTATTTCGTATGCATAGTTTTAATAAGGGCTAAGTAGGATTTAACAGTGTGAAAAATATATTATCAACAAACTGATTGATAAACCTTGTTATATTTATTTTACCTAGTTTTTTTTAAAAATAACCTAGACTAGACAAAAATTAAAGAATGAAGTCGAAATTTGAAACACTTGAGTGAAATATTTAATTGAAGAAACCATTAGCGAAAGGTTCAAAACAGGAAGCAACTCAAAAGCAATCGTACAGCTTTACAGCAAGTCAAAATCAACGTTAAGTGAAAGAAACTTGCCAAACGGAAAGCTAAAATGTTTCTCTAATTACGCCTAGGAGATTATTTAGAGCTGGATTTAAGAGCTGTAAAATTACAATCTGTTTCTTAATTCATGAATTACGATGCAGACTCTGAGTCTATGTACAGCTTTTCATTGAAACTTTCTACAAAACGCATTAAATTGGAAAAGTTATTACCGTTATATGCTATGTATTTGTGATTGAACGTCAGCCTTTGACATTAGTCCATGTTTTAATGAAATTTATTTTACTAAAATAATGTTTATATACCATAGTATTGTTATACCTATACATCACAACAATTTGCAGTGCAAAAGCTATTATTTATTACTCAATCATTAGACAATGTATGTGGAAATAAAGTTTCGATAAAATTACATGCATTTATTATCACGCTTATTGTCTGCATATCCTATGTGCGCATATCAGTTTCCGATAAAGTGGAATAGTTTTATTACCGCACCATATTGAACACATAAAGCCGGGCATATCTCTCTTTTACAATAATTCTCTTTGGATGATCGCATCCACCAAAAACAATGAACTTTCTAATTTATCCGCCAAGTAATTTCGGTAGAGAGAAACCGTCTCATTGCGAAACTCATGCCCCTGCGAACTTTTCCTGCCATCTGGTAAGAGAAATAATGTGCAGTTAACATACCGACAGGTGCAAATGAATTAAATCAGATCTGATGGGCAGAGCACAGCACTAGAGTAAATCACAAACGCGGGTCTAGTTTTGTTTTAACAGAAAGCGCGTGCAGAAAACAGCAGGGGTGCGTACGCCAACCACGAGCTCGCGCATGGGACTGTAGCGGAGTGCCGGCTTTGTAGGAGAGACACCGCTGGCTGCAGGAGATCCGAGAGTGGTAGATCGCCGCGTTGCCAAGTCGACGTTTCGTCGAAATTCTTTCCGTTTTGGGTCGTAACTCATATTGTTCTTACAAGAAAATTAATTGTAAACGAATAAAGGCAGAGAAAATACTTTCACTCAAATATAGGTACTCCTTAAATAAATTCTTCACGTAAACTCGTATTCGGTGCACTTGTGCCTAAATCAAAGTAAATGTCCTCAGTACTGAGTGAGTTTAAATGTACCTATATTAATTTCGAGTCATTTGAATGACGCCGTGAAGATGGCACCACTTACATATTGCTTCTGTAATCTCGACCACAGTTCATAGGGGCCTGTTACATGCTCCAGAAAGCGTGATCGCCAGGAAAACAAGCCTTAACGGCGGAACTCAGCGGGCGGGTCTCAGCCAGGACAGGAGAAGGCCCCCGCGAAGTGAATTAATTTCAACACTGTATATCCTAATTAATGTTAAATGTTTAATATTTAGTTAATTAAAAACCAAGTCTGAGTAAAAATGACTATAAAGTTAAATTTAACCATATTAGTGAAAAAGTCAACTCTAAATTGGTTTTATATACTCAGAATAGAATCAAAAGTCGCTCAATTGATAGTTAGCAGTAACTCAGATTTGAGTAAAACTCGCTCATTTCTGATGCAATAGTTTCACTCAGTTGTGCTCATACTAATAGAGTGAAAATTTCACTCAATTGGGTGCGGACAGAAATTGATACATTATTGAGTAAAATTGACTGAAATTTGAGTGAAATTTTTTTACAGTGTTACAGTTCTGATATATTTAAAAAAAACTGATGATTCTTACATGTTTTAGAAAAAATTACATAACGTCACTGTTATTGCCTAAGTATATAGGCCAAGTCTGCTAAAAGGTAATTTAGCTTCATTAAAGTTAGATGACATTTAGAAACAATTTACTTTGTATAATTGCAAAGTATTAAAAAATTAATTTCTTTTTTTATTAATTTATTTAGCTTGTAGTAGTTGAAAAGTCGATTTTTCCTTATAGCTTGTTTCTTATTAACTATGGATAATTCTTTGATAAAATCTAGGTTATTTCTACTAATGTATTAAATGTCCGATACTTTGGGGACCTGGGGGCAAAGCGCCCTCGCAGTCTTAGCCTCCAAAAAATTTTATAAGGTCTACTTTTTAATTTTGGTCACCACCTTTATTCTTTTTTAATGAAAACATAGTAATAAATCTCTGAATAGAATAATTTGTTATTTATATACCAAAATAAATGCTTAGCGACTTTGATATTACTTAAACGGTTCGTTGTATCGGTGTCGAACAAGTAGGTACATCTTTTCCATTTCTAAAAAGGGTTACAATTTAAAAAACCGTGATAAAACTTAGGGTTAAAAATGTTGTTGTAGAAATAGCTTCAGATAACAGCTTTCACTCAAAAATTATACAAACTGAAAAAAAATGTAACGAAAAATCGAATTTTCAATTCTCAACTCCAAGAACTAATGACTACCGGGCAAGCCCGAATAAAAAAATCGCAGAGCTTGCATCTTACGTATTTTAAATACCAGACACAATCAGAAATTTCTATCGAGTCCATAACATGCTTTTTGAGAGATGTGCATTTATATTTCAGTCATTGACTGACGTTTCATTAATTTAACAACTGATCGGTTATTCGTGACCTTGTAAGGCCGGCATGTCATATACACGCGTCCAGAAGTATTATCAATACTAAAATTTATAAAATTGTAATGTTATTTAGCAGATTTCTGATTCATACTTCAATGTCAATGGATTTCCCTAGACCCGCGACGTTTTGATAAACTTGGCAACGCGGCTTACGCGTGCCCGCGCCGCTGACGGCGGCCGAATAGACTGAAACGGGATCCCCTCCGCCAGGACTGACTGGTAACCGTTGATAACGCAGATTACAGACTCCTAATTGATGATACTTGATGCAGATATTGAATGGTAACTGATGCATCGTAATGGGCGAATTGTTATCATCTGTGCAGTCGGCCGGATGAGATAATGGGACGCGGTTTTAGTAGTTAAACGGTAGATGGGCAGCGAGGAAGCATCGATAACCCTTTTTGTAGCTTTGGGGATGTTAGAATTTACTACAGTTTAATGACAGTAGTCGCAGATTCCATTTAGAAGATATTGTGCATCTACCAATGGCCATCGTCATAATACATATTAGATTAGAGGAATTTTACTAGTTTATGGTCGTGACGAAAGGAGAAAGACGTTGGGAAATGAGTTTCTGACGTTGGTTTTAACGTGGTTTAAACAGAAAACGGAAATCCTACCTTGATTTCATTAAGGCCACTGGTGGTTTCTTTGGTAACGTGATAACGATAACAGTTATTCCTCAATAAATTGTCACATCTTATTTATGTGGTTATTATGACTACTATTTCACAATATTACATTTCGGCTATGATGACATTTCGGAAGCAACATCAAATTTACAATATTTTATGAAACTATAAAGGGTGCCCCAGAATATGTGAGCAATCTCTCAGATTTATGCAGGAGACGTTAAAATAATACGGATGTACAACTCCTAAAGAACGCCTCTGAAAATTGATTTTTTTAAATAACTTTTAAAATACTTGTGTAATTTAATTATTTTTTTATACGACAGACAACAGATAAGAATTTTAGATAGCGCAGAAGGCATGCAAATTTCATCGGTTTACACACATACATACATTACAAACATAATTAAATTACACAAAGTAGGTGGTAGTTTAAGTTATTAAAAAAAAATGATTTTCAGGGGCGTCCTTAAGGGGCCTGTATCTCCGTCGAGGGCTATTTAGGGAAAATTTTTATAGGAACTTGTCATGTTATTTTAACGTACCCGGTATGCCCACATATTCTGGGACACCCTGTATAAAACAGATCAGATAAGGCCAGCTTGTGATATTTTCTAGTTTCTAGTGATGGTCGCAAAATGAAAAGCTTATTTATTTTAAAAATAATCTTAAATTTAAAAAACATTATGTCTCCTGATCACGAATCCGGTGTTAGAATTGAGCTATCACATCACAGAAATTTCCTAACCTCAAAAAACAGGTCAAAAATAGCAAAAATAAAAAAAAATTGTATTTTTCCTAGCACTTTTTCGTGAATTTTGGCTATTTTGGACCTGTTTTTTGAGGTTAGGAACTTCCTGTGACGTGATAGCTCAATTCTGACACCGGATTCGTAATCAGGAGGCAAAAATACTACGGACATATGTCGCATGAAAAGTACAGACTTGTTTTTTTTTTTGTGTGGCTGTGTAATGAAACATTAAATTCTGTAAGGACTTAACAGTTAGTCAGATTATTATATTTCTATAATTTTTTGAAATGGCTTCAATTTTAGTTTCAGGATACAAAGCTCAATAGAAATTACCAACTTCTTCACCTATTTTCAAAATTATTCCATCAAAATTGAAAATTTTATTCCTTAGAACTCTTCATCCTCACATTTTTATATCAAAATTAAGTTTTTTTTGTTATATATCTACTTTCCAAGAGTTATAATTACATATATACGAAAAATATCCAATTATCTATCGCCCACATAGATCACAGATTCCGAATGGCGATTCCCAAAGCAACTTCCCGTTCCAAATCCACCAATTAATCCCGAGATCAGTTCTGGGAACGTCACGTTACAGATTACTGTCAGGACAAGTTTGCAGCACATAAACAAAAACAGAACCTTACGGCGTCCGAAGTAGACGGAAGAAAGTTTTTAATAAATAATGAGGGCTTACATTTGGTGGATTAAAAACTACCAGCGCAGCGGGTTTCAGGTATACCTGCTGTATGTGCCTAGGGAAAGTAGAAACTCGTTTGTATCAGTCGAAAGAAGCTTATAAAATACACAGTGTGTCCTTTGTAACTTTCATGCAGATTTTCGGATTGATCGCCACTTTTCCAAGTGTAACAGGAAACTATCTTTTAATAGAACACCTTGTATATTATTCCTTTAAAAATAAAATGTGTTCTCTTACCATGATTAAACAATTTTACAGGGATTCTATAAACACGTAAAATTTAAAAAGAACTATTAAACAATCTAGTCAGGCAAATAATATTTTTATACTGAAACCATGTCGAAAATGTTCAGTTTTGTGGATCTTTCTAGATATTTCATGGTTATTTGACCATAATACTCTTCAATAGATTTTATTTGTTTACATGGAATGTGCTTTTTACATTATTTTTACCTAGAACGTACTTTTAATTTTAATTACTATGTTTTTTACATTGTTTGGAATATTTTAAAGGGTATGGTTGGTATTGTCCGCTGGGTATTACAAAAAAGAATCTAGCAACTTAAAAAAAATGGCTTTTAAGCTCCAACAGAAGAATTCGAACGTACTCGTTTTGAACACATCATGAAAGATTGTGAAAGCAAAATTATCACGCAAAGTCTCAACATAAAAACAGTAATATGGTAAAGCCAAGTGACTTAAACAGGAAATTAAAAAAATCTAATTAAATGAATCCTTATTAGAAGAATCCACGATGTGGGGACGAGCCCTGATATCGTTAAAATGTAAATTTTAACAGGAATTAAATGAGTAGACACACGCCTGGGAATGAAACGGACATCGACACCCAAGAATTTCAATTACACGAGAAGTTCGGAATTTTTCACGTCTCACTAAAGATCTTTGGTTTTAAACATATGAAGAAGTTGTCTATCATGGACGACAGAGACGTTTAATCTTCTCAATGTTTTAGTCTCAAATAAAGTCTAGAACTACAATACTTAAAACAATGTTTTATAGAGAAGCTACGCTACAATATAAATCCAGTATACAATACATTGTAATTAGAAAATGATGTGAGCCACAGTCAGTTTTAGCGTTAATTACAGTTGTTTGATGCCTTCGAATTCTGGCTTGTTTCTATCATTAATTACTTGTGAAATATTACCTTTAATATAAATAACACCGGCCTCATTACAGTTCTCTGATGACCATCATCATTTATTTGCTAGTGTTTTCTTTTCTTTTAAGAGAGGGATGTGAACAGGGCATGAAACTCTTCGTAGGGGAATTATACATTTCCTTGAAAGGTCTATTGGTTTTTTTTGGGTCTATATACAGGGTGTTCAATGAGGACGTGTACGATGTTTGCGGGAACATTGTTCAGGTAAAATAAGTAAAAAGTTTGTATAAATCTCGGTTTTAAAATTCACTGTTTTGGAAATATTAGAGGAATATTCTAGAATAGATGCAAAATTTTTTTAAAATGTTACTGTTAGCAACTATGCAGGTAGTATAATCCATATTTTAGTACGGTATGCTGTTCAATACATCTGGTATTAATTGCTAGACCAACTTCAATAACTTCTAAAATATTTTCAATTTGCAGTTTTCTAGAGGCACTTTCCTGTTTTTCCAACATAAACTACCTAGTGTCCACTTTTTGTCAGGAGTAAACGATGCTGCTGCAAGAAGATGATATCAGATGGTTTACTCCGGCCGACAAATATCGAATAAGAAAGTGTTTGTAAGATTGGTTTAACATTTGAGAGATTGTGGGATCTTTCAACGCCAACACACTAATGTTGGATAAGAACACATTCAGAGAGTGAGAAAGTTTGAACTATAACTCGAAGATAAGGCACAAGATTTCAAGTATGTTATATGCTGTAACAATCAGGTGAGTAAACAGGTTATTTACTCATTTTTGTGTATTTGAGGTTACACTGGCTTGTTCAGCGGCGAGGTATGAAAATTAAGAGAAAATGTTAAAAAATTACGTTTTTGTGTTTCTAAAGGTCAAATGTAGTTTCCGTATAAATATGAGTCTCTATCAAAGTATAACAGTACAGTATGGTATAGTATAGTAGTATAGAAGTTATATTTTTTATAAGCAAACAAACATTTCACGAATTTTAAAGCGTTTGCTATTGGTATTCTTCCCATGACACTATTCGTTGCTCGTTTTAAAAACGCTAGCGCGAAAAAAGCTGCCGGTATAGGCGCGGTAAGCGCTCAATATAATCCTGGCGGCTCCCCATCAGTCACATCGGACACACGGATTTCATTTTAATCAGATTATCATTCTTTACGCATCCCCCCCGGGCCGTGCTACAATTTACATTTTTCAATGACGGCTCGATGAATAAATTACGCTCTAATACTATACAAATGATCGTAAATTCATACAAAACAAATTCGCTACAGTTTCCCGTACACAAAAATAATCGCTTAATCTCATTCCGTGTTAATTCGTTAGACTAGCTGTTCATTTGTCACTTGTAGCATTGTCGGGAGGATGATTTTAATCTCTGGGGGTAGCGTGCGTCTGGTCAATAATGGCGGGATAACCTATTGTTTTTATATATTTTTGATGGAGGTAAATTAATTGATGGTGTCGCGCCGTCTGTATTTCGTGGTTTATGTCGACGATCTCTGGAATAGACCGAAGTGGAAGCTGTCACACGACAAGATCATTGTTATATTTTTTATTAATTTTTATTTTATTTTTTATTTTATTTAATACACTGCTCAACAGGTACTACCCAATTATAGACCCGGGATTTTACAGACAATAATAAAAGAAGTACATTAATAATTACAAACAAAATTAAAAGGAACAAAAAAAATACAGACCATCATAAAAAAAAAGAAGGAAATAAATTAAATCTGTGCACTAAATAATTAACACGTAAATGAAGATTAAAATTACATATTTGAAACTACCAAACATTAAAAATAAGATATTTTTCAGTCATTAAGGCTGCAGTTAAAAATATCTACAGAATTTTTATTACAATTGTTGCAGATTTCATAAAGTGGTGAATGTTTCAGTACATTGTACGAGGAGTTGGTAAATAAAATGTTCCGTTTTCTCTAGAGCTAAGTCTAGGCATAGAAAATGATAATTTGGTTATAAATTCCTGGCAGTCAGCCAAATTACGTAAAATTTTAAAAATAAAGACCTGCGAAAAGTATTTCCGTCTAGTCACAAGGCTAATAAAGGAATGTCTACTTTTTTAAGTCCTCAAGCGGATACCCGATATGAGGATAGTAGCCATCAGGCTTAAAATTTAAAAATTTAAAAAATCGACACTGAATCGATTCCAGTTTATTAATGTGGAAACCACTGTGCGGAGACCGTACGGGAGAGGTATATTCAAGTTTCGATCTGACGTAACTAAAGTAAAGAAGCTTTGTGACATCCAAGCTTGAAAAATGACGACAGTTGCGAACTATAAATCAATATGATTATTAAATGATAGTTTTTCATCAAATACAACGCCCAGGTCTCGAAATGTTTTCCATCATTGTCAATGCTGTAATTAAACATAATGCAATTGAACTTGTTGGAGAAAGACATGACATTACATTTTTCCCTATTTAACATTAGCCTGTTATTATTACACCAAGATTTTATATTAAGAAGGTTTCGTTGAAGCTGAATACAGTCATTAATGTTGCGAACTGAGCTGTATATTTTCACATCATCGGCATAAAGAAGAAAATTAACATCTAAGTTGTTAACTTAATCGTTAATGAATATAATGAATAGTAAAGGTCCAAGAATGGAACCTTGAGGAACTCCTGATGTAGCGACATACTCAATCGATTTATACCCATTATAAACTATATACTGTTTTCTATTGCCTAGATAAGATTTGAAGAAATTCATTAAGGCTCCTGATACGCCAAACATATCAAGCTTCTGGGTGAGTGATCAAGCCTATCAAACGCCTTGCTGAAATCCCTATATATGACATCAGTTTGTAAATTGTTGTCTGTAGAATCGGCTATAAATTGCGTAACACTGATCAAGTTAGTGACAGTAGAACGTCCTTTCATAAAACCATGCTGACATGGTGTTAAAATTAGTAATGTTAAATTTATCACCCTTTTTAAAAATCGCGAATGTGTATGATATTATTAATTTATATTGCTGGAATGTGAATTATTGCTGTTAGAAGATGACGGTAAATAAGATTTAGAGAAGAAATCTGCAAATGCATCAATAATATCATTTGCATCGTCAATATGACGCCCATTATAATGCATAGACAGGGTTATATTTGTAGAACCCTTTTTGTGGCTTAATACTAGAACATTTCAAAGCATTATCTGTTATTTTATTTATTTTTTGAAGATTACAAATAGAGCGTTTAATTAAATGATTTAACATGATTGTTAAAGCGTAAAATGGAATCAATGTTTTGTCAAACATAAACAAATGTCCTATCGTGTGGATGATGCATATCGATACATTCGAAAGCATTCACGGTACAAATATTCGCCATTCAACAATTGAATGTGATTCAGCATTTGGACGCTTAGGACGCGCTAAGTAAAAACATGACCTTTGCTACAAATAAGTAACTTCTTACGTCGGTTTAGAGACTAATACAAGGGAAAAATTACTTTTAAGAAAATTTTTACATTTTCAATTTTCAGTACAAAATTTTGTTGGAAATATATTTTTCATTTATTATAACGCAGTCTGCCACAACTCTCATTCTCTGCAACCAACGTAGAAGGGAAACATTTTTGTAAATAGCCCGGAATGCCGGATATAATGACGCAAGCAATTAAAATTGCAATAAGGCCTTTTCCAACATACAAGCATTTAATTTAACTCCTCGGTTTCAACCCTATCCCGTTTTTTGAGCGTCCCAGAATATTAAATCATTAAATTAACAGCCCCTAATAAAATGCTTATTCCGTTACAAAGGCCGTCCATACGTCTACGTCACCCCCGACCCTTCCGTTGTGTCCTGGACTTTTTTTCAGGAAAAAAACCGTATCCTAGGACAGATAAAAGGACCTGAGGCCCTAAAGGGATGATGGAGAATCAATCAGGGTGTCAATTAGTTGCGAGCCGGATGAATTTCACCCCGGGTGCTGAGAAAATTGAATTAAATGTCCGAAACTACTACTGCTGCTTTACCCTTTGAGCCCTTTGGAAAGTTGCGGGCAAGTGCGGACCCTCGAAAAATGCGCCAATTGGCTTTCGCTTACATATTACTTAGTAAAATTTAACAGTAGTTAAATTTATGTGAAATTATTTGAGTCGCTAATGCTCTATTCTCGTAAAATTAATTTCTCTATATTTGTACCTGTACAGGGTGTCCCACTAAGGTCGGCGAGGTGAATTCATTTAGGTAAAGAAAATTATAGTATCGCATTTAAAATTTGTGAGAAAAATCCATAAAACGACATTCTTTTGAAATAACGCCATCTATAGGTTTCCATATTGAGGTAAATGACATTACGCATTCACCACAAGAAAAAACATGAAAATACTTTTCCAACGAGGTATAACATTATGGGTTTTTGATGAGCCAATCCTTAAAAAAAAACATTTTTCTGATCAGACATTACGGCCTTCCCCCACCCTTTCTGTCGAAAGACAGAACAAAATGTCAATTACAAAAGTTGTGCCGATAAATCCGGCTATCCATATTTGTACTATTTAATATACTTGAATAGGAAACATGTCAGAGAAAAATCTCTATGTTTTGGTATGTAGACTGCGCCCCCTAGGGGCCTAGCTACGAACTTGAAAACTATTTCCAGCGATTTCTCTTGGTTGATTTATCCATCAAAATTTTTTTCCCGAAGTTCTAGAGCCTATACTTTTCCTAATATCGTACCTCGTCGACCTTAGTAGGACACACTGTATATTTCAGTTTTTTACTTTTCAGAATTCATTTCCGAAATGATATACAACTTTTGCATATTGTACAGTTTTCAATCGGAAACGAATTAATCGGTATCTTTTCTATTTTTGAATTTAGAGAAAAAGTTTCATATAAATGTTATATGATTTTAAGTTAATTTTTAGAAGAAAAAACATCAAATGGGTGACTACTTCGAGATATGTTTTTTAATGGAACACAAATAGGGTTTCTGATTTCTCGGCCTACTTTTTTTCTCGGGACTCGAGAATTTTCCACTAGGAATTCCCGGGAATTCTCGAGAAATTTCTAAAACTTAAAAAGGTCATAATTTTGGTAATGCAATGCGAAATATAAACATGCTATTATACTTAACAATCATCATTAACATTTTATTATTTATTCAGTATTTTTATTAATTACTTATATGTTTCTACTTCTACTAACAAAATTAAATTAAACTTTGAGTACCTATCTTCTTCTTAAAAACCTTTAACTTGTTTTTTTATTAAACACTTTCATTATACTTATGTTTATTTCAATGTTTTGGAATCGTAGCTTTCTTCCAATAATTATTAATGATGCAGTCTTTTAATTAAACAAATAGTAAATAAGGAATAAAAAACAAGCTTTAATTTAATGATACAGAAGCGTTCTTCCTATTAATTTATCACTTATAATCATAATCTTTTAATTAACAAAACAAAAATAAAATAAATCAACTAACGGAACAGGAACTAAATATTTTCATAATCAACATCAACATTAGGTATCTGCTTATAATAAAATTTCTACACAGACTTATAACAAGGTACATTAAAAAAAATAAAAATCGTCAAAGTACACTAAAACTTAAAAACTTAAAATAATTAAATCATGAGATAGTCGAGAAACCACTTTAACCGTTCAGTTATTTGTCGAGAAACGAATTGAACGCATGAACAAGACGAACTCCAATCAAGAACTTAAGACGCGCGTGATTCTTAAATTTCTCGATTTCTCGACACTTTTTTCTCGTCTCGAGTAAGGCTTTCCCGGGAATTCTCGCTTCGAGAAGTCTCGTCCAGAAACCCTAAACACAAAGTACATGTTCTAAGTTTTGAAATCTAAGTTTTTCTGATTTCAAAAATATAAATATGTACACTAAACCAAACAATTAAAGGGTCAAAAGAATTTCCGAAAATCTGTGATTTTTGACAGACTGTATTTAAGTGAAAAAAGGCCGTATCGAGAATTAAAAAAAAGCATTTTGAAGCTCTAAGATTCTAGTTTTTAGATCTTTCGGTCGAAAATTTTTAGGAGCTACGGTTATCATGCAATTCTAAGAAATAGCGCGACAAAAAAATTTTTTCAACTAAGCCATTGCATGGACCAGATAGATAGATTATTCAGCTTTAACTTCCTTTTTTTTAAATTTCGATACGACCATTATTCATCGAAATATCGGACTTTTAATGGAAAAGGTTCCTTTTGTCTTTAATCATCGATATCTCGACCACAAATAGTCGTACAGATAATTGAAAAGCAGTTTCGAAAACTGGAATAAACGTGTTCCAAACAAGAAGTCTCTAGCTGAAATAGTTTTAAAATAGGATTAAAATGTTGTTTTGTGTAACCCAGAAATTAATTTCAGGAGTCTCTTTTTAATTTCTAATACCCTTGCACGAGAATTAGAAACATGTTGGAATCAATTTGAATGGCTTAGCATCTTCAAAGTAATGTAAATGAACAATGGATAATAACACAAAAGTATAAATTATATTAAAAAAGACAACTGCTTGGATTTCAGCGAGGAGTAATTCTGAAAGAATCTTTCCAACTGTATTTCCTCAGCTTAAAACAAAATCTAACTCTCAGCAGACATTAAACAATCCAGTGTCTAAATTGTATCGAACTAATTTTGCAAAGACCACACCATAAATATTCAAGATTCCTTTAGATTAATATTACGGGTTTTAATCAAGCGATTCGTTATGTTCCTTAACAGAGGAGCCTTGGTTTCAAGTTATTTCCGCTGTAAAACTTTGCTTTTAAAATTCTTTTCCCCAATTTAATCACTCAACAAGTCTCGTGAAGGAATTAATTAATATCTGAGGAAGTGACTCTGTCGATTTTATATTTCACGAATAATTGCATCAGAAATTTGCGAGAACTTGATAAACATTCTTCTCTTGGTGTAAAGTTAAAAGAGTTTGAAATTAGATTTGAGCTTTAATGAATATCCATTTTACAGGTATACAAGTTTTACGTCGTACAGAATATGAAAAGAAGAAAGAAATTCGTGGATCACTGCTTCTGTACATAAAAGGTGTCTCAAAAATTCAGGCAAGTAGAAAACACAGATTTTTGATTGAAAATTCTAAATTTTTTATTGATTGGTTTTTACTTAAATTACCCTTGAGGCCATTCGTTTTGGACACCCTGTGCAATTAAATTATTTCTGCATTTTAGAATTATAAGAGCAGGAGAACTAAGAAATAAATAATGAATTTTTAATTCTAGAGGTCATCATTTCAGAATGATGTAGCAACTTTTAATATTGCAAATTACCATTTCCGGTAGAAGTGAGATGTTATTCCGTTACAGTGTTAAAAGAATTGTGGCTATAAATTCCGAGATGCAAAGTTCAGTACAATTTAACAAAGTCCCTTATCGGGCATACGGTGCATAATACCCTTATTCACGAGAGCTACAGGCCGCATGAAGAAAAGCAATTGCATTAAAGCAATTTGGCAAGGATACAGCTGCGTCTACTTGGCCAAATAACTTCTGGATTGCCTGGCGAATAGTTTATTAAGCTAACTATTTTAAAATGGTACGGTCTGAGTCGCGAAGTTTTCTAAATATAGAAAATCGTGTATTATACTATTCTCCTTTATGTATAGAGTCCGTCGTTCTAGTTGGAATTGAAAAGTTTTATCAGTTTTACAAAGTGTGTTTAGATACCAAAAAAAGGTCGATCAATATTTCTTCTTTTGATTACGGTTGACAGAAATATAAATATACTTAGTAGTAAACCTCAAATATACAATTGAATGTACATTTGCGTCGTAATTTTCCTAGAAAATGAAAACATAATTCAATGCTTCTTTACAACATTTCTATGAAAGTATTCAAACTGTTTTGATGCTAGATTTGAATTAATATAAACTACTATAGGCGCATTCGATAGCACCCTTAAAAATAGTTTAAATTTAATTATACTTAGATTGAGTCAAAAGACAGCCTCCTAACGATATTTGTAATAGAAAAGTTTTATACGAAAAAGTTCTTATTTTGCGGTTTTTTTTTTCGTAAGTTCTATTATTATGGATCAAAATATTTTCTCTGGAACGGTCCTGTCCGTGTGCTGTACGATGAGTTACGTGCTGTAGACCAGCCGCGTAAACAAATCGTCGTTGAAAAATAGAAAGATACTTCTCAATTTTTGGGGAATTTATTAATGCAAAAGTACAAACTAAGAAAAATAGATATTAAAAAAAAACTGATATTTTCTTATTATTGTACGAGGATATCTTTGTAATAGTTACCATGAGCCCCTCCTACGGCGTACACCAATAGTAGTAGTAGCAAAGGGGCGGCCTCAGCCTGGCAATTAGGCCACCAGTGGGCCCTTTTTGCCTACCCCGCCGTCCCATCACCTAACCACTCTCTGCCTCTGACCCTCCTCGAACCTACCCGACGCCCTAATGAACGCCAGGATTTTGGTCCAGGGAAGGTCTCTCACCTCAACCCCTTGCAGCTCTTCAGCACCAAAGACTTTATGTCTTATTCTCTCAAAGGCTGCACACTGTCCCAGAAGGTGGACAGGGGTGTCCTCCCCTTCGCCACATTTCGGGCATAGAGGGTCCTCCTCAATTCCTATTATGCTTAAATGCCTCCTAAGTCTGCATTGGCCTGTCAGAACCCCCGCCATTTGGTTTAGGGCTCTTCGACTGAGGCTCAGCAGCCATCTTGTCTTGGATTTGCTAGGTCCATGTATAAAACTATGGGCCTGCCTGCATCCTCTATTTCTCCTCCAATCCAGACCTAAAGTTTGATAGGCCCTCTTATTGAGGGCCCCATTAATGCTGCCTCGTGTGATACCTAAGATTGGTTCAGGTCCCTGTCCAGGTCCCCTGGACCCAAGACGAGCTAATTGATCCGCCCTCTCGTTACCAGGGATGCCCCTATGGCCTGGGACCCAAACCAACTCTACTTCTTTTCGTCTGGCCAATGACTCTAGAGCGTCTCCACATTCTTGGACAAGGGCAGACCTAGTCCT